>NC_091185.1:31540018-31672518 GCF_040958095.1 Procambarus clarkii
GATTACATAACAGGAACTATAACAGTAGGTGGACCTAATATAATAGTAGCAGTCATTTACAACCCTCCCCTAAATGACAGAAAACCCAGACAGGAGTTTGATAAGAACAATATGGCAACCAATAAAATAATAGAGAGAGCAACTTCAGATGCCTGCAGGAATGGCTCAAGACTCTTAATCATGAGCGATTTCAACTATGGAAAAATAGACTAGGAGAGTGGGGACCTACACGGTGGTGCAGATACCTGGCGACCTAAACTCTTGGAAGTGGCATCAAGGAACTTTCTGAGCCAGCACGTCAGGGAACCACAAGAATGACAGTCAATGATGAACCAGCTAAACTCGACTTGGTATTCTCCCTGAATTAATCAGAAATAAGTGATGTCAAAGTTGAAGCCCCCATAGGAATGAATGACATCAGTGTATTGACATTTGAGTACTTGATGGAGGTAGGGATAACCTATCCAAGGATGGAATCGGAAGGGAAAAGACTAAATTACCGAATTGGAAAATATGACGAAATGAGGAACTGCCTAAGGGGAGTGGAAACAGAACTTAGAGACAAACATGGGAAACAGAACTTACAGACAAGACTGTACAGGATATGATGGATTATGTCACCAAGAAGTGCCAGGAAGCTGCAAACATGTTTATCTCGGTCCAAAAGGAGAAAAACGAAAAGCAACAGAAGAATCCATGGTTCAACCAGGAATGTAAGATAGCGAAGCAACTGAATAAAAGCACATGGAGAAACTACAGAAATAACAGACCACCAGAAAGCAGAGAGAGAGAGATACCAGAGGGCCAGAAATGAGTACCTCAGAGTGAGGAGGGAAGCAGAGAGACAGTATGAAAATGACATCGTGAGTAAAGCCAAGACCCAACAAAAATTGTTTCACAGCCACATCAGGAGGAAAACAACAGTGAAGAAACAAGTAATGAAACTGAGAAAAGGGGAGAACAGATACATAGAGAATGACAAAGAGGTGTATGAAGAACTCAACAAGAGATTCCAGGAGGTTTTTACAAAGGAACAAGAAGAAGCCCCTGCACTAAATGAGGAGGAGGCAAGTCTAGCAACCTTGGAGGAATTTAATGTCACCAGTGATGAGGTCAAAAGGAATATGTTGGAGATGAATTTTGATAAAGGCTGTTGGGCCTGACAGAATCTCACCATGGATACTAAAGGAAGGTGCAGAAGCACTAAGTGTGCCACTCTCTATGGTGCATAACAAGTCACTAGAAACAGGAGACCTACCGGAAAGTTGGAAGACAGCTAACGTAGTCCCAATATACAAAAAGGGTGACAGGCAAGAGGCATTGAACTACAGGCCAGTTTCCCTAACTTGTATACCATGCAAGGTGATGGAGAAGATCGTGAGGAAAAGGTTCAAAGAGCATCTGGAGGGAAATAGCTTTGTAACACACCACCAACATGGGCTCAGAGATGGTAAATCGTGCCTCACAGGTTTAATACAATTCACAAAAATTAGGCAAGAAAGAAAAGGGTGGGCAGACTGCATTTTCTTGGACTGTCAGAAAGCCTTTGACACAGTACCTCATAAAAGGCTGTTAAAAAAGTTGGAGCAACAGACAGGAGTAAAAGGGAAGGTGCTACAGTGGATATTGAGTATTTAAGCAACAGGAAACAGCGAGTAACTGTGAAGGGTGTGACATCAGAGTGGTAAGATGTCACCAGCGGAGTCCCACAGGGCTCAGTACTTGGACCCATTCTGTTTCTAATATATGAAAACAATCTTCCGGAGGGTATAGACTCATTCCTCTCAATGTTTGCTGATATGTAAAAATTATAAGAAGACTCAAGATAGATGAAGATAGACAGAGACTACAGGATGACCTGGACAAGCTGGATGAATGGTCTAGAAAATGGCAGCTAAATTCAACTCAGGAAAGTGTAAGGTGATGAAATTAGGCGAAGGGAGCAGAAGGCTGAACACAAGGTACCATCTGGGATCTGAAATCCTGCCAGAGACAAATAGAGGGAAAGATCTGGGGGTTGATATCACACCGAACTTGCCCCAGAGGCCCACATCAAAAGGATATCATCAGCGGCATATGCTAGGATGGGCAACAAAAGAACTGCCTTGTGAAACTTGTGTAAGAAATCGTTCAGGACCCTGTATACCACTTATGTCAGACCAATCATGGAATATGCAGCTCCAGTCTGGAGTCCATACCTAGTTAAACACAAGACAAAGTTAGAGAAGATTCAGCGATATTCCACCAAATTCATCCCGGAACTGAGAGGTATGAGCTATGAGGAAAGGCTAAAGGAGCTGACCCTCACGTCCCTGGAAAACAGAAGAGTAAGGTAAGATATGATAACCACCTACAAAATTCTCAGGAGAATTGGCAGGGTGGATAAAGACAAACTATTCAGCATGGGTGGAACACGCACAAGGGGACACAGGTGAAAGCTGAGTACCCAAATGAGTCACAGAGACATTAGAAAGAACTTTATGAGTATCAGAGTAGTTAGTAAATGGAATGCACTAGGAAGTGATGTGGTGAAGGCTGACTCCATACAAAGTTTCAAATGTAGATATGATTGAGCCCAGTAGGCTCAGGAGTCTGTACAGCAGTTGATTGATGGTTGAGAGGCGGGGAGCAAAGAGCCAAATCTCAACTCCCGCAAGCACAACTAGGTGAGTATACACTCAGACTGAGGCTGAGATTCAGATAATCATCCAAAGAGAAGATAGAAATGGTACATTGGAAAGGAATGCCATTGTATAACATTTACAGAAATGCTGAAAAAGAACTCGGAAGCAATGCCCACATTGATGGAGGTAACCACGAAAGCAGCCACATCACAGGAAGCAGCAACGCCCACTAGTTAGCTGATGGAAAGAAAAAGATCTGTGGTAGCTGTAGGTATTAAAGAGCAGGAGGGCTCCAATAGGACGGAAAGGAATGATAAGGACTGAGCAGCAGTGAATGAAATACTAAAGGGGCTAGAGATAGAAGGGGCAGAACATAGCATTGAAAAGGATTTCAGGTTGGGGTGGTATAACAAGGACAGAGATCGCATGATAAAGATAGTGTTTTCAAATGAGACCACAAAGGAGATTATTAAAGCAAGGAAGAGTCAATTACAATATGTGGGAAAATTTAAAAAAAGTTTGGTTCGGTCTTGACCTCCTACCCCTCACCCCAGTATCCTCTGAGACCCTGTTATCCACCTAAAATCCGCACACTTATGGAACAGCTTCCCCCAACAACAGAACGCCCCCCCAAAAAAAGGACATGAGAAGGAACAGAAAAATGTGAGCCTCAAGGCAATGTACACTAACATAGATGGGATTACAAATAAAACGAATGAACTTGGAGAACATGTATTACAGAAACAAAGAAACAAAGCTAACAAAAACCATAAAATGCAGTGCTTCCACAGGACTACTGTGTTGTGAGGAAATAGTCGTTGTCATATATAGGCCACTACTAAATAACAGAAGACCTAGACAGGAATATGATATAAACAACATAGCCACCATTAACATAATAGAGAGAGCAGCTTCTGTCGCTAGCAGGAATATATCTGGACTATTAATCATAGGAGACTTCAACCACGGTGAGACAGATTGGGAGAACAGAGACCCCACATGAAGGACCAGACACTTAGAGAGCTAAGCTGCTTGACGTGACAACAAGAAACTTTCTAAGCCAACTTACCAAGGGACTGACAAGAATGAGCGGGGAAGAAGAACCAGCCATGCTTGATCTGATATTTACCCTAAATGAGTGGGATATAAGAGAAGTTAAGTTGGAAGCACCCTTGGGAATGAGTGATCACAGTGTACTGATCTTTGAGTACCTGGTAGAGCTAGGATTTGTCTCCCTCCCCAAATAAGAACTAGGAATTATGAGGAGATGAGAAGTTTCCTAAGGGATATACCATGGGACACAGACTTCAGAGCTAAGTCTGTACTAGACATGATAGACTATGTCACCCAAAAATGTCAGGATGCAGTAAACAGGTTTATCCCGGCCCAAAAGGAAAAACCCGAGAAGTAAAAGAAGAATCCATGGTTTAATTGGGCATGTATGGAAACACAGGAATTGAACAAAAGGGCGTGAAGGAACTTTTGAAATAACAGATCACCAGAAAGCAGAGAGTGATACCAGAGAAGCAGGAATGAGTATGTTAGTGTGAGAAGAGAAGCAGAGAAAAATTATGAAAATGATATAGCAAGAAAAGTCAAGACCGAACCAAAGCTACTCCACAGTCACATCACGTGGAAAACAACGGTGAAAGAACAGGTGATGAAACTTTGAACGGGTGAGGACATCTATTCAGAAAAAGAGGTGTGTGAAGAACTCAACAAGAAGTTCCAGGAGGTTTTCACAACAGAACGAGGTGAGGTCACTGCGCTAGGAGAGGTGGCAGTATACCAGACGGCCTTGGAAGCGTTTGAAATTACAAGAGACGAGGTCAAAAGACACCTGCTGGATCTGGATGTGAGAAAGGCTGTTGGTCCAGACGGAATCACACTGTGGATATTGAAGGAGTGTGAGAGGTACTTTATTTGCTATAGCAAGTGAGTACAACTTGTTATAACAAGTTGTACCTACTGTACACTCTCCATAGTGTACAGTAGGTCATTCGAGACAGGAGACCTACCAGAAATATGGAAGACAGCTAATGTGGTCCTAATATACAAAGAGGGTGACAGACAAGAGGCACTGAACTACTGGCCAAATTACGGTCCTTTACTTGTATACCATGCATGGAGAATGCATGGAGAAGAGCGTGAGAAAAACTTAGTAACATGTCTGGAGAGACGGGACTTCGTGACAAATCGCCAACATGGGATCAGGGAGGATAAATTTTTGCCTTACTGGCTTAATAGAATTCTATGACCAGGTGACAAAGGTGAAGAAAGAAAAAGAAGGCTGGGCGGTCTGCATATTCTTGGACTGTCAGAAAGCCTTTGACACAGTAACCCATAAAAGGCTGATACATAAATGGAGAGACAGGCAGGAGTAACTGGTGAAGTGCTCCAGTGGATAAGGGAGCTCCTAAGAAATAGGAAGTAGATAGTTACCGTGAGGGGTGAGACCTCAGATTGGCGTGAAGTCTCCAGTGGAGTCTCACAGGGCTCTGTACTCGGACCTATCCTGTTTCTGATATACGTAAATTATATCCCAGAGGGTATAGACTCATTCCTCTATATGTTTGTTGACAATGCCAAAATTTTGAGAAGGATTAAGACAGAGGAGGACTGCTTAAGGCTTCAAGAAGATCTGGACAATCTGAAAGAATGGTCGAGCAAATAGTTGCTAGAGTTTAACCCAAGCAAATGTAATGTAATGAAGATAGGTGTAGGGAGCAGGAGGGCAGAAACAACGTATCACTTTGGAGATGAAATTCGTCAAGTGTTAGAGAGAGAGAAAGACTTGGGGGATAATATCACGCCAAACCTGTCCCCTGAAGCCCATATCAAAAGGATAACATCAGCGGCATATGCTAGGTAGGCCAACATAAAGACGGCCTTTGGAAACTTTTGTAAGGAATCATTCAGAACTTTGTATACCACATACGTCAGACCAACATTCACTGAACACTCGCTGATGACCTCTGAATGAATGACAACTATAAATACGTAACCTATTTACTGCAAATACAAATAATTGTGTCAGAACATAAACATCTAACCTAAGCTATATCTAAATAGTCAAAGTAAGCTAATACATAATAAAAAAAATAAAAAATATATATGAGAAAATTCCTATTTTGAATGAGTAGCCCATTAAAGTTAATAAATCGTCTTTGGGATTGGCCACTGGATTGAATGAACATATTCTGAAGATGGCTTACTGAACATTCCTGGTTGCTATGGACAGAACATCGTGCGATAGGAACTAGATTGTAGCTTATATACAGACGCTCTCAGTTAGACCCGTTACGTTTTTTAACATTAATATTATTATGTTTTATTCTTTAAATTTGTGTAACTTTTATACATTCCAACACTGAATACATTCATGAATTTTTCATATGACAACTTTAGTGTGTTGAGGCTTCACATATTGTAATTGCTTATTTACTTATAACCCTATGAAACATTTTGTTATTTTTGTAGTCCCATCCTTGTTTTTCACCACTGGCCATATAGATTTTCATGTGAGGGCTGGTAATATAATAATGGTAATATTATTCCTACAATGTCTCTTCAGAGAGTAAACATAGATAGATTATTCACTCTCATTCAATATCTTGGCAGGTTGTCTCGAATCCAATCCAATTCAAGACCCTAGGGCGGCTAAGCATGGGATGGAAGACTGGGACGAGGATGCAGAAAACTCGAGCAAGGATCAAGTTTCGAGGGGGGGGGTACAGGTTGGTGGTCCAATCACCATGGGTTTAGACTTGGCAGTGATATTTTAGGGAACGCCAACCAGGCATTCTTGTTGTCCATTTGCACCCTCATGAGTAGTTTGTATCAAATACCAGTACTTTGCTTTGCTTCTCTATGTTGTTCATTGTGAAGAACGGTAGAAAAGTTTTGAACTTTGATTTCCTTACATTAACAACGACCTTTTGTTTGTTTCTTAATAACCATGCCCTGATTCAACTCCAAATACCTCTCTGCCTCATGCAGTAATCCTATTCATTTCTAATGAATCTTTTGCGAAGCAATGTAAACGGAATTGCTTTAATTCAATGTACACAGTTTAGCCATCCTCTCCGCTGTCTACAGATTAATAAATGCAGGACAACAACGAGAGCAAATTTATAAAACATGAAGAACCATTAGTAAATCCATGATGTGAATCATTTAGTATAAAACAATAGTTAGCAGATAATGTGCAGTTAGGAAATTTTGTGCCAACTCCTCTTTGCAGAATGCCATGTCTCTTTGATCCCTTCATTTGAATATTTCTGTCTACAGCTAAAATAGAGTTTACAAACAAATTCCTAATTTTAACCTATACGACATCACTGGCTTTTCATTAATATACCCAGATAATAATCACAGTATTTTATATTATTAGAAAAATTTATTTTACTACTTTACATCCAATAAAGGTCAGTCAACATCAGCAAAGATTAGCAAGTGAAACTTGATGAATGGTTGGAAGCTTAATTACAAATACCTTAGGATCACATATCAGTCTCCAATGTGACAGAAGCTAGTGTCTTGAATCTCCCAAGGATCTTTCTCTTTAGATGATTAACAATATTACACATCCCCTCAAGAGCTTCACTTTGTCATGATGAGGGGAATAACGTACGACTCCCTGGGTCGGGTGGAGGGGTCACCTCGGCCAGCTTCCTTCTATTATCTACTGATTGAATTCATTACATTTTCTCTTTACTCGTATGCTAAAAGAAAGTTTGTGAATATCTGTTTCCATTTGCTCTTATGTTCCAAGAGCTTCTATTTTTGCCCTCTTGTTCTAATGGTATTCATTGTGATCATATCCTTATTTTTCTCTCAGTTAATCACCAAAAGTATTTTACACGTTTCCTCTCTGGGCCTTTTTTTTCTAACAACATTAAGTCCAGTTCCTTTATCATCCTTTCTTCATACCACATCCTTTGCAATTATGGAATGAGCCTTGTTACGCGCGTGCGTAATTGTGTGTGTACCTGTGGTTATTATTTATGTTTACTGTTTGTTCCTGCAGAATAGAGCTATTAGCTCTTGGACTCCCGCCTTTCTAACTGATAAATTGTTTTCCCCTCTATTATGTTTACTACTCATATTTCTAACACACGCACACATACACACATCCCCAGGAAGCATTTATATGTGGGTGCTTGTGTGTTTCATTAAGAGTCAGTGAGTCATTCATCAGTGGCTATACTAAGATCCAAATCATAAAAGGATATCATTTTTAGGAGATAAAGAAACAGTGTTCGATAAAATAATAACTCACCTAATGGGATATATATCATAGACTCCACTGGCGTTGAATCCTAGCCTCCGGTAGCCCAGACAATCAGCTGGTCTGTAAGGTGGAACTTTATTATAATTAAATATGCATCTGAAGTGCCTTTATCAATTCATGGAATAATTTATCTCTTTACTCACTTTTTTGGCTTTACGACCAGCGACTTAGTAGAGGTCAATTGCCGAAAGCACCAAATTTATTTTTTAACTCAATAGTCGTTCCATGAGCAATGAGGAAACAGGATGAGTCAGTCTGTATCTATTTAACCGTTACAGATAAAAATTTGGTATATGGGTTGATGTAAGTAACTAGGAGAGCAGTCTTGCGAGTGTACAACCTAGTGTATTACTTTATTTTCGTCTACCAAGCTCATATCCTCAAGTGAGCCAGGTCACCTTAGTGATGAAAGCGCTTGTGGGCAATGCTTAGGACGGGAGGAAGAGAGACAAAGCATAGAGATATTTATTCACTTGGATCGACTAGTCAAGTAAATCTGTGAGAAAAAATTATAAGGGGAAGTTAATTGAGAAATAAACAACTCAGAACAGAAGGCTAATAAAGCCAAGATATCGAGACATGCATGAATATATTAATCTTTAAGTCATTTTGCAATTTAATCAAATCGAAGGGGAAGAGAAAATAGGGTCTTTGATAAGAAATATGAGATGGAATGTACATTATTAGGGTAATAATACTTTATTGTTTTTGGTCATTGGAGATTCAGATTCTGGTCTGAAAACTGCGAGACCGTCTAGACTTAGTTACCTGGACGTGTCTCAGCCAGTCCTCATGAAAAGGTCAAAAAGTTGGTTAATCCATCAACCTAAGCCCTTGTTTATTAATTTCCTGGCCTACCTTACCTGATGGCCACTAACACTTCCTGTCCTCGAGAAGCCTGGGGCTTGTCGAAGTCCCCTACATTTGTCCTGATGATCTTTTCCAGTAGTTTTTTTTTTAAATTTAACAGTTTTGGCATTTACGGCTTCGGCGGGAATTGAAAACACTTTACACACGAATCACAACTGATGGCAATCGAACATTTCCTGAGAGGTGCTTCACTGATGACCTCTGTTCAAATAGCAACTCTATAATTTGCTTCACTTACTTACTAAAAATAATTACCAACAGAACCTAAGTAGTGTAAAGTACGCCTAGAACCGTACGCAGCACCTGAGCAGGTGAGCTCATTAAGCCCCCCTGCTCAGGTGAGCACAGGTGCATAGTCCCAATAGGGTCTATGGGGATTCCCCGGATGTTTTGGCACGTGGCGGATGCCTGCATCCGGCTGCGCGGGACCCTTTGATCGTGGGTTATGTTGGGGTGGAGGGAGTCTATGTGGTTGGTATGCGGTCATGTAGGGGGGAGTAAAGGACGAGGAGGAGAAGAAGACAAGAATAGTAGTAGATGAATATGTATGGGTAAGCACCGTAAAGTTAATCCTGTGTGTAGATAGATAGATACGACTATGTAGGTTATGTTAAGGATATGTTGAGGGGGAGGGTCGCCCCTCCCCCTACATGGCACGGATATGTTGAGGAGGGAGGGGTTCCCCTAGCTGAGAGGGTAGGAGACCGGAGGGAGGGGAGAAGGGGAAAGGGAGGGAACAGGTGTGGCAGTGGAGCCATTATTTTTTTCTTAAAGAATGACTGTTTTCTGTGGCGAATATCCGCCGCTCCCTGTGGAGAGGGATTCCATGGGTGCAGATGTGGCAGTTCCGTTCGCTGCTGGGGCGCCCCTGTGTCACCCGACGCACCTGCAGCTGTTGTCGCCACTCCACCGGAAGTTGTGCTGCCGTTGGTTAGTCGTCCTGATCCAGTTGATGTCCTTGATGCTCCTGAGCCCGCCATCGCCTTCTTCGTCTTCTCCTGCTGCTGCACCTGTCGTGTTGTCTTCGCGGTGTGACCCGGCCGTGCTGGAGGAGGAGGAGGTGGATGAGGGTCTCCTACTGTGTTGGGCCTGGTTCCCCCTGTGGTTGAGGCTGCTGCTGTTCTGCAGCATGCGTCTGTGCGTCCTGCCCATGTTTCTGACTCTGTCTCTGGTTCTGATAGTTTGCAGCCGGTGCCCAAACGTTTGCGCCGTTCTTCTTCTACATGGGCCGATGTGGGGGACTTCAGCAACTGTGCGTCTTCCGACGTCGACGGGGAGGTACCGGGTGCATCGCTTTTTACTGCAAAGGTGGTGGCGGAGGTCCATGTGCCTCTGGCTGCAGATGCCAGTTTCTCCGACTTACCGTCTGTTTTCTCTCCTGCAGGGGATTCTCCACAGTGGGGGGTGGTTGCTCCTCCTGATGTCGATGATGTGGGTGCTGGTGCTGGCCGTAGCATCGTCATGGTGCTCAGGAAGGATGTCCGCCATGGAGGATCCCAGCCGGTGCACCCTCCTGTGGTTGGCGATAGGGCCAGTGAGGAGGTCGAGGTGGGGCCTGGTGCGTGCCGTGTTGCGCTGCCTGGGCCTCGGCCCCCTGGGACGCCCCGTTTACCGCTCATCTTGTCCTCCGGGGAAGCGCATGATAAGGTTCACCCATTGCAGTTCGACATTATTGACCGGGTGCATCCTGTTCCTGGAGCCCTTCTTCCATCTGGGTTCTGGGGGGTCAGTGCTTTATTGTCGATGTCCCTGAGTTAATGCCAAATCCGCTTGCACTTCCTGGTATTACTGTCTCGGATGACGTCCTGTTGCTTTTGGAGGCGTATTGTTTGTGCTTTCCGGCAGAAGAGTACCTGCATAAGTATGAGTTATCGGTGTAGTTGGTGTGTGTTTGTGTTGTCCGTTGTCTGCTTGTTTGTCTTTGTTCTGCTTGTTCTTTGCTTCTGTGTGGGTGTGTGAGTGGGTTTCTTCCCGGTGCCTGCGTGCACGGGGATGTGTCTTTGTGTGCTTGTGTGTGGTGTGGGTGTTTCTTCCTGGCTCCTGCGTGGGCCTGTTCTGGTTTGTAAATGACATATTGTACTCTCTATCTGCTTGTTTATCATTTGTTGAGAGCCCTTCGGGCTGCTTGGCTGTCTGTGTTGGTTCCTGTTCTGGTTATTTTATGCTTGTATATTTCATTTTTTGTTGTTATATGCCCTTATGTTAGTTTGATTGTACTACATGTTTATGTCTTCCTATAGGCCCCTCAGGCCGGTGATTTTGTGCGTTGTTTGTTTAGTTTTTTTTCAGTTTTATTGTACTTGTGAACATGCTTTGCATGTAAATATATAAATAAAAAAAAGTTAAATAATATTACCCAATTTGAGGCTCTATTTTTATTATATATACAATGTATGTATTCATTTACTGTAAAGATTGTGCGTGTAAATATTAAATGTGTTTCTACATTATGATATGCTTTTACAACATATATATATATATATATATATATATATATATATATATATATATATATATATATATATATATATATATATATATATATATATATATATATATATATATATATATATTTGATGTAACTAATTGGTACCTGTGTAATATAATTTTGAACATCTTTTATAATTTTAATATGAAGGATAATGAAGACTGATTTTTAATCTTTCTTCCATGATGTCTTAAGTTTTATTCCAAACTGTAAGGTACGGCTTAATTGTGACTAATAAACAGAAGTCAACTATTTTTTGTCAAAGAATCAGGCATTGTGTATGGTCTAATTGTACACAAAATGGTTCGACAACACACATATTTACTTTATTATTAAGCCATATACACAGTATATTATTAGGTTAGTATGTATTAGCTCAAGTAAGGCTTCATAAGGTTCATTTGGATTAAGTTATGGTAATTTACGTTTCATTATGACACGTTGAGTAACGTAGACAAGTTTTGAATGTCGGTTGGCTTATAATACTCTCGACACGGTTCTTCACGCCTCCTGAATGAACCCTAATGATGAGCGGAGGTCTGGATACCTGCTTCCCCTGGAAGCTCTCCAATTATATTCTGTTTTGCGATTTTAGAATAAGAATTTTGATACTGCCATCTGGCATACCTGTTCAATGGTCCGGATTGTTACTATGCCTGGCGCATATATCTCTTGGGGTCAAAAAACAGTTGAAAGATTTTGAACGTTTTCTGGCTGGTTCTTTAGGCAGGGAGACGGTGTGCGCCGAGGTGCTGGGAGTTGGCAGGTCTTGGTGGGCTTGGAGTTTCCTTAGACATGTTGAGCGGTAGGCTTGTGCTCTGCTGAGAAGCACTGGATGACTTTTTTTTGCATTTTAGACAGAGGCCGAATTATTGGTTTGGTACCCAGTGTTCCCTGTGTGGGAATGGTCCTGTGCTTACCTCCCTGAGGCACTCCTGGGGCTCCCAACTATCTGCCTATCCGTGTGTTTATTCGCCGCAAGGCAAGTTTGTTTACGGCAACAGGCGACGTTTATTTAGCCATTAGGCTTTATGATTTACCCTTTAAAGGTAAGCCAAGATACTTCCGATCTGTAGGTCGTCTGGCGCCCTTGTCGCCAACGACAACACAGTTCTTCAGGCTCATTCAATCCCTCGATTGTCGTATCCCCTAAATTGACAACAACACGGTTCTTCACCCTTTTCCTTGACGGGGCAAGTGTGAGAGATAACAGCCTCCAATACGACATCCTTCACAATACATTCTGCTTCATTGGCCACATTTGGTGCTTGAAGAAGGTGTAAGGATCCCATCCCACTTCGCTGTTTTTTGGTGTCGGGTTACCGGGTCACATGCGATCCCAGGAGAGTCGTCGCCCCTCAGTCAACAATACCGCTCTTCAGTGCTAGGTATTTATGTATTCTAAAATTCATAATTAAATGTTTTAATTAAGATACTTGTTATTTCTTTAATGAGCTAATTTAGGTTAGCCAGAGGGAGATTTGTGTGCAGTGGCATATTGAGTATTACCGAGTATGGGCCATGATGCATCAGTAATGTGCTCCTAGGCATAAAAACCTATCCAACCTTCACATGAACTTGTCATGCTACAAAAAATTTTAACCCACCTTTATTATGCTCCTCCTTTTCATTTCTTCTCATATTTTGTCTACATTTTATATTAATACCATCAATCACGAAAACTACTTGTATACAATATTTAAGGTTGCCACAAGGTCTCAAATTTGGTTTAGCCAACGTTGCGCAGTAAGTTCTGCCAACCTATTTATGACTACACACAATAACGTATCTTATATTTTAAAACGAATGTTGCCACACATTTCAAAAACTTTCCAGGTAAGTTGTGTCAACCTAAAATAGTTTGCCGGTCATTACCCAACAGTTTCATGCTCAACAACCCACAAGGTAGAACAGAAAACGAGAGCTATTTCTCACCAATAGGGTTATACTCATGAAACTGCCTATCTGGCAACGTTATAAAATCTAAGAAATCCCATCAGTTCAAGATCCAATTGTAAATAATCTTCACCAGGAACAATGGGAGGACCTTAGAAATGCTGCTGGTTTCATGTCCTGATCGAGGACACTAAAGAAAGAGTGCAGCTCTCAGGAAATTTCAGATTTTAGAATACCATACACTCCTTTGGACTTAACCACAAGAACTAACCAAGGGAAAATTTAATAAGTGCGAATAGGTCACTCCACTTTTCTGCAAACATAACCTTGAATGGGAGAGTAAGAACAGACCAGATTCAGTTATCTCTCAAGAAAGCTACTCTATAAAATGAGACCTCTATATCTCTGACTATGATGATTCCCTAGAAAATATTAATACGACGAGTGTATATGGGATCCAAGAACCCTCCAACATAGTTCTAGATTATTTTCTCACCAACAAAAAGTTCTAAGACATTTTCATATCATGAAAAGACATTTTCATTCGGACATGGCATGACTGTCTGAATGATCTCTCAGACGACCGTGAAGTATGAATCTTCCCAGACTAAATTTTTACCAGCCCTTCAAATACATGTGATAAACAGGGACGATCGCGCTGTATCTCACCTTTCTGTATTCACCTAGTTGTATTCACCTAGTTGTGCATGCAGGGGTTGAGCTCTGCTCTTTCGGCCCGCCTCTACTGTCAATAAATCAACTGTTACTACTATTTTTTCCACACACACACACACACACACACACACACACACACACACCAGTGTGTGTGTGATTTGGGGCCGGTGGCTGAACGGACAGCACGCTGGACGCGTGATCCTAAAATCCCAGGTTCGATTCTGGGCGCCGGCGAGAAACAATGGGCAGAGTTTCTTTCACCCTAATGCCCCTGTTACCTAGCAGCATACAGGTACCTGGGAGTTAGTCAGCTGTCACGGGCTGCTTCCTGGGGGGGGGGTGTGGAAAAAAAAAGTAGTTAGTAACAGTTGAGAGGCGGGCCAAAAGAGCAAAGCTCAACCCCTGCAAACTCAACTAGGTGAATACAAATACACACACACACACAGGAAGCAGCCCGTAACAGCTGTCTAACTACCTGGTACCTATTTACTGCTAAGTAACAGAGGCATCAGATTGAAGGAGACTCTACCCATTTTGTTTCTGCCATCAGCTGAGATCGAACCCGGACCCTAGGATTACGAGTCCAGAGCGCTGTCCCCTCAGCTATCAAGGGCCCCCCAAATAATATTGTGTGAATCAGTGAGGGATAATTTAATGTATTGTATATGATTTAAAAGTCCAATGCATACATGTGGCTCATATTATCTTCCTCAATCATCCCGTAAACAGACATCATCTTTGAAAAAATCGTGGGCTGCACTCCTGGGTGTAAGGCCCTCATTACTGAAAGGGTGACCGTGGGTGGAAGCATACGGTGCAGCAGCACAACACAGCTGTTCAGCTTGTGCCCACAGCATGACTTAATTCTAAAGAAATAAAGAAATAACTGCGATTATTTTACGGAATTAAACAACAGCAAACGCAATGTTGGTTTATGACGTTCACAGCAAAAGGCAAACATTGGCAGCACACAGCCGCGGTTTGGCGCAGTTACGTCTCGTAAAACGTTATCTCATGTTCCTTTCTAAAATAAACTAGTCGAAAATTATGATATAATGCACGTCTTAATGAAACGAATATCTGTGCATAGTTTGCACATACATACTGTGATCTACATGTTCAGTGATACAAATGATATTATTGACAGACCATAGTACCATTGTACATGAAAAACCATAGAAAGACATTGGAAACATGAAGGAAATATTATTTCTTCAATACGTGCAGTTCCCATGTCGCACAAAGTATGCAGATCTAGGCTGAAATCTGACAACATTTTATGACATTGCTAAACACACCAGAATTACTTAGTGATTTGTAATCAAGCATGAAAATGTATACAGTAATATACAAAGTGTTAATACACTGTAATAGCAAGAAACACAATATGTTTTATCGTTCTAAGCTAATAATATAGTGCGCACCTTAGTAACGCGAATATATTTGAGTATTTCAATGTTCCACAAATTTTAGTACATACATTTTTCGAAAGATATTATTGAATAATATAACCGGAAAAAATAAGAGAAAAGCAAATCAGAGACACATTGTAAAAGTTTGATGGTTGCAACTCCCGCCCCTTGCCTGGCGGGGCGAGGACCCTGGGGCACATGACCTGGGGCAAGCACCCTGGGGCACATGACCTAGGGCGAGCACCCTGGGTCCCATGACCTGGGAAGAGCACCCTGGGGCACATGTCCTGGGGCGAGCACCCTGGGGCACATGTCCTGGGGCGAGCACCCCGAGGCACATGTCCTGGGGCGAGCACCCTGGGGCACATGTCCTGGGGCGAGTACCCTGGGGGCACATGACCTGGGGCGAGCACCCTGGGGCACATGACCTGGAGCAAGCACCTCGGGTGGCGCATGGCCTATAGGGCGAGCACCCTGGGGTACCTGGCCCAGGGCGAGTACCCTGTGGCGCCTGGCCTGGGACGATCACCCTGGGGTGCCTGGCCAAGGGCAAGTTTTCTGGGGCGCCTGGCCCGGGGCGAGCACCCTGGGAGGCCTGGCCCGGAGTAGTTAAAAAGGGGCTAATGACCGGCTATATTGCTTTTTTCCCAAGCCAGTCATTGGCCCCTGCTTTTTTTCAATTTCCCCCCCCCCCCCCAAGCTGGTCATTGGCCCAGATTTTTTCAGATTTTTATCCGGGTCAATGACCGACTATTTTGTTTTTTTCCTAAGCCGGTCAATGCCCATGGGATAAATTAATTTTTTCCCCAAACCGGTCATTGTCCCCTGGGTATTTTCAAAAATTTTCTCCCTATCGGGCATTGGCCCTGAAGAATTTTCATTTTTTTGTGTCATTTCTCAAACTGCTTCAATCCATCACATATAGTTTGTGCAAAATGGAAATACAAAGATTCCCTCCTAGGTCCCGCCATGTCGCTCAAGGGGACTAAAAAAGCAGCCTTCCGTCTGGGCCCGTTTTCTTTACCCCAGCGAGTGATTGCCAGCCTTCTAGTCCCTTTAAATTTCGTTCTAGGGGATTAAAAGGCCGGCTCCCGTCTGGGCTGTTTTGGATTATCCCGGCAAGTGATTGTTCATCTTCTAATTCCCCTTTAATTTCGCTCAAGGGAATTAAAGTGCCGGCTCGCGTCTGGGCTGGTTTTTTTTTTGTTACCTAAGTGACCAGGACAGGTGCATTCATCTTCCCACATTAAACCCGATTTCCTTAATGACATATTTCCATACTGTTTCCCATTTTCAATGATCATTTTCTAGTTATGATTACATATTGAGCATACGAAATGAAATTGCATTAGGCCTTTTTCAGGATCTCCTATTTACTTCCAATCTATGTTAACCAAATACATCAACTGCTGCTATTAGAAGAACTGCAGTAGGTCTATTCCCTATTAAATTAATTCCTCCATTCATCTCCATTCATATGCTTCAATAATGTCACTCCATTAATATTCAGAAGGACCTATTTGTCCCTCTTACTTATCTGGAAGCTTTATATTTATACTGTCCACCCAAGGATTGTTTATTGAGCATAGGAATGCATGAAATCCACTATCTCCCATTCGTATGAAACAAGGGAAGCAACACTGAGCATGAAATAACATGTATCTCACTTACGTCAGCGTTCAACCCTGTTACCGAACCAGTATTTACCCAGGTCTTTTCCTAAATCTAAACTTATCCAATTTCTACTGTAAGTTCTACTGAACTTACTGGATCCTGTAGCCCCTCCGAGGCACAAACCAGGGTTTTACACAACTTCCCCCTCGTCACGGTCCTTGTTGATTTGTTCATTTGATGCATCACACAATAGTGATTTCTGTGTGTAATGAAGTAAGGGCAAAGAGGGAGAACGGCCTATTGACATAGCTCGAGTGCATGGGGGGGAGTTGTGTAAAACCCTAGTTTGTGCCTCGGAGGGGCTGCAGGATCCAGTAAGTTCAGTAGAACTTCGGTTTCAACACCTTTTGACCATGTCGTAGCTCAGTCGATTAAGGCAGCGTCTGGGATGCTCTCTGACGCAGGTTAGCATCCTTGTCACGGCCCTTGTGGATTTGTTCATATGTGTTATTATATTACTTTAAAAAAAATCAAGCCATACCATCGCTCAGACATTTTCATTTATTTCTCCCACACTGCCAATCCTGAGCATGCATCATTATTGCTCAAAACACTTCACTGGAACACATATCCATCTATACCCAATCAAAATACTCATTCAGTGTAAATATATATTGTGACATAAAAGGGAAAGAATAGAGCAGTGGCTATTCCAGCAGGTGAAATGCCAATCACATTAAATATAAAAAAGTACAACAAAGTAAATAAAACTGCTTCTGATCTCTTTACGGTGTGAGAGCTGCGAGATAAATTCCAAAAGAATGAACAACTTAAATATTTAATATAACAAAAATGACTTTAACAACAAATAAAACAATTCCCATATTCTACTTGGCAAGAACACAAAACAAAATGCAAAAAGAAATATAAACATGTGAGAGTTACGTAAATAGCAAATAATGATGCAAAACACAATACTTTATACAAGAGCTGCTCGAGTCTACCGACACCCGACACTACCGACAGGGGGAGCGAAAGTTGACCTTGCAGCTTTGAGCACGAAGAGTATTCTGTGGTCATGCCGGTGGTGAGCTGCTTATATAGGCAGCCAGGCCTAGTGTAGGTGGTGTTACGTACCCCTATGGGATACGTATATAAATAATAAATAATTACTTATATATTATATCATTAATTGTATGTGTATTACATCATTACTTGTATGCTTATATCATTACTTGTATGTGCTGATATGTTATATTGTGGTAATGATCAGTGGGTGGACCAAACCGTGTGAAACCATTATTATTTTTGGGTGTGGTGGTCAGCTAGTCAGCTTCCCGTGAGAAAGTTATATTTTGTACTGATCAGCTTGTGGCAAAACTGTGGGAAACTGTTATTATTTGTTCATCTAGACGGCAATATTGTGGAATATTATTTCCTGATATATTGGGCAGTTGCCAGCAATTTCATTTTATTTTATAATTATATAACTATTATATTAATAACTACATTACTTCTGTTTATGCATGTAAATCTGATCATTCCTTAATGTAGTTAATTAATTCCCATTATATGGCTCCATTTAAGTAAAATTTATATTAATTAAAAACTGTCACTCAAAATGTTGTGCAGAAGCGAGATCGGCTTCCGCCATGAGAAAATTATTCAGTAACTGTTTGGACACAGGAAGGATCACATCTAGGAGTTAAGTGCTGTTATATTATATCTATTATGTTCTGTTGTAGTATGTTAGTCTGTGGAGACATAATTTTATTTTGATTTATATGTGATTACCCATCTATTGATTGATATATAATACTGATAATTAACTGAAGTATATTTATAATACACATTTATTTTTATATGTGTGATTACTTATTTCTAAAGGGGTGATTAATTTTAATTCTTGCCTGTACAAACCATGGGATTATACTGGTGACACACCTTGAGATTGCAGCATCGGTAAATGTCCCTAGACTACAATATTTTGTTGCTGTTACGTGTCACGAGCATTAATGTACGGTTTGTAACAGTGATTTTGGGGGTTTGGCTGGTAGATATTGTTCCCACATATATTTAACTTATGGTAATCTAACCTTGCCTTCCTAGGTACCAGTGTGCTTAGAAATCTGTGTGTTTAAGAAACTTGCAATATGCCATGCCAGAGTCATCCTATGTTACAAGTAACCTACGTTTCACGATTTTGGAGGTAATTCATCCAATATTTTGTTTGTGCAGTGAGGCCATGCAAATTTTCAGTGTCGTGACAATTTAAAGTGAAGTGTAGTGCCGTACCATTCTGTTAATTATCTTCTTGAGAATAGGTGCAGTTTGCACGAAGGGGTAACCCTCCCGATGACTGCACCAGGACAGATGTAAGGAGACGCGTTGATGGTGAGGAGGAGAAGAAAGTCAAAAGCGGTAGATGTGATGGGCCGTAGAGAGAGGAGTGACGACGAAAACAGAGGCGAACGTTAGAGGGAGACTCCCCGCACCGGGGGGGCAGGGCGTCATGATCATGGCGGCAGCTGATCCAGGCACGGCGTAGCCGTGTGCGCAAGACGGGAACTAATACTTCTACGGAAACTTACGTATCGGAAAGCGCAAGCAGTACGCTTCCCAAATCACCCACAGGTCGGCGGGCAGCCGGCCATCAGGCAGTGCCCTCGGCTGAGACATCCTATCCGGCACCCTATAAACAAACTCCTTCTCTGACGATACCCAGATAGTGGACGAGCACCACGGGATCGGAAGCACCCGGGCATCCCGATAAGGGCCCAACTGCGGACCCTCACAGGACACGACCCCAGCAGACGGGACTAGGCAACCCCCAGACCGAGGCAAGGAAGGAGGGGGAACAGCAGGGGATGCAGGCGCGGCAGCGACCCCACTACAAGGCACAGGAGCCGAGGCCCCCCGGCGCACATCTTTCCGCAACATTACGACGAGGTCCCGATCATCAGGGACAACCCCCCACTGCGGGGACCCAACAGCAGGAGACGCAGGAGGGGGGGCACAGGTAGCAACATCGGAGCTCCGCACAGCACCATCATCCTCGGCGGGGGACGCCAGCTGAGCACCATACTCCCCTACCTCCTCCCAAGGCACACCACGAAGGGGAGACACACTCCGAGCCCGCCGCGAATGCTTCGAGACAGGCCGCACCACACCACGCCCAGCAGTCCCCTCCGCAGGCACGGCCACCATCTTTACATCCACACAGGCCACATCCGCACCGTCTGAAGAGTCCACAGAGGCCACATCACCCACACTGTCTACATCATCCACGGAAACAGCCTCAGAACACCGACGTGCACGCTTCTGCAAAGAAATGGAAAGAGCAGAACTACAGTAGTCAACACACACAGGCACGGCAGGCACCTCACCTTGCCGAAGCACCCCCTCCAAAACAGCAGAACCCGCGTCCCCGGGAGCCGGTATCACATCCACAGGCGGGGGCGGGACATGAACCTTCACCGGGACACCCTTCACTACACGCAGCGCAGGCGACGGCCCGACACCCCCACACACCGGCTCAACAACCCCAGGGGCCACAGCAGTCACCTGACGTGTCGCACGGGCCGTAGAACTAGCCTCAACAGGCGGAGCAGCAGTCAGGCACCTCAAGCACAGCACCCACACCGTCCGAACGCAACAGGGGCGGAAAATCCTCCGCACGAAGAACGTGCACCCGACCAGATGCTCCCACGTCGCACGCAGCAGCCAGATGACCCTCGTGACCACACCGATAACAGATGCGCGGTTGACCCCGGTATTGGCAGCGGAGCGTGTAACCCAACACGGACATCGACGACGGTACACTACACTTCAGCGACATCGTCAGGGTGCGGGAGCCGTCAAGCATACCAACACAGTGCCCGGCAACGACCTTATTCCATCGAACACTTAACACTGTCCCAAACCGTTCGAAACAGGAGGTTAAAAAGTCGTCCTGAAATTCGAAGGGGGCACCATGCACCGCCACAGACGTCAAGGTGACACTAAAATTCACTACCTTAACGGAGCCAGCAGTATCAGGGAGAGGGTAAACACGCCCCTCACACCGCTCGAGAAACGCCTGAAAGGCAGCCTGGAGGCGGAACTTGACCACAGCACGGTGGCCCTGAAGCAGCTGGATGCCCACCAGGTCCGACAGCTGCACATGCAGCACGTCCACCAGGGCGACACCAACCAATTGATGGTCCACCGGCACCGTAACCGCCAGACCAGCTGACAGCGTCCTCTTCATTGGAGGGCGTGACGTCCCCATGGCTAAGGCAAACGTCACCCTGTCAGTGGCAAACCCCCACCAGCAGGGCAAACAAGCGATCCCCAACGTAAACACTAGCCAGAAGCGGAGAGACCTCAGGAACGTCCGACCTGGCCGGCGGTCACCACGCAACTCCCTGTTAATTATTTTAGTCAGTCAAGTGCCAAGTGTTAATTAACCATGGAGGATCAAGTGTTGTCGCTGTTGGCTAATCCAGACTTTGAGGGAATTAAAAACCTAAAAAAGTCTGCCTTAATAAATATGGCAACAAAGTTAGAATTAACAGTCAGAAATAACATGACTAAAGCACAAATTCTGACAGTCATAGTGACACATTTAGTAGAAAATGATGAGTTAGGAGAGGAATTTCTGGAGAAAGTAAAGGAGGAGACTAGTGAGCAAATTGCTTTAAGGCGTCTTGAGTTAGATGCACAATTAACGTATGCTAAACTTGGGGTTCAAGAAAAAGAAAATGAATTTGCAAGCAACAGAAAATATTAGAGCTTGAAGCTCAGCAGAAGGAGCTTGAAACTAGACGTATAGAGATTGCCGCACAGTTGCAGTTAGAAGCAATTAAGAAACAGCAGTTAGAAATTCAACAACAAATGGCAGAGGCTAACCACAGACTTGAAACACAGCGTTTGGCAGCTGGGCATGGTAATACTAGCAATGTTTCAAATAGTAGTGATAATAATCCCATAAGGATAAATAAATACATAGAGTTACCCAAGTTCAATGAGGAGGATCCCGAGGTTTTTATCTCACATTTTTCTAAGATTGCAGTCAGTATGAACTGGCCAAGGGATCAATGGGTTGCAATCATGCAAAGTCAACTGAAAGGACGAAGTCAGAAGGTTTTTGCATCCTTGCCTGATGAGAATAGTTTTGACTATGAGTTTGTTAAGAAAAGCATCTTAAATGCTTACCAATTAAATCCGGAAGCACACAGACAAAAGTTTAGGAACCTAAAGAGTGTAAGTGATCAGACAATAGCCGATTTCAACCGTCTAAAAGTTAATTACTGCAACATGTGGCTAAAATCACTTTCAATAACCGAGTATGATGCTCTTAAGAATCTTCTTATAACAGAAGAAGTGATGTCATGTCTCCCAGACAAATTGTCTACTTTTATGGCAGAACACAAAAATATAACAGACATTTATGAGCTGTCTAAGCTCGCAGATGAGCATGAGTTGTTGACTAAGGCCCAGTTTAAAGCCCAATCACCTAAGTTTAACTGTAGAGTAAATTATAATGCTCACCGAACTCCTTATCAGTATAAATCCAATCCTAGTGCTCCAGTTACTCCCATGAACTCTTCTCTTATAAAACCAAAAATTGTTACTCCATTGCCAGGACCATCTAACCCTAGTAATGTTAATTCTAAACCTGCAGTTGGTTCCACAGGTGTGTCCAATGTCATGCATTGTACACATTGTAAAAGAAGAGGACATGTGATTGCTTCTTGTTATAGTTTGTATCCTGAATTACGGCCAACTGGTCTTATTATGAGTAGAGGATTGCAAACTAATAATTCTCCATGTACTACAGTCAATCCCCATTGGATGGCTGAATTTAAACCATACATTTCTACAGGTAAATTATTGTGTAAAGATGGTAAGAACAGTAAGACTGTTCAATTACTCCGTGATACTAGAGCTTCCCAGTCTCTTATTGCCCAGAATGTACTTGCTGATGTTGACACCCGAAATCTTGGTGAAGTTGTGCTTCTCCAAGGTATTGCAGGTAGTGTGCAACAGGTGTCTTTAATGCAAATTAACCTTTATTCTAATTTTACTTCAGGATGGTGTAATGTTGGTGTAAGTAAACAACTGCCTATTCCAGGGGTAGATATTATTTTTGGTAATGATTTTGGCAACCGAAAGGTTGAAGGGACCAAGTGCCCCATAATGTTAATTAATCCCAATAATGTACTAGATCAACCAGAAGCAGATGATGGCATTATATACCCTGCTTGTGTTGTAACTAGATCAATGACAAAAACAGGTGAGAGTAATCCTGTCTTCACTAAGGTAGCTGTTCTCAAGACCAGGACCCCTTCAGTAAAGGAGTGGGAGGTGGATCTTGAAGATTCTTTTATGACTCGACTGGATGATGAGAGTGAGGCAGTAGTAGAAGCCCCGCCGAACCTAAACCACATGGAAAGTGAAGGTGTGGAGGCTGAACTATCTGTACATTGCCTGCTTGTCTCCACTAAACCAGTTGTCGAGAGTGAGGCCGAAGTAGCTATGGCTCCAATTTATTCTGATCAATCAGGAAATCTGATCAATCAGCTACTAGGTTCTTGCCCGCTTGCTACTGAGTCTGAGTCATTGCCCTTAAGTGTTATACATACTACTGGTCCTAGTTTACTTGAGTGTATTTCTGAGGCTCCTGATAATGTTGATGCATTGGAGGAAGGGACGGGTTTCTTTTTCAAGGATCGACTTCTGATGAGAAGGTGGAGACCCAAGGAAACTCCCTCATCAGATGATTGTGAGACCAGACCCCAACTAGTTGTCCCCAATGTTTATCGTAAGCAGGTCCTGCAGGCTGCACATGATGACCCCATGGGAGGTCACCAAGGTATCACAAATATGTACCATAAAATGTGCAAATATTTTTACTGGCCGAAGCTAAAGAAAGATGTGGTCAGGTATTGTCATAACTGTGTACCCTGTCAAATTGTAGGCAAACCAAACCAATCTGTGCCCAGAGCACCATTGCAACATATTGTAGTTCCTGATGAACCATTTTCTCATGTTGTAATAGATTGTGTAGGTCCTTTACCTAAGACTAAGTCAGGTAACATTTTTATGTTTACTCTTATGTGTATGACGACGAGATTTCCTGAGGCATACTTTAATACCAAGACTCATAATCTCATCAAGTTTCCTGTCGGGGGTTCGGGCGGGAAGGTCGGCCATCTTGGCGCGCGGATTGAACGCTCCTGGCTGGACTTTCTTTCCACACCTTACCTGGAACTCATCTTTAATTCAGCTGGCTTCTTTGGGCCAGTGTGTGCTCACTGCAGCTACCCAGGGGCTCACAGGACCGGGGGAGGCCGGAGCCTCCCTAATGGACGCCTCCCCGAGCGGGGGCGCCATGGATGTTGACAGCAAGTCCCAGAGAGGAAAACGTCTGCTAGAAGATGAGTCGGCTGATGCTGCCCCAGAGCGAGATGCTAAGAGGATATCCTCCCCTTCAGAAGACCTTAGTCTTGTGGTACCCCGTTCCTCGTTTGTGGTAGTCCTAATCCAGTCAGAATCAGGTCAGTGCGTCTTTGCAAATCCTCGTACCTTAGGTGCAGCAATCGAGGCTTCCACATTGTGGCCACATTGCCTGCCTGAGACCATACGTACCCTGGGTAGGGGTGCAGCAATGAAGCTACATATCAGAAAGGAGGCTCTATCACACATCTGTGTATCCGACATTAATAAGTTGGGGGACTGGCCTGTCAGGTGCCGACAGGTATTGTCGCAGGAGGAGGAGTCTCGGGCCCGGTATGGGAAGATTGGCCCAATTGACCAGAGTGTAGATGTGGATGACATCCAGGCCGCTCTGCAGGTATTAGGAAGTGCATCAGTGAGATTATTGGAAGTTACCAGGATTCGCGGAGCAGCAGGGCCGACATCCATGGTCCGTGTAAAGTTCGATGGGCACCTCCCTGACCGAGTGGCACTACACAGGACCTCGTATCAGGTTCAGCCCTACAATTTCCCTGTTTTACGATGTTACGCCTGTCATCTATTGGGCCACAGTCGCCTGACCTGCCGTAATACAGCACGTTGTGCAAACTGCGGCAAAACTGGCCATTCAGACAGAGATAACGGTGGGTGCTCTGCTGCACCTCGCTGCTTTTTATGCCATGGCCATCATAAGGTTACGTCTAAGAGTTGCCCTGTATATCTTGAGGCCCTCCAGTTGGACATCGATCACAAAACAGCGGGGACACCTCGACATGAGCTGTTCCAGAAGTTGCGTACCCTCAATCAGCCTATCGCTTCTTCTCGCCTCCAGGTTCCCCCTGGTCGGGCCTCTTCACAAGTAGGAACTAGCAGACGCTCTTGCCTGTCCCAGTCACATGCCACATACGCCCAGGTTGCTAATCGATTTTCCCTCCTGGGTAGCCTTGACATTGACGGAAACTCATCCACGGATACAGACATGGACGCTCAGTCTCGGCCGGAGCCTAGCACTCGTCACCCTCCTGCCTTTCCTCAAAGAAGCCAACACCGGCGTCGTCGACACTCCCATCGATCAGGAGGTACTGCTCCAACAGACAGCCCTGATGATCCTCTGGTCCCCCAGGCACTTTCCCAAGGGATTGTGACACCGGGGGAACATGAGGCCCAGAGTGAGGCTCCCACCAGTCGCAGACGCCGTCAAGAGAGTTCGCGAGCCGACCACCGCTTCCGTCAGGCAGAGAGAAGCATAGATCAACATCCTCTTGACTAGAAGTCATTGATACCACATATTTTACTTACTTTGTATGAAGGTTTTATGGCTTTTTCTAGTGGTTCCCCCTTTGGAGACGTCTGTGCACTGGTGGTCAAAAAGTTAGCTGTTGTATTTCAGGGATAATGGCGCCCCATCCTGAGAATACTGTGGTGTTTTGGAATGCCCGCTCCCTTTTTAAGAAGACGCAATTTTTACGCAATTTTATCGCCAGCGCACCACCGTTGATCGTGGGACTCTGTGAGACTTGGCTGACAGACGATCTTTCCTTCACAGTGCCGGGGTATTCTGTCTATAGACAAGATCGGCCAGTACGAGGTGGAGGGGGACTTGCCCTCTTGGTCAGGGACTCAGTTCCCAGCTCCTTGCTCCGGATTCACTCCTTCCCGGGTGGACATTTAGAATTCATGGCAGTGAAGGTCGCCCTCTCCCATGGGTGGGGCACCTTTGGAGTTCTGTATAACCCCTGTCTACCGGTAACGAAGAAGGAACTAGAACACTATTTTGGTCAGATCACAGACACCTGCCTCGTCATGGGTGACTTTAACGCTCGGCACTCATCATGGCAACCCATGCTATCGGGTCGCCACCACAACATGGCTGGCCGAGCCCTATTTCAGTTTCTCCTTGACTCCCCAGACCTCTCCTTACTGACGCCGCCAGGTTTGGGAACTCGGATAGACCCACTAAATGGCCATTCTTCAACACTCGATCTTTGCATTGGAAGAGGCCCCTTCACGATGGCGCAGATATGGACCGGGCCGTACCTGGGTAGTGATCACCTGCCCATCGTCATCTCCTTCGGGGGCACTGTTCGTCCTGCTCTGACCTCCCGTAGATCCAAATGGATCTTCTCGGAAGAGGGGTGGCATGGCTATGAGGCGGATGACTGGTTGACCCTTCCCCCAGTTACTGCAGATCTCCATGGGTCAGCAGATGCTCTCTCTGAGTCCCTCTTCAGTGTAGGCTCTCTGCATTTCAGAGGACTAGTGGCCAGACAACCAATCCTTCCCGCCGTGGGGCACCGTGGTGGACTCCTGAATGTCGGCAGGCAGTACTGGACCGGCGACGTGCGTGGAATTCGTGGCGGCGCCACCCTACTCCACTGCAGCGGCAGACCTTCCGCAGGGCGGATGCCAGGTGTAGACAAACAGTCCTCCTTGCCAAACGCAAGGCCTGGGCTAATTACTGTGCCTCTCTCCGATTCGACTCCTCCTCTGCGGGAGCCTGGGCCTTTGTTCGTAAGATGACTGGTAGGTACTCCCGGCCTACCATCCCACTCAGAGACCCCAGTGGCAATGGGGGCCTAGGGGAAGTACAAATAGCCGAACTCTTGGCTGACCACTTTGAAGATGTTTACCGTTCCCCGCTCCTCTCTGTGAGTTCCATAGGTTGGGGCTCCCGACAGGGTATAGGACTAGCTCAGGACCTGGATCGCCCATTTACATCTGTTGAGCTGAAGGACGCTCTGTCACTCTCTAGGTCGGGCACTATGCCAGGGATAGACAACGTCCCATATGAATTTGTTCGGAGGGCACCCAAGAACTTTCAGTCCCACCTCCTTTACTTCTACAACGCCTGCTGGTCCTCTGGTGTCTTTCCTGCCCCGTGGAAACACGCCATTCTTCTACCATTAGCCAAGTCAGGGAAGGATCCGTCTGTCCCGACTTCATATCGGCCCATAAGTTTGCTTCCATGTCTCGGGAAACTGATGGAACGTCTTGTTCACACCCGGCTACAATGGGTGGTGGAAACCTCAGGTCTCCTACCTGAGGGTATCAGTGGATTTCGGCCGGGAAGAAGCACGATGGACTGCCTCCTCTCCTTGGAACATCGAATAATGGACACTTATCGACGGAGAAGAGTGCTCCTTGCAGCATTCTTCGATATCAAGAGTGCATTTGACTCTGCTTCTCATTCTGCTGTCCTTCAGAGTCTGGCTCGACTAGGTCTCTCGGGTCCGGCGTTAAGGTGGTTCCAAAACTATCTACAGGGCCGCTCATTCAAAGTGGCGGTTGGTGGAGTCGTCTCTACGTCCCGCCCTGTCTCGCGTGGTGTCCCTCAGGGAGCGATTCTGAGCCCACTACTATTCTCTATTCTTCTGTCTGATCTCCCTGTATTCCGGGGGGTCCAGGTTTTAGCCTATGCCGATGATGTAACCCTCGTGGCGGATGGTGACACTCTCCTAGAGGCACAAGGCTCCCTGCAAAATGCCGTGACTGTGTTCTCAGCAACTGTGCTGGGGAAGGGGCTCTCCATTAACCCTGTGAAAAGTTGCGTCATGAGCTTCACCTGGACCCGCTTACCAGACCAGCCAGTGGTGACCCTCGGGGGCTGTCGTCTCCCGATCGCTACCGAACACAGGTGGCTGGGGGTCGTTCTAGATAGCCCTCGGCTGACGTGGAAGCACCATGTCGACTACCTTCGGGCCTCATGCCTTCGTCGCGTGAACATCATGAAACGGGTCTCTGGTGCGGCTTGGGGGGCTTCACGGGAGTCGCTCCTAGCTCTCTACAAGGCCTTCATTCGTAGCAAGATCATGTATGCGAGTGAAGTCTATGGCTCAGCAGCAGCATCTGTCTTGGCAAGGCTGGATCCCATTCAAAATGGTGCCCTTCGCTCAGCGTTAGGAGCTATGCCCTCCTCGCCAGTTCTTTCTCTTCATGCCGAGTCGGGGCTATGGCCCCTGAGCTTTCAACGTCTTCTCACCCACTGCCGCCAACTTCAACGGATAGTGCGTCTCCCTGCTACCCATCCACTTACTCGCCTCCAGCTCGAGGCTAACTGGTGGAATGTGCCGGCTGGACACTCCAGACGCCGTCAATTGCCTTTCGTCGTCCGGGCCTTGGATGCATATTCACAGTTTTCCCTTCCCGTCCCTATACTCACCCCCGGCCCAATCATCTCACCGGTGCCTCCGTGGGCAGAAGAGATCATTCGAGTTTCTGTCGACTTTTCCGAGCCTCCTCGTCGGAAGAGAGATTTAGAGGGTTTGGCCCCTTTAATTTTTGCAGACCTACGAGCCTCCTTATACTCTGGATACTTAGAGGTTTACACGGATGGGTCCCGCAAAGATCAACCACCATCTACATCTGCGGCAGCATACTTTGCTCCTTTTTCTTTCTGTCAGACGTGGAAACTCTCCCCTGCTCATTCGTGCCTGGCCGGGGAATTGTTTGCAATCTTACTAGCCTTACGACTCCTTCGACAAGTTTCAGGGCCCTCTGCAGTGGTTTTCTACGTGGACTCAATCACAGCCCTACATCTGATATCATCTCGGCGTCCACGAGTCCATCGTCATACTGTGTCACAGATCCGTGGAGAACTGCTGTCATACTCTGTTACTCCAGGTTGGTCCATCTATCTCCAATGGGTTCCGTCACATGTCGGTATTAAAGGCAATGAGGTAGCCGACGCAGCAGCAGGGATGGCGCATGCTCTCCATGACTCTACAAATGTGCCTCTAGACCTTTCCGAAATTCTCCCGCAACTCCGGGCGGCTTGCCTCGTGAGTTGGGAGGCAATGATGGAGCCAGCACTCAGGTCCTCCTCTTTGGCGGGTCTACGGGAGGATTCCTCCCCGCGTCCATGGACTCGTCATCATTCTCGACTCCTCGACACTGCCATCACTCGTCTCCGGATTGGGCACACTTGCCTGGCCGCACATCTCCATCGTCTACGGCTGGTAGATTCCCCATATTGCCAGTGGTGTCCGACCCAGGAGGATACAGTGGAGCACCTTCTACTTCACTGCCCTCGATTTCATAGCGCTCGCGTCAGACTACAGAGTTCCGTTCGTAGGCTGAATATTCCCCGCCTCACAGTTCCCGTTCTCCTTGACGGGGCAGGTGCGAGAGACGAAGACGTCCGTCATGACATCCTTCGCCATACCTTCCGCTTCATCCGTCATGTCCGCGGCCTGAAGAGACTGTAAAATTTGTCGCCTGAGGAGATTGTAGGGTCTATGGCCTGAAGAGACTATAGGGACCCCATCCCTTCGCTATTTCCCGGTATCGGGCAGCCGGGGCGCATCCGATCCCATGATCGTCGTCGCCCCTAAATCAACACAACAACAACATAATCTCATCAAGTGTCTTGAACGATTTTTCTCCTTGTTCGGAATGCCTTATCAAGAGTGACAATGGGGGAAATTTTTGTTCTAAGGTTTTCAAAACTTTCTGCAAATCCAAAGGGATTTAGCACACATTTTCCAGTTCTTATCATCCACAAAGCCAAGGTGGGCTTGAACGTTTCCATTAAACGTTGAAACAGATGTTAAAGACGACAGGAGAAACTTATCCACGTAATTGGGATGAGAATCTCCCTTTTGTGCTGTTTGCTGCCCGAGAAGGGTTACAAGCGTCATTGGGGTGTTCACCTTTTGAGCTCGTGTTTGGTCACCAAGTGAGAGGTCCGTTAAAAATGCTCCAAGAAAAGTTGATGGGAGATGTCTCTGTTCATCAGAGTGGTTGGTACTTGAGTGAGGTCAAAGACAAGTTGTGTCAGGCTCGAGAGTTGGCGAAGGAACATCTGGAACAGACTCAACAAGCCATGAAACAAATATAAGACAAAAAGTTCAGGGCTAAACTCAGGTCGTTTGCTATCGGAGATTTGGTGTTGGTGTTGAAACCTCTTTTGGGGACTTCCATGTCCCATAAGTTTGACGGACCCTACCAAGTGGTAGAGAAGGTGGGAGACCTAACTTACAAAATATTTAACCCTACTCTTTCAGAACATAAAATGAATGTGCATATTACCAGGTTAAACGCTTATGTTGGACCAGAAGTGGTAGCTTGTTTTATTAGGGAAGAGTTACCATCTGAGGGAAATTGTAGTGAAGAAAATGATGTTAATATTCAACTTCTCAGTTCCAGTTCCAATGGCAGGGAGATGCTATGTCATTTACAGGAGGAGCAACGTGATGAGTTCCAGGTTCTGCTGGACAACCATACATCTCTGTTTGGGGAGGTTCCCACACAGACCCACCTCATCACACACGACATTCAGCTTCTGGACAGCACTCCAATTAGACAACATCCTTACCGAGTGAACCCAGAAAAGAGGAAAATTATACAACAAGAAGTGGACTATCTGCTCCAGCATAATTTCATTCGGCCAAGTCAAAGTACTTGGAGCTCTCCGTGCTTGTTAGTGCCAAAACCCGGGGGAACCTGGAGGTTATGTGTAGATTATCGTAAACTGAACAAGAGCACTACTGTTGATGTATTTCCATTACCACTGTTGGAGGAGTGTATTGAATCAATAGGACATGCTAATTATGTAAGTAAACTTGATTTATCGAAGGGATATTATCAGATTGCCTTAACTGATTATGCTAGGGAATTCACTGCTTTTGTTACACCTGATGGTGCATATGAATTCAATGTCATGCCATTTGGTTTGAGGAATGCACCTGTCACCTTTCAAAGACTCATGAACTTACTCAAGGATGTACCAGATTGTAGGGCCTACCTTGACGACATTGTTTTATACAGTAAGAATTGGGCAGATCATCTTTCAGGCCTTAAGCAATTATTTACGGTGTTGAAAAACGCCAATTTAACAGTGAATATGAATAAGTGTAGTTGGGCAAGAGGGACTATAACCTATCTTGGGCATGAAGTAGGACAAGGTAAGATAATTCCTTTACAAGATAAGATACAAGCCATTGTGGACTACCCAGTGTTAACCAGTAAGAAGGGAGTCCAAAGATTTATCGGTATGTGTGCTTACTATAGGCGGTACTGTAGAAATTTTTCGACAGTTGCTGCCCCATTGACAAATTTGTTGAAAAAGCAAGTAAAGTTTAAGTGGACTCAAGATTGCCAGAATTCATTTCAGAACTTAAAGGGTATATTGTCAACGACACCTGTTCTTGCTAGTCCCCAATTTGACAAACCTTTTGTTTTACATATTGATGCTTCAGATGTTGGAATAGGTGCTGTGCTTATACAAGTTGGTCTAGATAATATTGAGCATCCTGTATATTATTACTCTAGAAAATTTAATTCAGCCCAGAAGAACTATTCAGTGGTAGAAAAGGAGGCGTTGGGTCTCATATTATCAATCAAGAAATTTGAAATTAACCTTTCAGGTAATAAGGTGCTTGTGTTTACTGTCCACAATCCCCTAATATTCATTAATATGATGAAAATCAAGAACCAACAAATTCTGCGCTGGTCATTGTATCTACAAGAATTTAATGTTGAGATTAAACATATTCCGGGAAGGCAGAATGTCATTGCTGATGGTTTGTCCAGAAGTTTTGAATATGATGTACCATGAGTGCAATATTCTTTTACTTAACATTTTTACTTCAGAAAAAATGCCATTGATCTTCAATCCATTGCATTTTTTTTCTTGGAGGTGGAAGTGTTACGTACCCCTAGTGGATACGTATATAAATAATAAATAATTACTTATATATTATATCATTAATTATATGTGTATCATTACTTGTATGCTTATATCATTACTTTGTATGTGCTGATATGTTATATTGTGGTAATGATCAGTGGGTGGACCAAACCGTGTGAAACCATTATTATTTTTGGGTGTGGTGGTCAGCTAGTCAGCTTCCCGTGAGAAAGTTATATTTTGTACTGATCAGCTTGTGGCAAAACTGTGGGAAACTGTTATTATTTGTTCATCTAGACGGCAATATTGTGGAATATTATTTCCTGATATATTGGGCAGGTGCCAGCAATTTCATTTTATTTTATAATTATATAACTATTATATTAATAACTACATTACTTCTGTTTATGCATGTAAATCTGATCATTCCTTAATGTAGTTAATTAATTCCCATTATATGGCTCCATTTAAGTAAAATTTATATTAATTAAAAACTGTCACTCAAAATGTTGTGCAGAAGCGAGATCGGCTTCCGCCATGAGAAAATTATTCAGTAACTGTTTGGACACAGGAAGGATCACATCTAGGAGTTAAGTGCTGTTATATTATATCTATTATGTTCTGTTGTAGTATGTTAGTCTGTGGAGACATAATTTTACTTTGATTTACATTGATTTACATGTGATTACCCATCTGTTGATTGATATATAATACTGATAATTAACTGAAGTATATTTATAATACACATTTATTTTTATGTGTGATTACTTATTTCTAAAGGGGTGATTACTTTTATTCTTGCCTGTACAAACCATGGGATTATACTGGTGACACACCTTGAGATTGCAGCATCGGTAAATGTCCCTAGACTACAATATTTTGTTGCTGTTACGTGTCACGAGCATTAATGTACGGTTTGCAACAGGTGGCACTGATGTGCATGTAACTATCTCAAACAAGTGGTTAGGCTGGTTGACCAGCGAGTGGAGTTGGCCCCAGACAGCTGTCTTGGCGTCTCGGGTACTTGAGGGTGGAAGAGAGGGGGGGGCGGTGTCTGCTCCCGACACAGGCTTCTGAGTGCGGATTATAGTTGTTCATTTCTTATACTTGATTATGATGATATGTTGTTGAATAGGCGGTAAAGGAATAGGCAGGATCTCCTTGCCTAAGCATGAGATTTCCGTAACAATATAAATGAGATTGGGTAGATATCTGCCCGAAGATACCTGCCCGAAACGCTGCGCGTACTAGTGGCTTTACAAGACTGTAATTACCATATTATGTATCCTCACATTCCCAATGTACATTCTTGTATATGCATAAATAAATAAATAAATAGATATGAATTGGAGCTGCCTCGTATGGACAAAATAGGCCTTCTGCATTTACCATCATTCTTATGTTCTTAATACCCACACCACCAATTCTAAGGCGCAACGTTTCACCAATAGGAACCGTTGCTTTAGACGCCCATGGCGTCACAAACAGTTCCGGTGAGGGATTACTTTCGCCTCTCATTAACACAGAAGTGTGACAATCGCACTGCAGCCTAACTTTATCACCCAGGCTAACCACACCAAGTGTTAGAGAATATGCAATTTATACATTTTTATAATTTTATTTGCAGTTCTTCTACCATTTTAAATCTGGGTAATTCCTACACAGCAACAGCAATTAGGCATCACTGTAGATAAATTGTACACTATATGTCACACATATTATATCGTACATCTGGCAACTCAGCATGCTAATACCTGTGATCATAGGCTAGTCATTCCCAGACACTGGAAATTATACAACAAAACATGTATCTACAGCTGTAATCATTTATTATGTAGTTCTAAGATCAATAAAAGTTAGCTGTCCAAATATCGTACCTCAATTCACACATCTGACAACTCAGCTGGGGATTAGTCACTATATTCTTAGGGTAAACATTCCTTAACCTCGAAAAAATACACAAAAATCCTAATATTAATCCACAAAATTAGTTATCCTGTTTTTCCTAACCAAAAAAACAAAATTGGAGCACTACAGACACACGCACTTACATACATATATTTGCATACACACATACATATGTACATACATACACGAAAATACAATACAATTGGAGACTTTACAATACAATGTAATTGTAAACGATACAATTACATACAATTGGAAAATGAGTGCCCAAATGAGCCACAGAGATATTAGAAAATTTTTTGTTAGTGTCAGAGTGGTTGACAAATGGAATGCATTAGGCAGTGATGTGGTGGAGGCTGACTCCATACACAGTTTCAAGTGAAGATATGATAGAGTCCAATAGGCTCAGGAACCTGAACACCAGTTGATTGACAGTTGAGAGGCGGGACCAAAGAGTCAGAGCTCAACCCCTGCAAGCACAAATAGGTGAGTACATACACACAAACATACATACATACATACATACATACTGTCGGGGTGTGTGGCTCTCTCTCTCTCTCTCTAGCCAGTCAATCACCACCAAGTGCAGGCGATGATTCACAATAACGTGGCTGAAGTATGTTGACCAGACCACACACTAGAAGTTGAAGGGACGACGACGTTTTGGTCCGTCCTGGACCATTCTCAAGTCGATTTGTGATGAGGAGGTTGAGACAAGCAATAAACAAGCAAGAGAGAGCTGAGGAGGAAAGTCAGGTGTAGGGGATAGTAGTAATAATGAGAACTGCAGAAGGCCTATTGGCCCATACGAGGCAGCTCCAATTATAACCACCGAAGGAGATAGTAATAGGAATAAGAAGAGGATAGCAAGGGAGTGTAGGAGAAGACCATGAACAGAAGAAGGGGAGAAGAGAGAAAGAAAAGGAAAGAGAAAGAAAGATAAATGGAAGGGGTAAGCTTATGTTAAGTCACGTTTGTTAGAAAGATTAGAGCATTTGAGTATATACTGTGAAAGGGAAGAGTCCACAGCAACAAAGCCAGGACTCAAGTTCATGTTGGGTACATTGTTTGCTTTATGGCCTTATGACCTTAATCTTTTCCAGCCTTTCCTCACCTCTCTTAACAATCTGGCTCCTTCTATCCATTTCAAAGTTGAGTGGGAAACTAATTCCCTCCTTCCTTTTCTTGATGTTCATGTTCACAGCTCTGTGTCTGGGTTCTCTTTCTCTGTCTACCGTAAACCCATGCATAGTGGCATGTACATTCACTTCTTTTCCTACCATCCTCCTTCTGTTAAGAACAGTGTCCTCGTCTCTCTCTTCCTCCGCGCTCTACGCATCAGCGACCCTCAGTTTCTTGATTCTGAAATTGCCTTTATCTACAAATCATTCTCTCGCCTTGGTTATCCTTTGCATTTCATCAACTGTGCCTACTCTCAAGCTAAACGAAATTTCTTTCATCCTAAACCTGCTTCCAGCACTAGTAGTACTGTACTATGCCTTCCCTTCATATCTGAACTCAAAACTTTTACCAATACCTTTCGTCCTCTTGACATTAAACTCTCCTTTCGACAAACTAACACACTTCGTAGCAATCTAGTTCACACTGCTCCTCCTGCTTCTAATGCTGCTGGTGTCTACTCTATTTCCAGTTCGTCTTGTCCTCTCCAATACTTTGGCGAAACTGGCCGTACACTGAATGACAGACTTAAAGAACACAAGAGAAGTATTAAGTCTGCAGACACTAACAATGCTCTCTTCTGCCATGTGAGGGATTCTAATCATCCCATTGATTGGTCTTCCTCCAAAATAATCTTTCCTGCCTCTACTCTACACAGACGCCGTCTTGTAGAATCGGCTCTTATACACAATGTACCCAACATGAACTTGAGTCCTGGCTTTGTTGCTGTGGACTCTTCCCTTTCACAGTATATACTCAAATGCTCTAATCTTTCTAACAAACGTGACTTAACATAAGCTTACCCCTTCCATTTATCTTTCTTTCTCTTTCCTTTCTTTCTCTCTTCTCCCCTTCTTCTGTTCATTGTCTTCTCCTACACTCCCTTGCTATCCTCTTCTTATTCCTATTACTATCTCCTTCGGTGGTTATAATTGGAGCTGCCTCGTATGGGCCAATAGGCCTTCTGCAGTTCTCATTATTACTACTATCCCCTACACCTTACTTTCCTCCTCAGCTCTCTCTTGCTTGTTTATTGCCTGTCTCAACCTCCTCATCACAAATCGACTTGAGAATGGTCTAGGACGGACCGAAACGCCGTCGTCCCTTCAACTTCTAGTGTGTGGTCTGGTCAACATACTTCAGCCACGTTATTGTGACTCATCGCCTGCACTTGGTGGTGATTGACTGGCTAGAGAGAGAGCCACACACCCCGACAGTATGTATGTATGTATGTATGTATGTATGTATGTATGTATGTATGTATGTACTCACCTATTTGTGCTTGCGGGGGTTGAGCTCTGACTCTTTGGTCCCACCTCTCAACTGTCAATCAACTGGTGTTCAGGTTCCTGAGCCTATTGGACTCTATCATATCTTCACTTGAAACTGTGTATGGAGTCAGCCTCCACCACATCACTGCCTAATGCATTCCATTTGTCAACCACTCTGACACTAACAAAATTCTTTCTAATATCTCTGTGGCTCATTTGGGCACTCATTTTCCAATTGTATGCAATTGTATCGTTTACAATTACATTGTATTGTAAAGTCTCCAATTGTATTGTATTTCCGTGTATGTATGTACATATGTATGTATGTATGCAAATATATGTATGTAAGTGCGTGTGTCTGTAGTGCTCCAATTTTGTTTTTTTGGTTAGGAAAAACAGGATAACTAATTTTGTGGATTAATATTAGGATTTTTGTGTATTTTTTCGAGGTCAAGGAATGTTTACCCTAAGAATATAGTGACTAATCCCCAGCTGAGTTGTCAGATGTGTGAATTGAGGTACGATATTTGGACAGCTAACTTTTATTGATCTTAGAACTACATAATAAATGATTACAGCTGTAGATACATGTTTTGTTGTATAATTTCCAGTGTCTGGGAATGACTAGCCTATGATCACAGGTATTAGCATGCTGAGTTGCCAGATGTACGATATAATATGTGTGACATATAGTGTACAATTTATCTACAGTGATGCCTAATTGCTGTTGCTGGGATCCCATCACAAAGGTTGTACTTTTCAAATCATTTGTGCTGTCCCGTCTTACAATACTGCTCAGTACTCACTTCTCCCCTTAAGAGCACGGCAGATTGCTGAAACAGAGGGAGTTCAGAGAACATATACGGCATAAATAGACGTGATAAAAAACTAAATTATTGAGATTGTCTCTAAGCTCTTCATATGTACTCACTAGAAAGGAGACGAGAGAGATATCAAATAATATACACGTGGAAAATTCTGGAGGGCCAGGTCCTAAATCTACTAAGTAAAATATCGACTTACTGGAGTTAACGATATGGAAAACAATGCAGAATTGAACAATTGAAGATCAGGGGTGTCATAGGCACAATCAGAGAACACTGTATATACATCAGAGGTCGCGGTTGTTCATCATCCTCCAACCGAGTATATGAAATGTTGCCGGAACAACCGTGGAGATCTTCAAGAGAAAACTAAATAGTTATCTTCAAAAAAAAAAAAAAACTGACCAAATGGTCTGTGATGGATATGTGGGCCTGCAGACCGCTCCAAGCAATAGCCTGTTGGACCAAGCTCTTCCAAGTCAAGTCTGGTCTCTGGCCGTGCTTGGGGAGTTGAATAACTCCCAGAACCCCATCAAGCAGGTATCACTTCTTGTGGTAGGCATACCAAGCTCAGTAAGTGAGAAGGGTAGACGAGTGTTTTGTGCTGCAGTATGGAAGACTAGAGTGTTTGTGTTGCAGTATGGAAGACTAGAGTGTTTGTGCTGCAGTATGGAAGACTAGAGTGTTTGTGCTGCAGTATGGAAGACTAGAGTGTTTGTGTTGCAGTATGGAAGACTAGAGTGTTTGTGCTGCAGTATGGAAGACTAGAGTGTTTGTGTTGCAGTATGGAAGACTAGAGTGTTTGTGCTGCAGTATGGAAGACTAGAGTGTTTGTGCTGCAGTATGGAAGACTAGAGTGTTTGTGCTGCAGTATGGAAGACTAGAGTGTTTGTGCTGCAGTATGGAAGACTAGAGTGTTTGTGCTGCAGTATGGAAGACTAGAGTGTTTGTGCTGCAGTATGGAAGACTAGAGTGTTTGTGCTGCAGTATGGAAGACTAGAGTGTTTGTGCTGCAGTATGGAAGACTAGAGTGTTTGTGTTGCAGTATGGAAGACTAGAGTGTTTGTGTTGCAGTATGGAAGACTTTAATGTTTTGTGCTTCAGTATGGAAGACTAGAGTGTTTGTGCTGCAGTATGGAAGACTTTAATGTTTTGTGCTTCAGTATGGAAGACTATAATGTTTTGTGCTTCAGTATGGAAGACTATAATGTTTTGTGCTGCAGTATGGAAGATCAGAATGTTGTGTGCTGCAGTATGGAAGACTATAATGTTTTGTGCTTCAGTATGGAAGACTATAATGTTTTGTGCTTCAGTATGGAAGACTATAATGTTTTGTGCTTCAGTATGGAAGACTATAATGTTTTGTGCTTCAGTATGGAAGACTATAATGTTTTGTGCTTCAGTATGGAAGACTATAATGTTTTGTGCTGCAGTATGGAAGACTATAATGTTGTGTGCTGCAGTAAAAAACAGATCTATAAATCTTTAGGGTAGATTTCCTTAAGGAAATTCCAGTTGAATCCCTGGGTACGATGCCTGCAGTGATTGAAGGTGTGGCTGATGCCTTCGTTAATCACTTGATTAACGGCCTTAGCCAATCCTCTGGTTCTTTGTCTATAATGTCATGACGGAGACGTGACAAGTCAACTGTGTCAGTCAAGACAGAACCTTCGAGTTGAATTGAAGTCCTCACTTCGACGACCGGGGAAGAGAAAGGTCCGAGAGCCGGGATGCGATAGTTCTATCGACGGTGTAAAGTCGAACTCTTAGGTTAAGAACGTTAGAAGAATCTGACTTTGTATTTAAATGTCAAGCTAAGTTATGTGTACCGGGTTCGGCCCATGATATGAACCAGTTGGGTCAAAATATGGACCAGTTTGGGTCCAAGTATGAACTAGTCATAGTCCAAGAGGCAGACCGGTATGGCCCACGGTGAACGGGAAATGTGTCACATGTAACCTGGCTTGAAGAGACAGTCAGAGTAAGGTAACTCTTATCTGATTTGAGTAAAAGGGGAAATAGATAATGTAATTGGCCATACTTATATTTATGTAATAAATTCTAAATAGTAATTGATCTTTTATAACATTTTCTTATAATTATCTGTGTGCCATAAGCCGAATTATAGGTCTCAGAGACGCTGGCTGAGGACTTGTGTAATCAAACTGGATGTTTTATTGATGAAATAATATTCTAATACATGCATTATACTACAATATGTAAATTTACATTGGTGATAGAGGGAGGGAGGTAGGAAGAAGAGAGAGAACTGGAGGAAGAGGGAATGAGAAGGATGGATGGAAAGAGATTTGGAGAGAGAGAGAGAGAGAGAGAGAGAGAGAGAGAGAGAGAGAGAGAGATCGGGAGTGATGTCTGGAGAGAGATCCTCAAAGGAAATGGGAGAGGAAGATGAAATTTGGGTAAGGGAGGAAGAGAAAGAACAGGAATGAGGGACGTAGAGAGAACGAAAGGGGGTGAGAGGATGGGAGAGGAATGACGGAAAGAGGTAGGGAGGGAGAGGTGAAGAGAGAGGGAGGGGAAGGAGACAGTAAAACAGAGACCCGGGCACTTCCGGGTAAATCATCTAGTATCCCAATAAGGTATTACGTTTACAGGTTTCCTCTCAATCATTCATAAAGAAATCCACAATTATTGACACAATAGATGGGCAGGGTATTTTAGATAACAAACTGTGCGTTATAAAATTTTAAGTATTCCAAGGGCCTCCTACTACTGCAATGGGCGGTGGGGACCCAACTCGATCTCCTAACAGAACGTTGCATTTCGACGTATAATTTAACTGACCAAAAACTGTCGTACTAGGAAACGGTATTGGCTCGATAAATTGACATACTGTCCCATTTTGTGTTTTGGGTCCTCTGGTAGGTTAGGAGAGGAAACTTTAGTACGACCGTGTTTTTTACGTTGGGAAACCTTAGCAGGATGGGCTGGGGAAACAGCACTGGCTAGGCTACGTATCAGCAACACGTGGTGATCTCATGACCATATCATGGAACAGAGTTCTTTTCTTTATTGTCAGGACTTCATTGTTTCTCTGACAGTCATGCTTCCTGCTTGACTGTGTCTCTGACAGTCATTCTTCCTCCTTGACTGTATCTCTGACAGTCATGCTTCCTCCTTGCCTGTATCGCTGACAATCATGCTTCCTAATTGACTGTCTCTCTGACAGTCATGCTTCCTAATTGACTACATCTGTCAGTCATGCTTCCTCCTTGACTGTCTCTCTCTGACAGTCATGCTTCCTCCTTGACTGTCTCTCTGACAGTCATGCTTCCTCCTTGACTGTCTCTCTGACAATCATGCTTCCTCCTTGACTGTATCTCTGACAGTCATGCTTCCTCCTTGCCTGTATCGCTGACAATCATGCTTCCTAATTGACTGTCTCTCTGACAGTCATGCTTCCTCCTTGACTGTTTCTCTGACAGTCATGCTTCCTCCTTGACTGTCTCTCTGACAATCATGCTTCCTCCTTGGCTGTCTCTCTGAGAGTCATACTTCCTCTTTGGCTGTATCTCTGACATTCATGCTTAATCCTTGACTGTCGCTCTGACAGTCATGCTTCCTCCCTGACAGACTTGATGTAAGGAATTTACACCAAGTCTTTCGCACTTCCCTGAGTGCTTTATCAAGGTCTGAGTGTGTGATTAGGACGAGACTTACATCTGAACGTCTAATCACGTTGAGATGTATGTTGAGATTGAGATTAGACGTTGTGATGTATGTTTCGTCCTAATCACACACTCAGACATAGACAAATCACTCGGGAAAGTGCGAAAGACTTGGTGTAAATTCCTTATATAAATTTCACAAGTATACATGTGTAGGTTTTTATCCCAATACTTAGGTTCTTATGCCTATTCATCAGAACATAGGATGCTCTATAGTCTTCATGACTTAGTGCTTTTCATGATATACGTACTAGCTTATTTCAACATTCCTAACTACAACATGTGCCAGTAGAAATGGTTTAGTGGCATTTTGGATAACTCGATGGGAATTTCTGCCGAACACAGAAACGTGGATGGTTAGCGTCTGTTTAGGTTATTTTTGTTAAGCCTCACTGAATTAAGCCTCACCGAAATAATAATGCATAAATAAACCATTTATATATTATGGTGAAAAGAACCTCTATATGTACCATGATGTTGGGATAAGGGTTTATGTTTTTATTGTTGAATAAAGTACAGTTCTCATAGATATTTCTTGCAAAAGCTACTTTTAAATCTGATTTAACATTTATTGCAGCCTAATTCAATCACATTTTAGTTCAATATAATTTATAGTATACATTTCCAAAGAACTCAGTGAAAAACACTTATATATAATAATATCAATAACAACAGGCATTATTTCACAGAAAAAATATGATGGGGTAGGTTGAATGAATGGATATTGTTATTCTGATTTTGTATCTTCGTTTTGCCAAGGTGAAAAATAAAACAGTTTCCTATGTAATGAATGCTGAAAGATTCTTAATTTTATATCTATCACGAAAGAATATTATTTTTTTATAAAAATTTAAAAACTTAATCAAGTGTATGATTTGAGTAAATTAAAAAAGAGTTTTTGAATGAAGTTTAGAATGCATGCAGAGATGACAACGAGAATGGTAAATACCTGTCTCTCTGGAAGGTGGTGTTTCCAGACTGGTGTCCACGAATGTTGTGTCCAGGTTGTGGGAGAGACACAACACTCGCACTGCTACTCACAACCTCCATCAATACTTCCACTTCTTTCTTGATAATTTCTGTTAACATATCAATTATTTATGTTTAAATTTAATTAATTAAAATTTAATATATATATATATATATATATATATATATATATATATATATATATATATATATATATATATATATATATATATATATACAACTTTAGAACACTTTCCCACCAGGAGACTCGAACCCTAGCCAGCACAGAAGCCTTCCAGCAACTGGCATAACAGGTACGCCTTTAACCCACTGCACCACCGCTCAGACCTTTAAAGGAGATGGTAATTTCGGAGTATTTATACACACCAAAGACCACCATCTCCCAAGAACACTAGAGCAAGAGAGGGGTCATTTTTACGTTTTTCATCAAGTCCCTGTTAATATGGGAGAACACTGTGTCTATGCTTGATGCACAACTCTCCTAAACACGAGAGTACTCTCGTGTTTAGGAGAGTTGTGCATCATATATATATATATATATATATATATATATATATATATATATATATATATATATATATATATATATATATATATATATATATATATATATATATATATATATATATATATTTATATATATATATATATTTATATATATATATATATTTATACATATATATATATATATACATATATATATATATATATATATATATATATATATATATATATATATATATATATATATATATACACATAGGAATGTGCCTAAATGCCAAAAGCGACTGCCCAGATAGGTACAAGAGGAGTGTTGTTAACGCATATGTCGACCGTGCTCTCAGCCACAGCTCAGAATGGAAGCAAGTCGACGAAGAACTCTGTAGGGTAAGGCAGGTCCTAGTCAACAACGGCTTCTCCAATGGTTTCGTCGAAGACATCATAAGAAGGAAAGTGAAACGCCATGCAACCTCTGAAGAGACAACCAACACAACACCTATACCCCCTATTAGACTATTTTACAGGAACTTCTTTTCCACAGCTCATAAAACGGAGGAAAGGGTCCTGAAAGATATTGTTAATAGAAACGTTATCCCTACAGACAAAAATCAGAGGATACAACTGACGATTTACTATAAAACCAGAAAAACGGCCAGCCCGCCAAACACACACCGAAACTACGACGTTGGTACAACGTTCGAACGAGTTTTAACACCTCCTAATCAGTTATAACAACCAATATAGCGAGTTGTAACAACGTTCTAATACGTCACAAACACGTTAAGCCAAGATGTAACAACTTTATTACAAGTTGTAACAAGCGGAAAATAGAGACAGTTACGGTTTGTGTTTCCAGGGAGCCTACTCATGAGAAACTCTCCAGACACAAAACAGAACGCTTTAAAAGAGACCAACGTCGTCTATGCCTTCAAATGCCCTCTTGGGGACTGTAAGCTCCAAAAAAAACAGTATATAGGCAAGACAACAACATCTCTTTCTAGGCGTTTAACGATGCATAAGCAACAGGGCTCAATTAAGGAACATTTAATCTCTTCCCACAACCAAACCATCGCCAGAGAAATCCTAGTAAACAACACAGAAATCATCGATAGATACAGCGATAGCAGGCGGCTTGACGTTTGCGAGGCACTACACATCAAGAAGTCAACACCAGCAATCAACAGCCAATTAATGCACAAATATATATATATATATATATATATATATATATATATAAATGTGACAATGTCAGACCACGGAGGAAAAATGAAACAGGAATTTCCTTAAGTACTTTCGTATATTAATACATCTTCAGAAGGAGTGTTTTTACAGATCGAATACTAGACATAAATAGGCAGGAGAGAATAGTGGAGTGAGGTGAGGTACAATACGTGGACACTGCAGACGGCCTATTGGCCCATCTGATGCAGCAACCACAGAAAGGCCCACACATAGATAATTAAAGCATAAAATAGTAAATATATACAATGAATTAGTGAGACAAATGTGTTCCAATGTTCTTACTTAAATCGTCCTTTAATTGATCTATTAAAAATGGATCTAAGTTTTATAGACCACCGCTAATGTTCAAATTTCTTTTGTGATCTGTATCAAAGCAGATTCAATTGTTTCTGTTATAGGTGCTTTTACAATTCGTTATTGAAGAAGCCATCTCCCAATCAATTTGGTGAGCATCTTCTGACATATGAACAAACAAAGCATTAGACAATTGGCCATGTCTAACAGAGTATTTATGTTGCAAAATTCTACATTTCAAATCTTTAGATGTTTGCCCAACATAGAACTTATTACAGTCTTTACAAGGTATTTTATGAATGACACAATTATCACTACGAGGGCTGTTCCTAACTAATAGTTTACTAACGGTATTTTCGTAGCTGAACATTATTAAAAAGTTTCATGGCCATGACAATATTCTCAAACCCAGAGAAATATGGTAAACATAACACATTCTTTGGGCGAATTCTTTCACTGCATGTATTATTATATGTATGACGTGCTTTGCTACGGCAAACTTCCAAAAACTCAGTGGGTAACAAAGCTTGAGACCAATCAAATCAATATTCTTAAACTCTTCGTCTAAGAATTCTGGACTCACAACCTGAAGAGCTCTTAGATACATTGAAGAAAAAATTTACTTTTTCACATTGTATCTATGCCCAGAAAAATAATGAACATAAGATAAATTATTCGTAGGTTTTCTGTAAACACTAAACTTTAGTGAAGAATCTTCCCTATGAATAAGAACATCTAAGAATGGCAAACATTTATCAATTTCAGTCTCCATAGTAAATTTTATAGAGGTGACTTGGTCATTAAGTTTGGCTACAAATTCGTCTGTGTTTACATCTGAAGGCCATATACACAAAACATCATCAACATCTCTAAACCATGGAATGATTCCAGGAGTTATTTTTGAAACAAATTTCTTTTCGAAGAATTCCATGTACAAGTTTGAAAGAAATACGATAAAGGATTCCCCATTGCCATTCCAAAAGTCTGAAAAATAATACTCATTATTAAAGGTAAATTTACATTCTTTAATGCACAACTTAACAAGATTGACAATAATATCAGCAGAAAGAGGTAAAACATGGCTCAATATCTCGATTATCTTGCTCGTGAACTAATGAGCCATGTTTTACCTCTTTCTGCTGATATTATTGTCAATCTTGTTAAGTTGTTAAGATGTTGTGCACAGTGGCGTGGTGTATAGTGTCGTGGAGTATAGTGTCGTGGAGAATAGTGTCGTGGTGTACAGTGTCGTAGTGTATAGTGTCGTGGAGTATAGTGTTGTGGTGAATAGTTTCGTTGCGTTTAGTGTCATGGTGTATAGTGTTGTGGTGGATAGTGTTGTGGTGTATAGTGGTGTGGTGTATACTGTCTTGGTGTATAGTGCATGGTGTAGAGTGTTGTGTTGTATAGTGTTGTGTATAGTGGTGTGGTGTATAGTGTCGTAGTGTATATTGTTGTGGTGTATAGTGTTGTGTAGGTCAGGATGAGTTTTGTCTAAGGGCGCTGTGGACTCCTGAGTCAGGCTTGAGTTTTCTTATACTTTTGATAACTCCTAATTTTGAATAAGGCTGGGAGACACCTGTGTTGTGCCCGAATTGTCGAACGAGTTTCAGTTTGATAGTTCAGTAGAGCCACCGGACAGTATCTGCATTCCCTGTTTTGATTCCTTGATTTTTGAATTCCTACATAGATTTCATTGTCGACGAAATGCCCAACACTTCTTGCTTTGGTGTTTTAAATTTAACTATTCAAAACGAAATGTCCATGTTACACGGGGTACAGTGAGTTCAATCATTCGCGATAACCTTGACTCCGTGATATTTGGGTTAAATTTTTAAATGGAGGTGGTTTTTCCTCCTTTTTTTCTCTCTTTGGTTATAGTCTTGCTTTAATAATATTATCTTGATGACGGATATAGTTGCAGTGTTCAATAGTGTGTCCCTTTCTTCAACTGCTTTTCCAACTATATTAACGCTGTGGATATTGCATGTAATGCAGCCACTCTCGTTGGATTAATGTTATGTTTGATGCGCAAGGCTTTTGTTGCTTCACATAAGTAATGCCATAGTTGTGCCTCTGCATCTGTTCCACAGATATAACATTCAGTAACCATAGGGTTTACTACTTCTCAGCAGCATTTGTTACCAAGTCTGAGTCCGTGTATAGCTACTGCAATGTCTCTAAATATACACACGTGATATATAAAATGAAAAAATCCTCAAGGGCAATAATGAGGGTTCGAACCTACGCACTGGATGTTCCCAGGCGTGCTTTCCTCGGCTGTACCACATGTGAGAGATTTGTGGCCTGGAGTGCTGCTGCCTTCACTGGGATCCCGTAGCTTCTCCATCCATCCAGTGAGTTTGTTCATAAGAACACAAGAATAAAGTTAACTGCAGAAGGTCTATTGGCCCATACGAGGAAGCTCCTATTGGTAACATCAGATTTATATCAGAGTTTTGGAAAGTTGCTAATGTGATACCAGTTTTTAAGAAAGGAGATAGATCACTTGCGTCTAACTATCGACCAATTAGCCTAACGTCTATTGTGGGAAAGTTACTCGAATCTATAATAGCAAATAAAATTCGTCTTCATCTTGAAAAACATAAATTAATAATTGAGTCGCAACATGGTTTTATAAATGGCCGTTCATGTTTAACAAATTTGTTATCTTTTTATTCTAGCATTGTTGAGGCAGTTGATAGTGGTAAGGATTGCGATGTTGTGTACCTTGACTTTAGCAAAGCTTTTGATACAGTGCCACATGAAAGACTGATTAAAAAGATAGAGTCTCATGGTATTGGGGGTGCTATATTAAGCTGGATTAGGGCATGGCTATACCAAAGGAAACAGTTAGTATAAATGGAATCAAGTCAGAGTGGGAAAATGATGTAAGTGGAGTGCCTCAAGGCTCTGTCCTGGGACCTCTGTTGTTCATAATATATATAAATGATTTAGATTCAGGTTTGAGTAGCAACATTTGCAAATTTACCGATGATACGAAAATCGGTAAGGAAATTAATTCGGAGGAGGACTCACTATCACTTCAAGTTGATCTAGATAGGGTTTTGAAATGGTCAAAGGATTGGCAGATGCAGTTTAATGCTGATAAATGTAAAGTTCTGAGGATAGGTTATGATGATAGAGTTACAAGATACGAGCTAGATGGTGTTGAGATTGCGAAGTCGGATTGCGAAAGGGATCTGGGAGTTATGATTACAAAGAATTTAAAACAAAAGGATCAATGCATAAATGTTCGTAATAAGGCAAATCGGACACTTGGATTTATTAATCGCAGCGTTAGTAACAAGACACCTGGTGTGGTTCTCAAGCTATATCTTGCTCTAGTTAGGCCCCATTTAGATTATGCAGTTCAGTTTTGGTCGCCATATTATAGAATGGATATAAATTCACTTGAACGTGTCCAGCGTAGGATGACTAAGTTAATTCCCCAAATTAGAAATCTTTCATATGAAGAAAGATTAACAAAGCTTAAGTTACATTCACTGGAAAGGCGAAGAGTTAGGGGTGACATGATAGAGGTTTACAAGTGGGTGAATGGACATAGCAAAGGGGATGTTGGTGGGGTATTGGAAGTATCAACACGGGACGGAGCACGAAACAAAGGGTGTAGGTTGGGTAAGTTTAGGTTTGGGAGAGACTTGGGTGGATACTGGTTCGGTGGCGGGGTTGTTGATTTGTGGAGCCGGTTGCCGCGTGGCGAGCTGGAGGTGGAGTCCCTCGATTGTTTCAAGTGCGGGTTGGACAAGTAAATGAGTGGGATTGGGTGGTTATAAATAGGAGCTGCCTCGTATGGGCCAATAGGCCTTCTGCAGTTGCCTTTGTACTTATGTTCTTATGTGTTGTATACTATTGTGGTGTATAGTGTCGTGGTGTACAGTGCACGGTGTATAGTGTCGTGGTGTATAGTGCATGGTGTGTAGTGCAAGGTGTATAGTGTCGTGGTGAATAGTGCTTAGTGTATAGTGCATAGTGTATGGTGTCGTGGTGTATAGCGCGTGGTGCATAGTGCATGGTGTACAGTGTCAGGGTATATAATGCGTGGAGTATAGTGCATGGTGTATAGTGTAGTGGTGTATAGTGCCGTGGAGTATAGTGTCGTGGTGTATAGTGTCGTGGAGTATAGTGTCGTGGAGTATAGTGTCATGGTGTATAGTGACGTTGTATATAGTGTCGCATTGTATAGTGTCATGGTGAATATTAGCGTGGAGTATAGTGTCGTGGAGTATCATGTCTTGGAGTTTATTGTCGTGGAGAATAGTGTCGTGGTGAATAGTGTCGTGGAGTATAGTGTCATGGTCTATAGTAGCGTGGTGTATAGTGTCGTGGAGTATAGTGTTGTGGAGTAAATTGTGGTGGAGAATAGTGTCGTGGTGTATAGTGTCGTGGTGTATAGTGTCGTGGAGTATAGTGTTGTGGTGTATAGTGTCGTGGAGAATAGCATCATGGTGTATAGTGGCGTTGTGTATAGTGTCATGGTGTATAGTGTCATGGTCTATGGTGGCGTGGTGCATGGTGTCGTGGAGTAGTGTTGTGGAGTAAATTGTGATGGAGAACAGTGTCGTGGTGCACAGTGGTGTGGTTTGGTGTATAGTGTCGTGGTGTATAGTAGCGTGGAGTATAGTGTCGTGGTGTATAGTGTCGTGGAGTATAGTGTCGTTGTGTATAGATTCATGGTGTAGAGTGTTGTAGAGTATAGTGACGTGGAGTATAGTGTCGTGGTATATAGTGTCATAGATTAGTGTCGTGGTGTAGTGTCGTGGAGAAATAGTGTCGTGGTGAATAGTGTCGTGGAGTATAGTGTCATGGTCTATAGTGGCGTGGTGTATAGTGTCGTGGAGTATATTGTCGTGGAGTAAATTGTGGTGGAGAATAGTGTCGTGGTGTATAGTGTCGTTGAGTATAGTGTCGTGGTGTATAGAGTCGTGGAGTATAGTGTCATGGTGTATAGTGGCGTTCTGTATAGTGTCAAGGTGTATAGTGTCATGGTCCATAGTGGCATGGTGTATAGTGTCGTGGAGTACAGTCTTGTGGAGTAAATTGTGATGGAGTATAGTGTCGTGGTGTATTGTGTCGTGGAGTATAGTGTTGTAGTGTACAGTTGTGTTGTGTATAGTGGTGTGGTGTATAGTGTCGTTGTGTATAGTGGTGTGGCGTATAGTGTCGTGGTGTATAATGGTGTGGTGTATAGTGTCGTTGTGTATAGTGTCGTAGAGAATAGTGTCGTGGAGTATTGTCGTGGAGTATAGTGTCGTGAAGTGTCGTGGATAATAGTGTCGAGGTGTATAGTGTCGTGGAGTATAGTGTCGTATTGTACAGTGTCGTGGTGAATAGTGTTGTTGTGAATAGTGTTGTTGTGATAGTGTCGTGGTGTATAGTGTTGTGGTTTATAGTGTTGCGGTTTAATGTACGTGGTGTAAAGTGTTGTGGTGTATAGTGCATGGTGTATAGTGCTGTGGTGTATAGTGTTGTTATGTACAGTGTTGTGGTTTTTAATACGTGATGTATAGTGTTGTGGTGTATAAAGTTGTGGTTTATAGTACGTGGTGTATAGTGTCGTGGTGTATAGTGCATGGTGTATAGTGTCGTGGAGTATAGTGTCGTGGACAATAGTGTCGTGGAGAATAATGTCGTGGTGTATAGTGTCGTGGTGCATAATCTTGTGGTACATAGTGTTGTGGTGTACAGTGCCGTTGTGTATAGTGATGTGGTGTATAGTGTCGTTGTGTATAGTGCATGGAGTATAGTTTTGTGGTGTATACTGTTGTGGTGTATAGTGTCGTGGAGTAGTGTCGTGGAGTATAGTGTCGTGGAGAATAGTGTCGTTGTGTATAGTGTCGTTGTGTGTAGTGTCGTGGAGTATAGTGTCGTATTGTACAGTGTCGTGGTGTATAGTGTTGTGATAGTGTGGTTGTGATAGTGTTGTTGTGATAGTGTCGTGGTGTATAGTGTTGTGGTGTATAGTGTTGTGGTTTATAGTACGTGGTGTATAGTGTCGTGGTGTATAGTGCATGATGTATATTGTCGTGGTGTATATTGCGTTGTGTATAGTGCATGGTGTATAGTGTCGTGGAGTATAGTGTCGTGGACAATAGTGTCGTGGTGTATAGTGTTGTGGTGCATTGTGTCGTTGTGTATAGTGCATGGTGTATAGTTTTGTGGTTTATACTGTTTTGTGTATAGTGTTGTGGTGTATACTGTCGTTGTGTATAGTGGTGTGGTTTATAGTGTCGTGGTGTATAGTGTTGTGGTGTATAGTGGCGTGGTGTATAGTGTCGTGGTGTATAGTGGTGTGGTATATGGTGTTGTTGTGTATAGTAGCGTGGTGTATAGTGACGTGGAGTATAGTGTCATGGTGTAGAGTGTGGCAGAGTATAGTGATGTGGATTATAGTGTCGTGGTGTATAGTGGCGTGGTTTATAGTGTCGTTGATTATAGGGTCATGGAGTAGAGTGTTGTAGAGTATAGTGTTGTGGATAATAGTGTCACGTTGTATAGTGACGTGGTTTATAGTGTCGTAGAGTATAGTGTCATGGTGTAGAGTGTTGTAAAGTATAGTGTTGTGGATTATAATAGCGTGGTTTATAGTGGCGTGATTTATAGTGTCGTGGAATATAGTGTCATGGTGTAGAGTGTAGTGTTGTGGATTATAGTGTCGTAGTGTATAGTGTCGTGGAGTATAGTGTTGTGATGAATAGTTTCGTGGCGTTTAGTGACATGGTGTATAGTGTTGTGGTGTATAGTGTTGTGGTGTATACTGTCGTGGTGTATAGTGGTGTAGTGTATAGTGTCGTGGTGTATAGTGCATGGTGTATAGTGCAAGGTGTATAGTGTCGTGGAGTATAGTGTCGTGGTGTATAGTGCATGGGGTATAGTACATAATTTATAGTGTCGTGGTGTATATTGCGTGGTGTATAGTGCATGGTGTATAGTGTCGTGGAGTATAGTGTCGTGGACAAGTGTCGTGGAGAATAATGTCGTGGTGTATAGTGTGGTGATGTAAAGTGTCGTGGTGCATAATCTTGTGGTGTGGTGTACAGTGTCGAGATGTATAGTGTCATTGTGTATAGTGTCAATGTGCATAGTGCATGGTGTATAGTTCTGCGTTGTATACTGTTGTGGTGTATAGTGTTGTGGTGTAGTGTCGTTGTGTATAGTGGTTTGGTGTATAGTGTCGTGGTGTATAGTGTTGTGGTGTATAGTGGCGTGGTGTATAGTGTCGTGGTGTATAGTGGTGTGGTATATAGTGTTGTTGAATATAGTAGCGTGGTGTATAGTGTCATGGTGTAGAGTGTTGTAGAGTATAGTGATGCGGAGTATAGTGTCGTGGTGTATAGTGGCGTGGTTTATAGTGTCATGGATTATAGGGTCATGGTGTGGAGTGTTGTAGAGTACAGTGTTGTGGATTATAGTGTCGTGGTGTATAGTGACGTGGTTTATAGTGATGTAGTGTATAGTGTCATGGTGTATAGTGTTGTGGTGTATAGTGTCGTGGTGTATAGTGGTGTAGTGTATAGTGTCGTGGTGTATAATACATAGTGTATAGTGTTGTGATGTATAGTGTTGTGGTGTATAGTGGTGTGGTGTATAGTGTCGTAGTGTATATTGTTGTGGTGTATAGTGTTGTGGTGTATACTGTTGTTGTGTATAGTATCGTGGTGTATAGTGTCGTGGAGTATAGTGTCGTTGTGTATAGTGGCGTGGTGTATTGTGTTGTGGTGTATAGTGTCGTGGTGTACAGTATATGGTGTATAGTGCTAGGTGTATGGTGTCGTGGAATATAGTGTCGTGGAGTATAGTGTCATGGTGTATAGTGGCGTTGTGTATATTGTCGCGGTGTATAGTGTCGTGGAGTATGGTGTCGTGGAGTATATTGTCGTGGGGAATAGTGTCGTGGTGTATAGTGTAGAGGTGTACAGTGTCGTCGATTATAGTGTCGAGGTGTACATTGTCGTTGTGTATGGTATCGTGGTGTATAGTGTTGTGGTGAATAGTTGTGTGGTGTATAGTAGTGTGGTTTATAGTGTCGTTGTGTATAGTTGGGTGGTGTATAGCGTCTTGGTGTATAGTGGCGTGGTGTATATTTTTGTGGTGTATAGTGTCGTAGAGTATAGTGTCGTGGTGTATAGTTGCGATGTGTATATTGTCGAGGAGTATAGTGTCGTTGTGCATAGTTCCGTGGTGTACAGTGTCGTGGAGTAGAGTGTTGTGGGGTATAGTGTTGTGGTGTACTGTGTCGTGGTGTATAGTGATGAGGTGTATAGTGTCGTTGTGTATAGTTCATGGTGTATAGTGTTGTGGTGTATACTGTTGTGGTGTATAGTGTTGTGGTGTATAGTATCGTTGTGTATAGTGTCATGGTGTATAGTGTCGTGGTGTATAGTGGCGTGGTGTATAGTGTTATTGTGTAGGTAATATATTGTGTATAGTGTCGTGGTGTATAGTGTCGTGGAGTATAGTGTCTTGGTGTAGAGTGTTGTGGAGTATAGCGTCGTGGTGTATAGTGGCATGGTTTATAGAGTCGTGGTGTATAGTGCATGGTGTATAGTACATAATGTATAGTGGCGTGGACAATTGTGTCGTGGAGAATACTGTCGTGGTGTATAGTGTCGTGGTGCATAATCTGGTGATGTATAGTGGTGTAGTGTACAGTGCCGTGGTGTATAGTGATATAGTGTATAGTGCATGGTGTATAGTTTTGTGGTATATACTGTTGTGGTGTATTATGTCGTGTATAGTGGTGAGGTGTATGGTGTCTTGGTGTATAGTGTTGTGGTGTATAGTGGCGTGGTGTATAGTGTCGTGGTGTATTGAAGTGTGGTATATAGTGTTGTTGAATATAGTAGCGTGGTGTATAGTGTCATGGTGTAGAGTGTTGTAGAGTATAGTGTTGTGGACTATAGTGTCGTCGTATATAGTGGCCTGGTTTATAGTGTCGTGGATTACAGGGGCATGGTGTAGAGCGTTGTAGAATATAGTGTTGTGGATTATAGTGTCGTGGTGTATAGTGGCGTGGCTTATAGTGTCGTGAAGTATGGTGTCGTTGTGTATATTGTTGTGGTGTATAGTGGTTTGGTGAATAGTGTCGTGGGGTATAGTGAAGTTGTGTATCGTGTCGTAGTGAATAGTGTCGTGGAGTACAGTGCTGAGGTGAATAGTTTCGTGGCGTTTAGTGTCATGGTGTATAGTGTTGTGGTGTATAGTGGTGAAGTGTATAGTGTCGTGGTGTATAGTGCATGGTGTGTAGTGTTGTGATGTATAGTGTTGTGGTGTACAGTGGTGTGGTGTATAGTGTCGTGGAGTATAGTGTCGTGTATAGTGGCGTGGTGTATTGTGTTGTGGTGTATAGTGTCGTGGTGTACAGTACATGGTGTATATTGCATGGTGTATAGTGCATAGTGTATAGTGTCGTGGTGTATAGTGCGTGGTGTATAGTGCAAGGTGTATAGTGTCGTGGTGATTAGTGCATGGTGTATGGTGTCGTGGAATATAGTGTCGTGGAGTATAGTGTCATGGTGTATAGTGGCGTTGTGTATATTGTCGTGTTGTATAGTGTCGTGGAGTATGGTGTCGTGGAGTATATTGTCGTGGGGAATAGTGTCGTGGTGTATAGTGTCGAGGTGTATAGTGTCGTGGATTATAGTGTCGTGGTGTACAGTGTTGAAGTGTATGGTATCGTGGTGTATAGTTTTGTGGTGCATAGTGTGGTGGTGTATAGTTGTGTGGTGTGGTTTATAGTGTCGTTGTGTATAGTTGGGTGGTGTATAGCGTCTTGGTGTAAAGTGGCGTGGTGTACATTTTTGTGGTGTATAGTGTCGTAGAGTATAGTGTCGTGGTGTACAGTGGCGTGGTGTATAGTATCGTGGAGTGTTGTGTCGTTGAGTATAGTGTCGTGGTGTGTACTGGAGTGGTGTATAGTGACGTGGAGTATAGTGTCGTGGTGTAGTGTCGTGGAATATAGTGTCGTTGTGCATAGTGCCGTGGTGTATAGTGTCGTGGAGTATAGTGTCGTGGAGTATAGTGTTGTGGTGTACAGTGTTATTGTGTATGTAATATATTGTGTATAGTGTCGTAGTGTATAGTGTCGTGGTGTAGAGTGTTATAGAGTATAATGTTGTGGTGTATAGTGTCGTGGTATATAGTTTTGTGGTGTATTGTGGCGTGGTATATAGTGTCGTGGTGTATAGTGGTGTGGTGTACAGTGTTATTGTGTATATAATATATTGTGTACAGTGTCGTGGAGTATAGTGTCATGGTGTAGAGTATTGTAGAGTATAGTGTTGTGGAGTATAGTGTCGTGGTGTATAGTGGCGTGGTTTATAGTGCCGTGGAGTATACTGTCGTTGTGTATATCGGTGTGGTGTATAGTGGTGCGGTGAATAGTGTCGTGGTGTATAGTGTTGTTGTGCATAGTGGCGTGGTGTATAGTGTCGAGGAGTGTAGTGTCGTGGAGAATAGTGTCGTGTTGTATAGTGTCGTAGTGTATAGTGTCGCGGAGTATAGTGTTGTGGTGTATAGTTTCGTGGCGTTTAGTGTCATGGTGTATAGTGTTGTGGTGTATAGTGTTGTGGTGTATAGTGGTGTGGTGTGTAGTGCATGGTGCAGTGTTGTGTTGTATAGTGTTGTGGTGTATAGTGGTGTGGTGTATAGTGTCGTAGTGCATATTGTTGAGGTGTATAGTGTTGTGCTGTATACTGTTGTGGTGTATTGTGTTGTGGTGTATAGTGTCGTAGTGTACAGTGCATGGTGTATAGTGTCGTGTTGTGTAGAGCAAGGTGTATAGTGCATGGTGTATAGTGTCGTGGTGTATAGTGCGTGGTGAATAGTGCATGGTGTTTAGGTGTTTAGTGTCCTGGTGTATAGTGCATGGTGTATAGTGTCGTGGTGAATAGTGCTAGGTGTATAGTGCATGGTGTATAGTGTCGTGGATTACAGTGTCGTTGTGTATAGTGTCGTGGAGAATAGTGTCGAGGCGTATAGTGTCCTGGTGTATAGTGCCGTGGTGTATAGTGTCATGGATTATAATGTCGTGGAGTATAGTGTGATGGTGTAAAGTGATGTAGAGTATAGTGTCATGGTGGATAGTGACACGGTGTATTTTGTCGGGGAGTATAGTGTCGTGTTGTAGTGCCGTGGAATATAGTATCGTGGTGTATAGTGGCGTGGTGTATAGTGTCGTGGTGTATAGTGTCGTGGAGGTATAGTGTCGTGGTGTATAGTGTCGTTAGGTATAGTGTCGTGGTGTATAGTGTTGTGGTGTATAGTGTTGTGATGAATAGTGTTGTGGTGTTTAGCGTTGGGGTGTATAGTGGTGTGGAGTATAGTGTCGTGGTGTATAGTGCCGTCGAGTATAGTGTCGTTGCGTATAGAGACGCGGAGTATAGTGTCGTAGGGGATAGTCTCGTGGTATACTGTCGTGGAGTATAGTGTCGTGGGGTATGTTGTCGTGGTGTATAGCGTTGTGGTGTATAGTGTCGTGGAGTATAGTGTAGAAGTGTATAGTGACTTATAGTATGGTGTCGTGGAGTATAGTGTCGTGGAGAATAGTCTCGTGGAGTATAGTGTCATGGTGTATAGTTGCGTTGTGTATATTGTCGTGGTGTGTAGTGTCGTGTAGTACGGTGTCGTGGAGTATATTGACGTGGAATATAGTGTCATGGTGTACGGTGTCGTTGTGTATGGTATCGTGGTGTATAGTGTTGTGGTGTATGGTGTCGTAGTGTATAGTGTCGTGGAGTATAGTGTCGTTGTGTATAGTGGCGTGGTGCACATTTTTTGCTGTATAGTGTCGTTGTGTATAGCTGCGATGTGTATATTGTCGAGGAGCATAGTGTCGTTGTGTACAGTGGCGTGGTGTTTAGTATCGTGGAGTGTTGTGTCGTTGAGTATAGTGTCGTGGTGTAAAGTGACGTGGAGTATAGTGTCGTGGTGTTTACTGGAGTGGTGTATAGTGACGTGGAGTATAGTGTCGTGGTGTAGTGTCGTGGAATATAGTTTCGTTGTGCATAGTGCCGTGGTGTATAGTGACGTGTAGTATAGTGTTGTGGGGTATAGTGTTGTGGTGTACCGTGTCGTGGTGTATAGTGTTGTTTTGTATAGTGTCTTTGTGTATAGTGCAAGGTGTATAGTGTTGTGGTGTATACTGTTGTGGTGAAGAGTGTTGTGGTGTATAGTGTCGTTGTGTATAGTGGTGTGGTGTACAGTGTTATTGGGTATGTAATATACTGTGTATAGTGTCGTAGTGTATAGTGTCGTGGAATATAGTGTCATGGTGTTGAGTGTTGTAGAGTATAGTGCTGTGGTGTACAGTGTTATTGTGTATGTAATATATTGTGTATAGTGTCTTAGTGTATAGTGTCGTGGAGTATAGTGTCATGGTGTAGAGTGTTATAGAGTATAGTGTTGTGGTGTATAGTGCGTGGTGAATAGTGCATGGTGTTTAGTGTCCTGGTGTATAGTTCATGGTGTATAGTGTCGTGGTGAATAGTGCTTCGTGTATAGTGCCGTGGTGTATAGTGTCGTGGATTATAATGTCGTGGAGTATAGTGTCATGGTGTAAAGTGATGTAGAGTATAGTGTCATGGTGGATAGTGACACGGTGTATTTTGTCGAGGACTATAGTGTCGTGTTGTAGTGCCGTGGAATATAGTGTCGTGGTGTATAGTGGCGTGGTGTATAATGTCGTGGTGTATAGTGTCGTGGAGGTATAGTGTCGTGGTGTATAGTGTCGTTAGGTATAGTGTCGTGGTGTATAGTGTTGTGGTGTATAGTGGTGTGATGAATAGTGTTGTGGTGTTTAGCGTTGGGGTGTATAGTGGCGTGGAGTATAGTGTCGTGGTGTATAGTGCCGTCGAGTATAGTGTCGTTGCGTATAGTGACGCGGAGTATAGTGTCGTAGGGGATAGTCTCGTGGTATACTGTCGTGGAGTATAGTGACGTGGGGTATGTTGTCGTGGTATATAGTGTTGTTGTATAGTGTCGTGGAGTATAATGTAGAAGTGTATAGTGTCTTAGAGTATGGTGTCGTGGAGTATAGTGTCGTAGAGTATAGTGTCGTGGAGTATAGTGTTGTGGTGAATAGTTTCGTGGCGTTTAGTGTGATGGTGTATAGTGTTGTGGTGTATAGTTTTGTGGTGTATAGTGGTGTGGTGTATAGTGCATGGTGTAGAGTGTTTTGCTGTATAGTGTTGTGTAGTATAGTGTTGTGGTGTATAGTGGTGTGGTGTATAGTGTCGTAGTGTATATTGTTGTGGTGTATAGTCGTGTGGTGTATACTGTTGTGGTGTATTGTGTTGTGGTGTATAGTGTCGTGGTGTACAGTGCATGGTGTATAGTGCAAGGTGTATACTGCATGGTGTATAGTGTCGTGGTGTATAGTGCATGGTGTGTAGTGCAAGGTGAATAGTACGTGGTGTATAGTGCATGGTGTATGGTGTCGTGGTGTATAGTGCGTGGTGCATAGTGCATGGTGTATTGTGTCGGGGTATATAGTGCGTGGAGTATAGTGCATGGTGTATAGTGTCGTGGTGTATAATGCGTGGTGAATAGTGCATGGTGTTTAGTGTCCTGGTGTATAGTGAATGGTGTATAGTGCTCGGTGTATAGTGCATGGGGTATAGTGTCGTGGATTATAGTGTCGTTGTGTATAGTGTCGCGGAGTATAGTGTCGTTGCGTATAGTGTCGTGGTGTATTGTGTTGTGGAGTATAGTGTCATGGTGTATAGAGATGTAGAGTATAGTGTCATTGTGGATAGTGGCATGGTGTATTTTGTCAAGGAGTATAGTGTCGTGTTGTAGTGCCGTGGAATATAGTCTCATGGTGTATAGTGGCGTGGTGTATAGTGTTGTGGAGTATAGTGGTGTGGTGAATAGTGTTGTGGTGTTTAGCGTTGTGGTGTATAGTGGCGTGGAGTATGGTGTCGTGGGGGATAGTCTCGTGGTATAGTGTCGTGGTGTATAGTGTATAGTGTCGTGGAGTATAGTGTAGTGGTGTATAGTGTCGTCTAGTATGGTGTCGTGGAGTATAGTGTCGTAGAGTATAGTGTCGTTGTGTATAGTTTCGTGGAGAATAGTGTCGTGGAGTATAGTGTCAATGAGAATAGTGTCGTGGTGTATAGTGTCGTTGTGTATACCTGGTTGATACCTGGTTGATGGGGTTCTGGGAGTTCTTCTACTCCCCAAGCCCGGCCCGAGGCCAGGCTCGACTTGTGAGAGTTTGGTCCACCAGGCTGTTGCTTGGAGCGGCCCGCAGGCCCACATACCCACCACAGCCCGGTTGGTCCGGCACTCCTTGGAGGAATAAATCTAGTTTCCTCTTGAAAATGTCCACGGTTGTTCCGGCAATATTTCTTATGCTTGCTGGGAGGACGTTGAACAACCGCGGACCTCTGATGTTTATACAGTGTTCTCTGATTGTGCCTATGGCACCTCTGCTCTTCATTGGTTCTATTCTACATTTTCTTCCATGTCGTTCACTCCAGTACGTTGTTATTTTACTGTGTAGATTTGGTACTTGGCCCTCCAGTATCTTCCAGGTGTATATTATTTGATATCTCTCTCGTCTTCTTTCTAGTGAGTACATTTGGAGGGCTTTGAGACGATCCCAATAATTTAGGTGCTTTATTGCGTCTATGCGTGCCGTATATGTTCTCTGTATTCCCTCTATTTCAGCAATCTCTCCTGCTTTGAAGGGGGAAGTGAGTACTGAGCAGTACTCAAGACGGGACAGCACAAGTGCCTTGAAGAGTACAACCATTGTGATGGGATCCCTGGATTTGAAAGTTCTCGTAATCCATCCTATCATTTTTCTGGCTGTCGCAATATTTGCTTGGTTATGCTCCTTAAACGTTAGGTCGTCCGACATTATTATTCCCAAATCCTTTACATGCTGTTTTCCTACTATGGGTACATTTGATTGTGTTTTGTACTCTGTATTATGTTTAAGGTCCCCATTTTTACCGTACCTGAGTACCTGGAATTTATCACTGTTAAACATCATGTTATTTTCTGATGCCCAGTCGAAAACTTTATTAATATCAGCTTGAAGTTTTTCAATGTCCTCAGCCGAGGTAATTTTCATACTGATTTTTGTGTCATCTGCAAAGGATGATACGAAGCTGTGACTTGTATTTTTGTCTATATCTGATATGAGAATAAGGAAAAGCAGTGGTGCAAGGACTGTACCCTGAGGTACAGAGCTTTTCACTGCACTTGGACTAGATTTTATATGGTTGACAGTTACTCGCTGAGTCCTGTTTGACAGAAAACTGAGTATCCAGCGTCCTACTTTACCGGTTATTCCCATTGACTTCATTTTGTGTGCTATCACGCCATGGTCACATTTATCGAAGGCCTTTGCGAAGTCCGTGTATATCACATCAGCATTCTGTTTCTCTTCTAATGCCTCAGTGACTTTGTCGTAGTGCTCAAGTAGCTGTGAGAGGCACGATCTTCCCGCTCGAAATCCATGTTGGCCTGGGTTATGAAGGTCATTGGTCTCCATGAAATTGGTGACCTGACTCCTAATCACTCTCTCAAATACTTTTATGATGTGCGATGTTAGTGCAACTGGTCTATAATTTTTTGCCAATGCTTTGCTCCCTCCCTTGTGTAGAGGGGCTATGTCTGCTACTTTAAGTGCATCTGGTATCTCCCCCGTGTCCAAGCTCTTCCTCCACACTATACTGAGTGCCTGTGCTACCGGCACTTTGCATTTCTTTATAAATATTGAATTCCATGAGTCTGGACCTGGGGCCGAGTGCATGGGCATGTTTTCAATTTCTTTTTCAAAATTTAGTGCGCTCGTGTTTATATCAGTTATATTTACCGGGGTTTGAATATCCCGCATAAAGAAAATGTCTGGATCTTCCACCTTCATGTTGTTTATTGGAGTGCTAAACATGTCCTCATACTGCTTTTTTAGGATTTCACTAATTTCTTTGTCATCCTCCGTGTATGAACCTTCACTTGTACGAATAGGTCCAATACTGGCAGTGGTTTTTGCTTTTGATTTCGCATATGAGAAGAAATATTTTGGATTTTTCTTTATTTCCAGAATTGCTTTCTGTTCTAACTGCCTTTCTTCAGTTTCATATGAGTGTTTCAATTTCCGCTCGATTTCTTCAATCTCCCTATTTAAATTATTCCTTCTTTGACGGGAAATTCGTGTCTGCATAAGCAGTTCCGTTATTTTTTTCCTGCGTTTAAGGTGTCGTCTGCGTTCTCTTTCTACGTTAGATCTCTTTCTGGCTTTCCTCAAAGGAACATGTTTCAGACAGACTTGATACGCTTCTGAAGTAAGTTTTCCTATTCCTTCTGTAGGACTTGTATTATTTAGAACAGTTCCCCATGGAATGTTTGTAAGTTCCCTGTTTATTATCTCCCAGTCTATCCTTTTATTATTAAAATTGAATTTACTGAATAGCCCCTCTCGCTTTATCAACGTTTTAGGTCTATTCTGAGTATTGATGGTCGTTTGCACTTCAATGAGTTTGTGATCTGAGTATGTGGTATCTGATATCGTAATGTCTCTGATAATGTCTTCATTGTTCGTAAAGACCAGATCTAGAATATTTTCATTTCTCGTTGGCTCCGATATCTGCTGATTGAGTGAACATTTGTCACAGAATCTAAGTAGTTCTCTAATCTGTGGTTGGTTAGGTCCTGATAGATTTCCTGGTATAATATTATTGTTTGCTATTTTCCACCTGAGATTAGGCAATAGTGTCAAGTGTCAAGGAGTATAAGAACATAAGAACAAAGGTAACTGCAGAAGGCCTATTGGCCCATACGAGGCAGCTCCTATTTATAACCACCCAATCCCACTCATATACATGTCCTACCAACGCTTGAAACAATCGAGGGACTCCACCTCCACCACGTTACGCGGCAATTGGTTCCACAAATCAACAACCCTGTTACTGAACCAGTATTTACCCAAGTCTTTCCTAAATCTAAACTTATCCAATTTATACCCATTGTTTCGTGCTCCGTCCCGTGTTGATACTTCCAATACCCCACCAACATCCCCTTTGCTATGTCCATTCACCCATTTGTAAACCTCTATCATGTCACCTCTAACTCTTCGCCTTTCCAGTGAATGCAACTTAAGCTTTGTTAATCTTTCTTCATATGAAAGATTTCTAATTTGGGGAATTAACTTAGTCATCCTACGCTGGACACGTTCAAGTGAATTTATATCCATCCATGGGAACACTTCTATGGAAGAAATGAAATGTATGCTCGTGATGGGGTGCATCTATCGAGAGCTGGGGTTGTTGCTGTTGCGAACTCGTTAGAAGAAGTGGTTAGAGGTGTTTGTTTGGGTTTAAACTGTTAGTAGATAGAGGTATGGGAATTGATTTGGAGGAAGGAGGTAATAAAAGTATGTGTTTGTGGGAGAAAGGAATTGGCAAAACGATCAGGGAAAGAGAAGGTCCGCAAAATAACAATTCACTTAGGGTATATTACACTAACAGTAGAAGTCTAAGAAATAAAATTAACGAATTAAATGCTCTTGTCTGCACAGAAAAAATAGATATTATTGCACTTACCGAAACGTGGATGAATGTAGAAAATAGAGAACTATTAGCTGAATATCAAATATATGGATTTAAACTATTTCACACAGATAGATATATTAGACGAGGAGGTGGAGTAGCCATATATGTTAGGGACAATTTGAAATGTAGTCTCAAAGAGGGAATCAAAACAGAGCCACACACAGAAACTATTTGGATAGAATTAAACGAAAAAGCTAATAATATTATAATAGGAGTAATATATAGGCCACCAAATTTAGACAGAATGGAAGCAAAGCATCTATGGGATGAAATATCTAGAGCATCTAGATCTAACAGTATTTATGTCATGGGTGACTTTAATTTTAGCGGAATAAACTGGTTGAACAAAACAGGGAATAGTGAAGCAGAAGATTTTCTAGAATTAATTGACGATTGCTTTCTTACGCAACACATTAAGGAACCAACACGGGAAAATAATATTTTAGATTTAGTGTTAACTAACAGGGAAACGCAAATTAATGACATCGAAATAGGGAGTGAGCTAGGGAGCAGTGATCACAAAGAAATCAGATTTAGCATAGAATGGAATAGACCAGTAGGAGAAAATTCTGTTAAAGTGCCAGATTTTCGAAAAGCTGATTTTAATAGCCTAAGAAATTTTTTGGGTCAAATTGATTGGAAACTCTTGGGTATGGGGTGTGGGCCGGTCTTGGAGCGAGACATGAACCCAGCGATAGGTGACTTAAATGGGGATTTCGATGTGGATTCAATATATAACTTATTTAAGAATATTCTAAACAAAGCACAGGAACGTAGTATACCATACAAATTGAATAGATCGAATACTAATGACCCAAAGTGGATAACAAAGAATTTGAAGAACCTTATAGGTAAAAAGAGAGCTTGGTACAAAAGGATTAAAAATGGGGAGGTCACTTTAGAACAGGAATTCGTACAACTGGTTAGAAATGTTAAAAAAGAGATAAGGAAAGCAAAAAGAAACTATGAAGTTCGCATAGCAGAGCAAGCAAAGACAAATCCTAAAGGGTTTTTTCAGTTATATCGTACCAAGACTAGGGAAAGGATAGGTCCATTAAAAACTGAGACAGGTCAAATAACAGATAGTGATGAAGAGATGAGTAGTATTTTTAATAAATATTTTGTATCTGTATTTACTAAAGAGGAACTTAACAATATGCCTTCAGCCGAACAAGTCTATGTGGGTGGGGACGAGGACAGGTTGACGAGTTTAGCAGTTACCAGGGAGGATGTTCTTAAACAAATAGTAAAACTCAAACCAAACAAATCCCCAGGGCCGGATGAAGTGTTTGCCAGGGTGCTTAAAGAATGCAAAGAGGAGCTTTGTGACCCACTGTCAACCATATTTAATAAATCAATAGAGTCAGGCAGAGTGCCAGAGTTTTGGAAAGTTGCTAATGTGATACCAGTTTTTAAGAAAGGAGATAGATCACTTGCGTCTAACTATCGACCAATTAGCCTAACGTCTATTGTGGGAAAGTTACTCGAATCTATAATAGCAAATAAAATTCGTCTTCATCTTGAAAAACATAAGTTAATAATTGAGTCGCAACATGGTTTTATAAATGGCCGTTCATGTTTAACAAATTTGTTATCTTTTTATTCTAGCATTGTTGAGGCAGTTGATAGTGGTAAGGATTGCGATGTTGTATACCTTGACTTTAGCAAAGCTTTTGATACAGTGCCACATGAAAGACTGATTAAAAAGATAGAGTCTCATGGTATTGGGGGTGCTATATTAAGCTGGATTAGGGCATGGCTATACCAAAGGAAACAGAGAGTTAGTATAAATGGAATCAAGTCAGAGTGGGAAAATGTTGTAAGTGGAGTGCCTCAAGGCACTGTCCTGGGACCTCTGTTGTTTATAATTTATATAAATGATTTAGATTCAGGTTTGAGTAGCAACATTTGCAAATTTGCCGATGATACGAAAATCGGTAGGGAAATTAATTCGGAGGAGGACTCACTATCACTTCAAGTTGATCTAGATAGGGTTTTGAAATGGTCAAAGGATTGGCAGATGCAGTTTAATGCTGATAAATGTAATGTTCTGAGGTTAGGTAATGATGATAGAGTTACAAGATACGAGCTAGATGGTGTTGTGATTACGAAGTCGGATTGCGAAAGGGATCTGGGAGTTATGATTAGTAAGAATTTAAAACAAAAGGATCAATGCATAAATGTTCGTAATAAGGCAAATCGGACACTTGGATTTATTAATCGCAGCGTTAGTAACAAGACACCTGGTGTGGTTCTCAAGCTATACCTTGCTCTAGTTAGGCCCCATTTAGATTATGCAGTTCAGTTTTGGTCGCCATATTATAGAATGGATATAAATTCACTTGAACGTGTCCAGCGTAGGATGACTAAGTTAATTCCCCAAATTAGAAATCTTTCATATGAAGAAAGATTAACAAAGCTTAAGTTGCATTCACTGGAAAGGCGAAGAGTTAGGGGTGACATGATAGAGGTTTACAAGTGGATGAATGGACATAACCGGGGGGATATTAGTAGGGTATTAAAAGTATCAACACAGGACAGAACACGAAACAATGGGTATAAATTGGATAAGTTTAGATTTAGGAAAGACTTGGGTAAATACTGGTTCAGTAACAGGGTTGTTGATTTTTGGAACCAATTGCCGCGTAACATTGTGGAGGTGGGGTCCCTCGATTGTTTCAAGCACGGGTTGGACAAGTATATGAGTGGGATTGGGTGGTTATAGAATAGGAGCTGCCTCGTATGGGCCAATAGGCCTTCTGCAGTTACCTTTGTTCTTATGTTCTTATGTTCTATAATGTGGCGACCAAAACTGAACTGCATAATCTAAATGGGGCCTAACTAGAGCAAGATATAGCTTGAGAACCACACCAGGTGTCTTGTTACTAACGCTGCGATTAATAAATCCGAGTGTCCGATTTGCCTTATTACGAACATTTATGCATTGATCCTTTTGTTTTAAATTCTTAGTAATCATAACTCCCAGATCCCTTTCGCAATCCGACTTCGCAATCTCAACACCATCTAGCTCGTATCTTGTAACTCTATCATCATTACCTAACCTCAGAACTTTACCTTTATCAACATTAAACTGCATCTGCCAATCCTTTGACCATTTCAAAACCCTATCTTGATATAGATAGTGTCAGTTGTGTATAGTGGCGTGGTGTATAGTGTCGCGGAGTATTGTGTCGTTGAGTATAGTGTCGTGGAGTACAGTGCCGTGGTGTATAGTGTCGTGGTATACAGTGTCGTAGAGTATAGTATCGTGGAGTATAGTGTCATGGTGTAGAGTGTTGTAGAGTATAGTGTCGTGGTGTTTAGTGGCGTGGTGTATAGTGACGTGGAGTATAGTGTCTTGTTGTAGTGTCGTGGAATATAGTGTCGTTGTGTATAGTGGCGTGGTGTATAGTGTCGTGGAGTATAGTGTCGTGGGGGTAAAGTGTCGTGATGTATAGTGTCGTGATGTATAGTGTCGTGGAGTATAGTGGTGTAGTGTATAGTGTCGTGGTGTATAGTGTCGTGGAGTATGGTGTCGTGGAGTATAGTGTCGTAGAGTATATTGTCGTTGTGTATATTTTCGATGATTATAGTGTCGTGGAGTATAGTGTCATGGAGAATAGTGTGGTGGTGTATAGTGTCTGGAGTATAGTGGCGTTGTGTATAGTGTCGTTGTGTATTGTGGCGTTGTGTATAGTGTCGTTGTGTATAGTGTCATAGTGTATATTGGCGTGGTGTATAGTGTCGTGGAGTATAGTGTCGTGGAGTAGAGTGTCGTGGAGTATAGTGTCGTTGAGAATAGTGTCGTGGTGTATAGTGTCGTGGTGTACAGTGTCGTGGTGTATAGTGTCGTGGAGTAGAGTGTCGTGGAGTATAGTGTCGTTGAGAATAGTGTCGTGGTGTATAGAGTCGTGGTGTACAGTGTCGTGGTGTATAGTGTTTTGATGTATAGTGCATGGTGTATAGTGTCGTGGAGTATAGTGTCGTGGAATATAGTGTCGTGGAGAATAGTGTCGTGGTGTATAGTGTTTTGGTGTATAGTGCATGGTGTATAGTGTTGTGTATAGTATTGTGGTGTATAGTGTTGTGGTGTATAGTGTCGTGGTGTATAGTGTCGGAGTATAGTGTCGTGGTGTATAGTGTCGTGGAGTATAGTGTCGTGGTGTATAGTGTCATGGTATATAGTGTCGTAGAGTAAAGTGTTATGGTGTATTGTGTCGTGGTGTATAGTGTTGTGGTTTATAGTGCATGGTGTTGTGGTGTAAAGTGCATGGTATATAGTGTTGTGGTGTATAGCGCATGGTGTATAGTGTCGTGGTGTATAGTGCATGGTGTATAGTGTTGTGGTGTATAGTGTTGTGGTGTATAGTGTCGTGGTGTATAGTGCATGGTGGATAGTGCATTGTGTATAGTGGCGTGGAGTGATGTAACACGTATACTCTGTGTTAGTGTGTTAGTGCGCCCGTGTATACACACATATTTACCCTCAGTGAGTGGGATATAAGGGAAGTTAAGATGGAAACCCCCTTGGGAATGAGTGATCACAATGTATTGATTTTTGAGTACTTGGTAGAGCTTGGCCTTATCTCCCGAAAAAAAAGAACTAGAAAATAAAAGGCTGGCATACCGAAAGGGGAGTTGTGAGGGGATGAGAAGTTTTCTAAGGGATATACCATGGGACACAGTCCTTAGAGCTAAATCTGTACAAGACATGATTGACTATGTCACCCAAAAGTGTCAGGAGGCAGTAAACAAGTTTATCCCGGCCCAAATGGAAAAATCCGAGAATCTAAAGAAGAACTTATGGTTTAACAGGGCATAGGTGCCGGGCCATGTAATGGCGTCTGGCACTCATATGGCGTCTGTGGAGCAGCTAGAGTATGCAAGAAGCCACGGGTTATAGGTGGCCAGCTCAACTAATATCTCCAGGTCACAAGCTTGTCTGTTAAAAGAATGGGTTTTAACCACTGTGATGCGCCGAGTTTACTGTGACAATCCTCCGGTGCGTAAAAAAGAAAATCGCAATTTTTTTTATCCTTGCAACATGATAAAATCCCTTCCCTGAACATTGTACATGTAAAAAAACCTAGAAGTTCCACCAACTTTGACTCTGGGGACGTGGAGAAGGGGGCGTCACTGGCTGGTTGCCCATGCGTGAGGCTCCCAGAGACGGTTGCGCTCTATTCAAGCACCGCGAGTTGCCACAAATATATTGTCAATCATTTGTTCTATGTATTTCCAATGTGGTTTTATACGTTTTTGTTATCGTATATGATGAATATTTGTGTTCTTTACAATATGTATTCAGTAGAGCGTTCATAATGATCCATAGAACTGTGATACAAGTGTCAGTAATGTGTCCACAATAAATGTTTATTGTCGCAATATTACTTGTTCAAACTTCACTAAAATTTTAATATGTACAGTTTCACACACTATTTATTCAGTAACACACGGTATTACACACTCAGTACTTCGGAAGTGAGTGATTATCAACAAAGACGTCCATGGTACACAGCGCAACTTCGCTCTCATTGTACCAGGTACAGATAGATTTTCGCTTCCTGTTCTACTTTCTGTGTGCTTGCAAATAACACACTCACGTACACCCTTGGCTTTAATATCTGTTGGTGGTATGTAGCCAAGTTTGTGAAGCGTAAGGTAGTCCTGAAAAGATAATAGGAAAAGTTCTGTTTGTAAGGTCGTCATGAAAAGATTGTATTGTAAGGTCCTCTCACTGGAAGAGATTCAGTCAATCAGGAAGAGTGTCAGCCATTCTGGAAAAGATTTAGTCAATCAGGAAGAGTGTCAGCCATTCATCTATTCTTGAAAATATATGGAAAATACCACAATGGAAGCCGCTAACACTGTTCATCTATGCTACCTGTATCACATGCATCATCACTGAACCCAGAAAATGACTCATCTATGTATCATCTATAAAAACTGGAGACGGCAAGGGTGGCGCTCAGAGCTACAACTGGATATGCTCGCTATATCATCCTCATCAGTACTGTATCACTAGCATCCGACCTTTGTGTTAGGTCCTTATTGCGCCTAGATTGATCAATATCATGACCATTATGTTCTTCAAACAATGAGGTCTGAATTTCACCAACAGAGAGCAATCTTTCAACATTGCGTCAGACAATTGTTTGGGAGCCAGAGGTGCGTGCGTCACCCATGTTTGCTCACTCAGTACTAACCCAGCCAGCAGCCCTAGGGCATTCTGGGAATTTTTTCCAAGATGGCTGCCTCTCACTAGAGGTCACAATAGTTCATTTCGAACACAACCTACCGCGCACACATTTTGAATGGGTGCGAAATTTTCAAAAGTGTTTGGTCGGTTGGCACAGTTTCCCACCAACTAAGTTTTCTCGATTGGTGCAGCACAGTGGTTAATAATGGCCCCAGTAACTTATAAAGTACAGGTGTGACATGAATTATTTGTGTGTAGTAAAGAGATAAACTCACTTTGTTTGGGGTTGAAGTCCAGTGTAAGTTTATAGTAGGTATATAAAAACACACGCTTATTCAAATGCAACATTGTTGCATTTATATATTTAGATATATATATATCTAAATATATATATATCTAAATATATATATATATATCTAAATATATATATATATATATATATATATATATATATATATATATATATATATATATATATATATATATATATATATATATATATATATCTGTATATATGTATATATATACAGATATATATATATATATCTGTATATATGTATATATATACAGATATATATATATATATATATATATATATATATATATATATATATATATATATATATCTGTATATATGTATATATATATATATATATATATATATATATATATATATATATATATATATATATATATATATATATATAAGAATGGGGGTGGTAGGAGAAGATAATATTAGTGTTCAGTGAGAAACCACAAGGTCTCCTCTGAATACTTTTTATTTTCTTCTCCGAGGCTATGGGTCCCCACATTGGCACCAGAGGTGGTACCTTCACAAACTTTATATATATATATATATATATATATATATATATATATATATATATATATATATATATATATATATATATATATATATATATATATGTCGTACCTAATAGCCAGAACGCACTTCTCAGCCTACTATTCAAGGCCCGATTTGCCTAATAAGCCAAGTTTTCATGAATTAATGTTTTTTCGTCTACCTAACCTACCTAACCTAACCTAACCTAGCTTTTTTTGGCTACCTAACCTAACCTTACCTATAAATATAGGTTAGGTTAGGTTAGGTAGGGTTGGTTAGGTTCGGTCATATATCTACGTTAATTTTAACTCCAATAAAAAAAAATTGACCTCATACATAGAGAAAAGGGTTGCTTTATCATTTCATAAGAAAAAAATTATAGTAAATATATTAATTCAGGAAAACTTGGCTTATTAGGCAAATCGGGCCTTGAATAGTAGGCTGAGAAGTGAGTTCTGGCTACTAGGTACGACATATATATATATATATATATATATATATATATGATTGATTGTGTATATATATATGATTGTGATTCTGTGTACCTTGGACAAACAGGAAAGTCCTTACAATTGCGGTTGTCACAACATGCTTATAGTATTAGAACTGCCCAAACGTCTAATGCATTGTATCTACATACGAGTTTATGCGATCACAATATTAACTGGAATGGGGCAAAAAGCATTACCAATTGTGGGGATTTCGTGGAACGGAATTTGATTGAGTCTGCTCTAATCAGTCAGTGTCCAAATCTTCTTAATGTTAGTACTGGAATGTACAAACTTGATCCATTTTTAAGTTATAATATTGCGCAACAGTTTAAGAAACAACTCTGATAGAGAGGCTTACAATGTCTCATTATAATTGTATATTCATATATTGTGTGTTCATGAGGCTTTTCTTTAATTTTTCATCCTTATTCTCTGACCGCTTAATCCTCTTTGACCATTCTAAGCTAAGCTATACCTGTTTTTGGTTAATTACACCTGACCAACCCTTGGGATGGGTTGGTCAGGTGTCGGCCTATATATCCTCCCCCTTCTCCCTTCTCCTTAGTCAGTCTGATGTTGACAAAGGCTTTAACAAAGCCGAAACGTTCACCTCATTTCATATTTCTCTGTGGATTTTCCGCATATATATATATATATATATATATATATATATATATATATATATATATATATATATATATATATATATATATATATATATATATGGAAGCAAGTCGACGAAGAACTCTGTAGGGTAAGGCAGGTCCTAGTCAACAACGGCTTCTCCAATGGTTTCGTCGAAGACATCATAAGGAAAGTGAAACGCCATGCAACCTCTGAAGAGACAACTAACACAACACCTATACCCCCTATTAGACTATTTTACAGGAACTTCTTTTCCACAGCTCATAAAACGGAGGAAAGGGTCCTGAAAGATATTGTTAATAGAAACGTTATCCCTACAGACAAAAATCAGAGGATACAACTGACGATTTACTATAAAACCAGAAAAACGGCCAGCCTACTCATGAGAAACTCTCCAGACACAAAACAGAACGCTTTAAAAGAGACTAACGTCGTCTATGCCTTCAAATGCCCTCTTGGGGACTGTAAGCTCCAAAAAACCCAGTATATAGGCAAGACAACAACATCTCTTTCTAGGCGTTTAACGATGCATAAGCAACAGGGCTCCATTAAGGAACATATAATCTCTTCCCACAACCAAACCATCGCCAGAGAAATACTAGTAAACAACACAGAAATCATCGATAGATACAGCGATAGCAGGCGGCTTGACGTTTGCGAGGCACTACACATCAAGAAGTCAACACCAGCAATCAACAGCCAATTAATGCACAACTATATTCTACCCACCTCAAGACTCCGCTCCAATATAGAAGCATCAAGAAATATGGACCAATAGGCTTTCTACAAACACTTCTATTCAATACCCATTGTTTCGTGTTCTGTCTTGTGTTGATGAAATTAATACCCTATTAATGCCACCTCTTGTTCTGTCTTGTGTTGATGAAATTAATACCCTATTAATGCCACCTCACTCAAATGTAGATATAAAATCGGAGATGCGTAAGTTCTATTCAGTTGTGTATTTGTAAACTAAAGTCTTTGAAAATGTAATAAGTTTTACGAAACGCGCTCGTGTCGCGTCAGACTAGAAATAAAAATGAATTTTGGAGAATTGATTTTTGATTTACCTCCAACAGTGAAAAGAAATGTACGAAAGATTGAGAAAATTCGTGTTAGAATTATTAATCTTACTTTTTCGGTCATATTTAATAATATATATATATATATATATATATATATATATATATATATATATATATATATATATACTATATATCTTACTTTTTCGGTCATATTTAATAAAATATATATATATATATATATATATATATATATATATATATATATATATATATATATATATATATATATATATATATATATATATATATATATATATATATTTTATTAAATATGACCGAAAAAGTAAGATTAATAATTCTAACACGAATTTTCTCAATCTTTCGTACATTATGCTTCACTGTTGGAGGTAAATCAAAAATCACTTCTCCAAAATTCATTTTTATTTCTAGTCTGACGCGACACGGGCGCGTTTCGTAAAACTTATTACATTTTCAAAGACTTCACAAATACACAACTGATTAGAACTTGCGTTTCCCTGATTTTATATCTACATTTGAGTGAGGTGGGAAGGGTGATGTGGCATTACATTTGAGTAAGGTGGGAAGGATGATGTGGCATTAGAGGATATTAATAGGGTATTAAAAGTATCAACACAAGACAGAACACGAAACAATGGATATTGAATAGAAGTGTTTGTAGAAAGCCTATTGGTCCATATTTCTTGATGCTTCTATATTGGAGCGGAGTCTTGAGGTGGGTAGAATATAGTTGTGCAATAATTGGCTGTTGATTGCTGGTGTTGACTTCTTGATGTGTAGTGCCTCGCAAACGTCTAGCCGCCTGCTATCGCTGTATCTATCGATGATTTCTGTGTTGTTTACTAGGATGTTGTTTACTAGTTTACTAGGATTTAGAAATCCTAGTAAACAACACAGAAATCATCGATAGATACAGCGATAGCAGGCGGCTAGACGTTTGCGAGGCACTACACATCAAGAAGTCAACACCAGCAATCAACAGCCAATTATTGCACAACTATATTCTACCCACCTCAAGACTCCGCTCCAATATAGAAGCATCAAGAAATATGGACCAATAGGCTTTCTACAAACACTTCTATTCAATATCCATTGTTTCGTGTTCTGTCTTGTGTTGATACTTTTAATACCCTATTAATATCCTCTAATGCCACATCATCCTTCCCACCTTACTCAAATGTAATGCCACATCACCCTTCCCACCTCACTCAAATGTAGATATAAAATCAGGGAAACGCAAGTTCTAATCAGTTGTGTATTTGTGAAGTCTTTGAAAATGTAATAAGTTTTACGAAACGCGCCCGTGTCGCGTCAGACTAGAAATAAAAATGAATTTTGGAGAAGTGATTTTTGATTTACCTCCAACAGTGAAGCATAATGTACGAAAGATTGAGAAAATTCGTGTTAGAATTATTAATCTTACTTTTTCGGTCATATTTAATAAAATATGTCTACAGGAAAGACTGCTACCAAAATATACTAATATATATATATATATATATATGCAAATGACAATCACGAAACCACTATATGTTGTTTGACATATATGTTGTTTAATAGTTATGTTGAACGCTTCATGTTGTGAAGTGTATAACATATATATGAACAGTAACTAGCTGATGTAAACTTCTATCCATCGTGTGAAAAGTTTAGTTCAGCTGGCTATTCTGTCTGAATAAATGTCTAAACAGGGTGACTCTGAAATAATGATTTACCTTTGACTGCATCTTGGAAGACAACACGATCATTCTCTAAAATGGCAGCAATTTCTGAGGGAAAGAAAGAAAACACGTGAATATAGTACCTCTTATTAAATTCCAATCTGTTACCTACTCTGATTCAATTTTACATTACTAAATCCATTCATCCGGTTGAAATTGGTTAGGCTAAATATGAACAGATGGGTCCCTATATTAAAATAATTAAATAACAGAATACTGAAATATGAGTCAAATATTTGTGTTGTAAAAATATATTTGTAAAACTATTTATTCACATATGATAATATGAGTCTGTGTGTTTTTGTGCCCATATGTATGTGAGGGTGTTTTTATGTTATCAAAGACGTGCTCGCTTATATGTGTTTGCATAATCGAGTCTTTTAACTAAATGTACCTGCAAAGATTTTCCTCAAGTTCTTCAAATCAACAAATTTTCTTTTGAAAATATATTATATTTTTGCCAAAATAACAGCCACTTGTAACCGGTACTTTATTTCTTCCTGACATCTCTATGGATCATATTCATCCCGTTAACCTATTCCTTACAAACTTTTCCCTTGTTATATATTTTTAATAGCTTGTTTATTCCTTTTTTCGATTTCTATAACAGTTTGTAGCTTCATATTCTTCCCTATATCAAGTGTTGTAAATGTTCCCTGAGCACATTTAGTATTAGCTCATGTCGCATTTCCTCGTCAATGCCAGTTGAATATATCTGAATTTCTTCTTAGAAATATGACATTTTTTTAAATGTATATATCATGCCGGGTCTGCAGACTCAAGACTGTTTCCCATAAAATCAATCAACAACATTTTTTTTATTTAAATATACAAGAGTTCTTCCATTCTTGTACAGCCACTAGCATAAATAGCGTTTCAGGCAAGTCATTAATCCTAATATTCCCTGGAATATGACCTGCAAAATCGTTTAAAAACCAAGTACCCATTTTACTGTAGTGTAACTAGAAGCAATCAGTTTGGGATTTTTTAGTGATTCCTTCCAGTCACACTCGGTTTTAGTTACCTCAGCGACTGATTGCTTCCAATCACAGTCGTTTATATTTATCTCGGTGTTACTATTGCTGCCGCTAATGGTCTGTTTAAGTTACCCGATGAGTGATTGCTTCCAGTCATAGTCGTGTTTAGTTCCCTCGATGATATGTTTGCTTCTAATCATGGAAGCTATTGTATTCTATTTAAGTTAATTGTATTTTATTTAAGTTAATGGTATTTTAGTTAAATAATGATATTTTTAAGTTACCTCGGCGAGTGATGGCTTCCAGTCACAGTCGTTTTTTGTTACCTTGGCGACGCACAAGTATAACTACACCTAACGTTCTATGACGTCATAAGCCAGCAGGACTTCATCTTCCTCATTAAGTCCATTTTCCATAATTAAATATTTAATCCCATTTTCATAGTTATTCCTATCTTATATATTTACCCTAGAAGATTAAAGGGCTGTGCCTTCTGTCATCCCTAATGTTGACCAGATTGTTGTTGTGAACATTAGGGATGCCTTGGCATCACTAATGTTCGTCATCACCCAGTCACCCTTTATCTTCCCTGAATAAGTCCCTTTTCTGTGATGGGGTATTTGACCCCATGTTTTAGTATATAATGTTAAATCCCATTTTAAATTATTATTTCTGGTTAAAGAACGCATACCGAACATAAGAATAAAATTGCAGAGAGCCTTTTTGGAGGGCCTTACATAAGAACATGAGAATAAAGGTAACTGCAGAAGGCCTATTGGCACATACGAGGGAGCTTCTATCTATAACCACCCAATCCCACTCATATACATGCCCAACCCCCGCTTGAAACAATCGAGGGACCCCACATCCACCACGTTACGCGGTAATTGGTTCCACAAATCAACAACCCTGTTACCGAACCAGTATTTACCCAAATCTTTCCTAAATCTAAACTTATCCAATTTATATCCATTGTTTCGTGTTCTGTCTTGTGTTGATACTTTTAATACCCTATTAATATCCCCTTTGTTACATAAGAACATAAGAACAAAGGTAACTGCAGAAGGCCTATTGGCCCATACGAGGCAGCTCCTATATATAACCCCCCAATCCCACTCATATATATGTCCAACCCGCGCTTGAAACAATCGAGGGACCCCACCTCCACCACGTTACGCGGTAATTGGTTCCACAAATCAACAACCCTGTTACCGAACCAGTATTTACCCAAGTCTTTCCTAAATCTAAACTTATCCAATTTATACCCAATGTTTCGTGTTCTGTCTCGAGTTGATACTTTTAATACCCTATTAATATCCCTTTTGTTATGTCCATTATTAAGTATTAAGAAGTCCTCGTCTTGGCAAGTTGTGAAAGACAGGGGTCTTAAGAAGACCTAGGCAAAACCGACAACTAATAGCCTACACCTAAGGACTTTTAACGCATTTGACGTATTAGAGGACGAGTGCTGTGTTGAACCTGTTGTTCAACGAGGTGGCAAAGACAAAGTAACGAGGAGCATTGAAGTGCAGGTCCCTCAAACTGCTCGAAAGGAAAAGGGAGAATCGAAGCGAATTTTGGTTGTGAGAGATTCCCAGGTAAGGTATTTAGACAGAACGTTTTGTGCCAGAGATAGGGGGAACAGATTAAGGGTTTGCTATCCGGGAGCTGGAATTGGTGATATTGTTGGAAACATGAATGATATTATGACAGAAAATGGGAACAAACCCATTATTTATATTAGTACAGGGGGTAATGATGTTGGACGAGTTAGGAGTGAGGAACTAATACAGAGATTCAGGACAGCCATTGAATTAGTTAGGAGCAAGGATCATATGTGGCATTCTTCCAAGAAAGGGAGTGGGAAATGAATGGATGTCGAGGGCAATTGGTATCATTTGCCGGCTGGAAAGATATTGCAAATCAAATGCAATATCTTTCATAGACAACTGGGAACATTTCGATGGAAGAAATGAAATGTATGCTCGTGATGGGGTGCATCTATCGAGGGCTGGGGTTGTTGCTGTTGCGAACTCGTTGGAAGAAGTGGTTAGAGGTGTTTGTTTGGGTTTAAACTGTTAGTAGATAGTGGTATGGGAATTGATTTGGAGGAAGGAGGTAATAAAAGTATGTGTTTGTGGGAGAAAGGAATTGGCAAAATGATCAGGGAAAGATCAGCACGTCAGGTGCTGTCACAATGAGAGGTTGTGTTAGCTGGAGCTCTGGAGTAACATTATTATTGCAATAATGGAAGGATTAGTGAAGGATTTGGTGAGTCTGGTTGGAGCTCTGAGAGCAGAGATGGATTCTCTGCGGGAGGAGGTACGATGGCTGAGACTTCAGAAGGAAACGAAGGAGGAGACCAGTGTTGACGAGACCTCATCGTGGAGAGTCGTGAAGGACAGGGGTCTTAAGAAGACCTTGAGAAGGCCGCCTACAGACGCCCTAAGGACAGCAAATTCATTTGCCGTGTTGGAGGACGAGTGCTGTGGTGCGCCTGCAGCGAGGAAATCAGCGAGGAGCGGCGGTGCGCAGGCCCCTCAGGCTGCTCAGAAAGTTAAGGAGGAACCAAAGCGAATTTTGGTTGTGGGAGATTCCCAGGTGAGGTATTTAGACAGAACGTTTTGTGCCAGAGATAGGGGGAACAGATTAAGGGTTTGCTATCCGGGAGCTGGAATTGGTGATATTGTTGGAAACATGAATGATATTATGACGGGAAATGGGAACAAACCCATTATTTGTATTAGTGCAGGGGGTAATGATGTTGGGCGAGTTAGGAGTGAGGAACTAATACTGAGATTCAGGACAGCCATTGAATTAGGAGCAAGGGAGGAATCCCGATCATATGTGGCATTCTTCCAAGAAAGGGAGTGGGAAATGAATGGATGTCGAGGGCACTTGGTGTCAATTGCCGGCTGGAAAGATATTGCAAATCAAATGCAATATCTTTCATAGACAACTGGGAACACTTCTATGGAAGAAATAAAATGTATGCTCGTGATAGGGTGCATCTATCGAGGGCTGGGGTTGTTGCTGTGGCGAACTCGTTGGAACCAGTGGTTAGAAGTGTTTGTTTGGGTTTAAACTGTTAGTAGATAGTGGTATGGGAATTGATTTGTAGGAAGGAGGTAATAAAAGTATGTGCTCATGGGAGAAAAGAATTGGCAAAATGATCAGGGAAAGGAAAGGGCCTCAAAATAACAATTCACTTAGGATATATTACACTAACAGTAGAAGTCTAAGAAATAAAATTAATGAATTAAATGCTCCTGTCTGCACAGAAAAAATAGATTTTATTGCACTTACCGAAACGTGGATGAATGTAGAAAATAGAGAACTATTAGCTGAATATCAGATAAATGGATTAAAATATTTCACACAGATAGATATATTAGACGAGGAGGGGGAGTAGCCATATATGTTAGGGACAATTTGAAATGTAGTCTCAAAGAGGGAATTAAAACTGAGCCACACACAGAAACTATTTGGATAGAATTAAACGAAAAAGCAAATAATATTATAATTGGAGTTATATATAGGCCACCAAATTTAGACAGAATGGAAGCAAAGCATCTATGGGATGAAATATCTAGAGCATCTAGATCTAACAGTGTTTATGTCATGGGTGACTTTAATTTTAGTGGAATAAACTGGGTGAACAAAACAGGGAATAGTGAAGCAGAAGATTTTCTAGAATTAATTGACGATTGCTTTCTTACGCAACACATTAAGGAACCAACACGGGAAAAAAATATTTTAGATTTAGTGTTAACTAACAGGGAAATACAAATTAATGACATCGAAATAGGGAGTGAGCTAGGGAACAGTGATCACAAAGTAATTAGATTTAGCATAGAATGGAATAGACCTGTAGGAGAAAATTCTGTTAAAGTGCCAGATTTTCGAAAAGCTGATTTTAATAGCCTAAGAAAATTTTTGGGTCAAATTGATTGGAAAGTCTTGGGTATGGGGTGTGGGCCGGTCTTGGAGCGAGACATGATCCCAGCAATAGGTGACTTAAATGGGGATTTCGATGTGGATTCAATATATAACTTATTTAAGAATATTCTAAACAAAGCATAGGAACGTAGTATACCATACAAATTGAATAGATCGAATACTAATGACCCAAAGTGGATAACAAAGAATTTGAAGAACCTTATAGGTAAAAAGAGAGCTTGGTACAAAAGGATTAAAAATGGGGAGGTCATTTTAGAACAGGAATTCGTACAACTGGTTAGAAATGTTAAAAAAAAGATAAAAAAAGCAAAAAGAAACTATGAAGTTCGCATAGCAGGGCAAGCAAAGACAAATCCTAAAGGTTTTTTTCAGATATATCGTACTAAGACTAGGGAAAGGATAGGTCCATTAAAAACTGAGACAGGTCAAATAACAGATAGTGATGAAGAGATGAGTAGTATTTTTAATAAATATTTTGTATCTGTATTTACTAAAGAGGAACTTAACAATATGCCTTCAGCCGAACAAGTCTATGTGGGTGGGGACGAGGACAGGTTGACGAGTTTAGCAGTTACCAGGGAGGATGTTCTTCAACAAATAGTAAAACTCAAACCAAACAAATCCCCAGGGCCGGATGAAGTGTTTGCCAGGATACTTAAAGAATGCAAAGAGGAGCTTTGTGACCCACTGTCAACCATATTTAATAAATCAATAGAGTTAGGCAGAGTGCCAGAGTTTTGGAAAGTTGCTAACGGTGAAAGTTTATCTAACGTAAAGATACGATGCCATATGAAAGACTGATTAAAAAAATAGAGGCTCATGGTATTGGAGGTGCTATATTTACTTGGATTAGGGCATGGCTATTCCAAAGGAAACAGAGAGTTAGTATAAATGGGGTGAAGTCAGGGTGGGAAAATGTTGTAAGTGGAGTGCCTCAGGGCTCTGTCCTGGGACCTCTGTTGTTTATAATATATATCAATGATTTAGATTCAGGTTTGAGTAGCAACATTTGCAAATTTGCCGATGATACAAAAATCGGCAGGGAAATTAACACGGAAGAAGACTCACTATCACTTCAAGTTGATCTAAATCGGGTTTTGAAATGGTCAGAGGATTGGCAGATGCAGTTTAATGCTGATAAATGTAAAGTTTTGAGGCTAGGTAATGATGATAGAGTTACAAGATACGAGCTAGATGGTGTTGAGATTGTGAAGTCGAATTCCGAAAGGGATCTGGGAGTTATGATAAGAATTTAAAACAAAAGGATCAGTGCATGAATTTTCTTAATAAGGCAAATAGGACACTGGGATTTATTAATCGAAGCGATAGTAACAAGACACCTTGTGTGGTTCTTCAGCTATATCTTGCTCTGGTTAGGCCCCATTTAGATTATGCAGTTCAGATTTGGTCGCTGTACTATAGAATGGATATAAATTCACTTGAAGTGGATGAATGGACATAACAAATGAGATAATAATAGGGTATTAAAAGTATCAACACAAGACAGAACGCGAAACAATGGGTATAAATTGGATAAGTTTAGATTTAGGAAAGACTTGGGTAAATACTGGTTCGGTAACAGGGTTTTTGATTTGTGGAACCAATTACCGCGTAAGGTGGTAGAGGGGGACCCTTGATTGTTTCAAGCTCAGGTTGGACAAGTATATGAGTGGGATTGGGTGGTTATAGATAGAAGCTGCCTCGTATGGGCCAATAGGCCTTCTGCAGTTACCTTTGTTCTTATGTTCTTATGTTCTTATGCTAATGTGATACCAGTTTTTAAGAAAGGAGATAGATCACTTGCGTCTAACTATCGACCAATTAGCCTAACGTCTATTGTGGGAGAGTTACTCGAATCTATAATAGCAAATAAAATTCGTCTTCATCTTGAAAAACATAAATTAATAATTGAGTCGCAACGTGGTTTTATAAATGGCCGTTCATGTTTAACAAATTTGTTATCTTTTTTTCTAGCATAGTTGAGGCAGTTGATAGTGGTAAGGATTGTGATGTTGTGTACCTTGACTTTAGCAAAGCTTTTGATACAGTGCCACATGAAAGACTGATTAAAAAGATAGAGTCTCATGGTATTGGGGGTGCTATATTAAGCTGGATTAGGGCATGGCTATACCAAAGGAAACAAAGAGTTAGTATAAATGGAATCAAGTCAGAGTGGGAAAATGTTGTAAGTGGAGTGCCTCAAGGCTCTGTCCTGGGACCTTTGTTGTTTATAATATATATAAATGATTTAGATTCAGGTTTGAGTAGCAACATTTGCAAATTTAAGAACATAAGAACAAAGGTAACTGCAGAAGGCCTATTGGCCCATACGAGGCAGCTCCTATTTATAACCACCCAATCCCACTCATATACTTGTCCAACCCTCGCTTGAAACAATCGAGGGACCCCACCTCCAGCACGTTACGCGGTAATTGGTTCCACAAATCAACAACCCTGTTACTGAACCAGTATTTATCCAAGTCTTTCCTAAATCTAAACTTATCCAATTTATACCCATTGTTTCGTGTTGTCTTGTGTTGATACTTTTAATACCCTATTAATATCCCCTTTGTTATATCCATTCACCCACTTGTAAACCTCTATCATGTCACCCCTAACTCTTCGCCTTTCCAGTGAATGCAACTTAAGCTTTGTTAATCTTTCTTCATATGAAAGATTTCTAATTTGGGGAATTAACTTAGTCATCCTACACTGGACACGTTCAAGTGAATTTATATCCATTCTATAATATGGCGACCAAAACTGAACTGCATAATCTAAATGGGGCCTAACTAGAGCAAGATATAGCTTGAGAACCACACCAGGTGTTTTGTTACTAACGCTGCGATTAATAAATCCAAGTGTCCGATTTGCCTCATTACGAACATTTATGCATTGATCCTTTTGTTTTAAATTCTTACTAATCATAACTCCCAGATCCCTTTCGCAATCCGACTTCGCAATCTCAACACCATCTAGCTCGTATCTTGTAACTCTATCATCATTACCTAACCTCAGAACTTTACATTTATCAGCATTAAACTGCATCTGCCAATCCTTTGACCATTTCAAAACCCTATCTAGATCAACTTGAAGTGATAGTGAGTCCTCCTCCGAATTAATTTCCCTACCGATTTTCGTATCATCGGCAAATTTGCAAATGTTGCTACTCAAACCTGATTGATTGATTGATTGATAAAGATTAAGCCACCCAAGAGGTGGCACGGGCATGAATAGCCCGTAAGTGGTAATTTTTTTTTTCTCAGTATTCTGAGGTTGCATTTAACCATCAAGCTGTTATCGCGGGGGAGGATAATGCTTCACAGTCTTTATGAGGGTGTCCAGCTACTGGACACTCAAACCTGAATCTAAATCATTTATATATATTATAAACAACAGAGGTCCCAAGACAGAGCCTTGAGGCACTCCACTTACAACATTTTCCCACTCTGACTTGATCCCATTTATACTAACTCTCTGTTTCCTTTGGTATAGCCATGCCCTAATCCAGCTTAATATAGCACCCCCAATACCATGAGACTCTATCTTTTTAATCAGTCTTTCATGTGGCACTGTATCAAAAGCTTTGCTAAAGTCAAGGTACACAAAATCACAATCCTTACCACTATCAACTGCCTCAACTATGCTAGAATAAAAAGATAACAAATTTGTTAAACATGAACGGCCATTTATAAAACCACGTTGCGACTCAATTATTAATTTATGTTTTTGAAGATGAAGACGAATTTTATTTGCTATTATAGATTCGAGTAACTTTCCCACAATAGACGTTAGGCTAATTGGTCGATAGTTAGACGCAAGTGATCTATCTCCTTTCTTAAAAACTGGTATCACATTAGCAACTTTCCAAAATTCTGGCACTCTGCCTGACTCTATTGATTTATTAAATATAGTTGACAGTGGGTCACAAAGCTCCTCTTTGCATTCTTTAAGCACCCTGGCAAACAATTCATCCGGCCCTGGGGATTTGTTTGGTTTGAGTTTTACTATTTGTTTAAGAACATCCTCCCTGGTAACTGCTAAACTCGTCAACCTGTCCTCATCCCCACCCACATAGACTTGTTCGGCTGAAGGCATATTGTTAAGTTCCTCTTTAGTAAATGCAGATACAAAATATTTATTAAAAATACTACTCATCTCTTCATCACTATCTGTTATTTGACCTGTCTCAGTTTTTAATGGACCTATCCTTTCCCTAGTCATAGTACGATATATCTGAAAAAAAAACTTTAGGATTTGTCTTTGCTTGCCCTGCTATGCGAACTTCATAGTTTCTTTTTGCTTTCCTTATCTCTTTTTTAACATTTCTAACCAGTTGTACGAATTCCTGTTTTAAAGTGACCTCCCCATTTTTAATCCTTTTGTACCAAGCTCTCTTTTTACTTATAAGGTTCTTCAAATTCTTTGTTATCCAATTTGGGTCATTAGTATTCGATCTATTCAATTTGTATGGTATACTACGTTCCTGTGCTTTGTTTAGAATATTCCTAAATATGTTATATATTGAATCCACATCGAAATCCCCATTTAAGTCACCTATCGCTGGGTTCATGTCTTGCTCCAAGACCGGCCCACACCCCATACCCAAGACTTTCCAATCAATTTGACTCAAAAAATTTCTTAGGCTATTAAAATCAGCTTTTCGAAAATCTGGCACTTTAACAGAATTTTCTCCTACTGGTCTATTCCATTCTATGCTAAATCTGATTTCTTTGTGATCACTGTTCCCTAGCTCACTCCCTATTTCGATGTCATTAATTTGTGTTTCCCTTTTAGTTAACACTAAATCTAAAATATTATTTTCCCGTGTTGGTTCCTTAATGTGTTGCGTAAGAAAGCAATCGTCAATTAATTCTAGAAAATCTTCTGCTTCACTATTCCCTGTTTGGTTCAACCAGTTTATTCCGCTAAAATTAAAGTCACCCATGACATAAATACTGTTAGATCTAGATGCTCTAGATATTTCATCCCATAGGTGCTTTGCTTCCATTCTGTCTAAATTTGGTGGCCTATATATAACTCCTATTATAATATTATTAGCTTTTTCGTTTAATTCTATCCAAATAGTTTCTGTGTGTGGCTCAGTTTTGATTCCCTCTTTGAGACTACATTTCAAATTGTCCCTAACATATATGGCTACTCCACCTCCTCGTCTAATATATCTATCTGTGTGAAATAGTTTAAATCCATTTATTTGATATTCAGCTAATAGTTCTCTATTTTCTACATTCATCCACGTTTCGGTAAGTGCAATAATATCTATTTTTTCTGTGCAGACAAGAGCATTTAATTCGTTAATTTTATTTCTTAGACTTCTACTGTTTGTGTAATATACCCTAAGTGAATTGTTATTTTGAGGCCCTTCTCTTCTACTTAGAGAATAACATATCATGACTGAGAATAACTTTTGATAGCTCTTAGAATAACTTTGATGTCTTAGAGAATACTTTAGATGTCTCTGAGAATAACTTTTATGAACGAAGATGTCTGAGATTAACTTTGATAGCTCAGAATAACTTTTGTGGACATGAGAATATCTTTGGATAACTCTGAGATTAACTTTAATGTCTTTGAAACAACTTTCATGAACGAGAGTGAGTTAGAGATTACCTTTGTTAACTCTGAGATCAACTTTGATGAACAAAAGTGAGTTAGAGATTACCTTTGATAACTCTAAGATTAACTTTTGGTGTGTTTGAGAGTGTCTTTGATGCCTCGAGAGGTGTCTTTGATGTCTTAAAGGATGTCTTTGATGTCTCAAAGGATGTCTTTGATGTCTCAAAGGATGTCTTTGAGTGCAACTTTGGTGTCTTTGAGTAAGTCCTTGATGTATTGAAGAGTGTCTTTGACTATATTTCTTACTTAACGACATATAATTTTAGTTAGGAACAATGATGAATATGACTATTTTAGCGAAGTGAAAGGTTACTTTAGTTAAGAACAGTGTTGGAAAGAAGCAACACATGACTATTTCAGATGAGAGAAGTGATATTTCAGTTAAGAAATGACAGGGAAACATGATGAAGTATCTATTTTTTTAGTTGACTGATGAATACTTTTAGTTAAGCAAAAAGACAAAACATGATGAACATGACTTTTCTGATGATTGGCGGATAATTTTTTAGATAAGAAATGACAATGAAATATGATGAACACGGTTATTTTCTGTTGACTATGGAATAAGTTTAGTTAGGAAATGATGAAAGTTATTATTTTTAGTTGAATGACGATGGATAAAGTTAGTTATGAACAGTGTTGGAAAGATTCCTTTGACAATTTTTAGCTAAGAGAAAGGTTGTTCTAGTTAAGAACTATGTTGAATGAGATTAATCCTGACTATTTTTGGTTGATTGGATAATAAGTTTAGTTGAGAAATGACGAAAGTGACTATGTTTTAGTTGATTGGCGAAAGATTTTTAGTTAAGAAATGTTAAATAACATGTAAGGGAATGAACACAGTGAACATACGGTGAACACAGAAAACATGTAAGAAAATGTTGATGAATAGAGTGAACATGCAGGGAATATGAACTTACAGAGAATATGAAAACATGATAAGGAACATAGGGAATACAAAGATTAACACTGAACATGTGAAGAACAAGCTAAGAACATTGAGAACATAAATATTGTGTATAAAAGTTATACAGAGAACATATGATGTACATGAAAAACATGACAAAAACATAATGAACATACGAGGAAAATGGTAGAAAACAGAAAACAGGTGAAAAAATTTGAACTGAGCTTGCTGCGAACATTTGTAGAACATGGAGTGAACACAGATAACATGGAAAAAATGTGAAGAACACAGCTGAATATAGAGAAAATAAGCAAATGCAGTATGATTATTGAAGGTTTGGATACGTTGGGGATGAGAAGGTAAGGGAGGGAAAGGGTAATATGATTACTCTGACAAAGAGTTAGGCTGGAGAGGGACTTGATCGGATATATTTATGTTCAATGATCTAAGCCAGAGGAAATGGAGCTTGGCTAATGTCCTGATTAATTTTACTAGGTTAGAAATAAGGTGATCTTAAATCTTGGGTGATTTAGTTGGAAAATAAAGAGCTTGTATAAAATGAGATAAGTGGGGAACAAGAGTTGAAACTCGGTAACTGAACTGGCTTTATTTACTATGTCTGAAAATGTAGTTGGATGTTTAAATCTCAGGGGGATTTGGACTGATAGTAATGAATTTACAGGAGTGAACTTGGAGAGAGGACAAGAGCTAGAGTTTTATAATTGTTTACATCATATTTACTATGTCTGAAATACAGAGGGTAAACATTTCAGGGAAATTGATGGGTTATTTACAAATATACGAGAGAGAATTAAGGTGGGGACGAGAGCTGGAGCTTGATAACTGTTTTGATCTTATTTACGGTGTCTGAAATACAGAGGGTAAAAATTTGAGGGGAATTGATAGGATATTAACAAAGACTTGAGGGGGAAGTAGGGTAAGGGACGAGACCTGGAGCTCAGTAACTGACTTGATCTTATTTACTACGACAGAAATATGACTGTTTAAAATTTCAGGGGGATTGGACTGCTAGTAGCGAAAATGTGGTCTCTGTCAATTATGGGTCTTCAATTGGACTCTGATTAATTTCGATCATGAACTGGACTCTGAATATTTTGGCACAAAGTGGACTCTGGCAAATTTTCGGTATAAACTGGACTCTGATGAATTTTGCCCTCAAAGTGGCCTCTGGTCATTTTGGGTAAAAACTGGACTCTGATGAATTTCTGTCATTAATTGGACTCTGATTATTTTTGGGTATAAAATGGACTGTCAAATTTTCACAGATTACAGGACTCCGACGAATTTTGCTAGAAAACTGCACTCTGACGAATTTCTGTTGATAAATGAACTCTGATCATTTTTGGGTAAAAACTGGACTCTGATGAGTTTTGCTCTCAAAGTGGACTCTGTCAAATTTTCGGTATAAAACTTGACTCTAATGAAAATTGATCTGAAAATGGACTCTGACAAAATTTGCTAGAAAACTGAACTCGAATTTCTGAAACTGGCGTATTTCTGTTGATAATTGGACTCTGTTAATTTTCCGGGTAAACTTGACTCTGATTATTTCAGGCATAAACTGGACTTTGAATATTTTGGCCACAAAGTGAACTCTGATGAATTTTCGGTATAAAACTTGACTCTAATGAAAATTGATCTGAAAATGGACTCTGACGAAATTTGCTCACAAAGCGGACTCTAAATAATTTAGGTCAACAACTAGACTCTGAAGAATTTTGGTCTTTACAGGTGAAACAGCCGTAAATTGTTATAAAACACGAAATTTTCTAAAAAATTTCTTTAAGATTTTCCTACTTATTTTCATCATAAGAACTTTTAACAAACTTCTAAAGTCTCGGAAATTATTTTTTCTCATAAAGAAATCCTTACTTCAAAATCTGTAATTACCCAAATTCGCCTGAAAAACCTTACGCCTTAAACGGGAATTTCTAAAATTTACCTGAAAACCCTGTGCCACAAACAGGAATTTCCGATGTTGAAAACAGGCAAAATATGTCCGTAGATTTTACCTGGAAATGCTGTGACACAAACAGGAATTTGAATTTCTCCCATAAGAACTTTAACAAACTTGTATGAACTTATTTTCAGCATAAGAACTTTTAACAAACTTCTAAAGTCTCGGAAATTATTTTTCTCATAAGAATTCCTTAATCCCAAATCTGTGACTAGCTAAATTCACCTGAAAACCCCGAAGAGCCACAGGGGAATTTCTAAATTTACCTGAAAACCCTGGCTCACAAACAGGAATTTCTCCGATGTTGAAAACAGGCAAAATATGTCCGTAGATTTTACCTGGAAATGCTGTGACACAGACACAATATTTTCTAAAATATTTCTATAAGATTTTCCTACTTATTTTCCTCATAAGAACGCTTAACAAACCTCTAAAATCTCAGAAATTATGCTCCAATAAGAATTCCTTAATTCCAAATCTGTGACTAGCCAAATTCACCTGAAAACCCCGACGGTCTACACGTGATATTTCTAAATTTACCTGAAACCCGCGAAGACTCACAGGGGAATTTCTCCCAAAACAAAAATTCCCCTGTGAGTCTTCCTCCCTACTACTAATGTGTTGCGTAAGAAAGCAATCGTCAATTAATTCTAGAAAATCTTCTGCTTCACTATTCCCTGTTTTGTTCACCCAGTTTATTCCACTAAAATTAAAGTCACCCATGACATAAATATTGTTAGATCTAGATGCTCTAGATATTTCATCCCATAGATGCTTTGCTTCCATTCTGTCTAAATTTGGTGGCCTATATATAACTCCTATTATAATATTATTTGCTTTTTCGTTAAATTCTATCCAAATAGTTTCTGTGTGTGGCTCAGTTTTGATTCCCTCTTTGAGACTACATTTCAAATTGTCCCTAACATATATGGCTACTCCCCCTCCTCGTCTAATATATCTATCTGTGTGAAATAGTTTAAATCCATTTATTTGATATTCAGCTAATAGTTCTCTATTTTCTACATTCATCCACGTTTCGGTAAGTGCAATAATATCTATTTTTTCTGTGCAGACAAGAGCATTTAATTCGTTAATTTTATTTCATAGACTTCTACTGTTAGTGTAAAATACCCTAAGTGAATTGTTATTTTGAGGCCCTTCTCTTTTCCCTGATCATTTTGCCAATTCTTTTCTCCTACGAACACATACTTCTATTACCTCCTTCCTCCAAATCAATTCCCATACCACTATCTACTAACAGTTTAAACCCAAACAAACACCTCTAACCACTGGTTCCAACGAGTGCGCAACAGCAACAACCCCAGCCCTCGATAGATGCACCCCATCACGAGCATATATTTAATTTCTTCCATAGAAGTGTTCCCAGTTGTCTATGAAAGATATTGCATTTGATTTGCAATATCTTTCCAGCCGGCAAATGACACCAAGTGCCCTCGACATCCATTCATTTCCCACTCCCTTTCTTGGAAGAATGCCACATATGATCGGGATTCCTCCCTTGCTCCTAACTAATTCAATGGCTGTCCTGAATCTCTGTATTAGTTCCTCACTCCTAACTCGCCCAACATCATTACCCCCTGCACTAATACAAATAATGGATTTGTTTCCATTTCCCATCATAATATCATTCATGTTTCCAACAATATCACCAATTCCAGCTCCCGGATAGCAAACCCTTAATCTGTTCCCCCTATCTCTGGCACAAAACGTTCTGTCTAAATACCTCACCTGGGAATCTCCCACAACCAAAATTCGCCTCGGTACCTCCTTAAGTTTCTGAGCAGCCTGAGGAGCCTGCGCTCCGCCGCTCCTCGCTGATTTCCGTTCCAAGTGAACTGCAGGCTCACCACAGCACTCGTCCTCCAACACGGCAAATGAATTTGCTGTCCTTAGGGCGTCTGTAGGCGGCCATGTCAAGGTCATCTTAAGACCCCTGTCCTTCACGACTCTCCACGATGAGGTCCCGTCAACACTGGTCTCCTCCTTTGTTTCCTCCCGAAGTCTCAACCGTCGTACCTCCTCCCGCAGGGAATCCATCTCTGCTCCCAGAGCTCCAACCAGACTCACCAAATCCTTCACTAATCCTTCCATTATTGCAATAATAATGTTACTAATAATGTTGTTGGATGGATGCCAGCAGAAGGGCATGATGGTCGGAAGGTGAGTGGGCATCTACAGGAGTGGGTGTGGTGGCTGTTAGCCATCTAGTTCTCTATCATTTCTTCTTCCTTTTTTGGGCACATTTTTGAACCAGTTCCGTGTTGACTTTCTTTAGCCAAGACGCTTCCATGTCGTTTTCACCTATTAGATCCCTCCAAGAGATGTTTTGGAGTTCCTCTCATTCCTTGATATTCACCTCGAAGGTAATCAAGAAATTTATCATCATAAACCTTGATGTTTTTTTTTTTTTTGAATTTGCAGTCCATCTTAAAATATGGTGATCACATGAGGGGGTTAACTTTCTTCCCTACCTGAATTTCATCAATCATTACCTCTTCTGATGTTAGTACAAGATCTAGAATGTTGTTACTTCGTGTGAACTCTACCACATGCTGTATGAAAAAGACTCCTGAAACAGTCTGGAAATTGTTCTAGATTTCTGCATGTGATTGTGTAATATATACAATTAACTGCTCAATAAATATTAGAGTGTTCTTCAAGACATAAGAGCAAATATTTCCAAACAAATCAGCATTGGAAAATATGATTTCAGAACTTAATTAGAGTTCAGTTTAGTGTCATAAGTGACAGTTAACATTAAAGTATTCTTAAAAATATTAACAAAACTTCTATCATCAAAAGTAATAATTATGGTAAAACTTTAGAAAACCTCACTTAGACTTGCCTGCCATGCAGGTTATATCTGTTCCAAGTGACCTAAGAGTACATGGGTAATAATTTATGGTCACTGTTCAAGCTAGAAGGAAGGTAAATTAATTATATGCTTAATTATTAATTATTAATTACATAGAGCTGAGGAACAGTAATACCTGGAATACTGAGATATTACACAAACAATAATCAACGGTAAACAGGGAAATTTCCTGTAATTAGTTGAATTATTCGACAGTATGGAGACCTTCGACATATCTGAGGCCAGCTATCACATCCCAACACTACGGGGTGTTGTCATTGGTCTCTACTGAGACCCATATATAAGTGTTTCATTGTTATTTATATAAAATTATGCTTCTAATTTTTGTGTAACTGTTCAAGACATAACCATTGAGATCTATCATATTATCATGTTGGATTAATTTGTTTATTATTATTTAGTTGGTTTCTTGCCTGAAACGCTGTATGTATTAGTGGCTCTAGGCATAGTATACACAAGGTCTATCTAGAAATCCAACATTCTGTTTTAACTCATTTTGTATGTGTATACTTTAACCTGAATAAACCTTATTATTATTATTATATTGTCATCCACATTTCCGTGGAAAAAAATATTTAATTCACCTGAGCTCTAGGAGACTCAAGCCAAGGACCCCACGGGTGTGAGACCGAAGCTCTATTCACTCAGCTATGAGTGGTCTTAATATGGAAAGATTACAGAAGCAACTACTGCTGCTATGCAGGAATTTTCAATTTCCCCTGACTACTACTGAAGCGCACAGAAATTAGATTAGACGTTGAGGTGTAAGTCTCATCCTAATCACACACTCAGACCTTGACAAAGCACTGAGGAGAGTGCAAAAGACTTGGTGTAAATTCTTTACAAAAAAAATCACAAATACACAAGTGTGGGTTTTTATCCTATGTTATGATTATTATTATTATTATTATTATTATTATTATTATTATTATTATTATTATTATTATTATTATTATTATTATTATGACAAACATTAAACATGAAGATCTACTGTGAGCCAGTGTTGAGCAATTACCATAAAAATCTACGGTTTTATCATAGCAAATGATTTTTAATATGGCAAATGTGGAAATTCCATTATAACTGTAAACGAAATATTGAAAAGTAGAAATTATTTGAAAATTTAGCTTTTAAGGGACTAGCGGGAGTAAGATAGACTAAATCCCATAAGAAACCATATTTGAAAAGATGAACAGGTACTCACCAGAGGTGATGTTGACTTGTTGCTCATCCATCCATTTTCTTATTACTGAAAAGAAAAAGGCAATATATGAGTGTTTGGCTAAATTTCTTGAAATTTTGATATAGTGGATAATAAAATTTTTCTCTCTAGAACGTTACAATTTCCTACTATGGCACATAATTCCAATTTCCTTTAGAACCCATTTTCCTTATAAATAGCTTCTAATTTTTCAGAACACAATTATTATCATGACTATAGTTCCACCTGCCATGCTCCAGGTGGCTGCATGACATTTCGCTCTGGTTTTCTGAGGGTTAAACAACTACTGGACTAAGACACGAATATTGCCTGAACATTTGTATGTTAAATTTTGTTTTAGTTACCTAACTAACTAAATCTTATTATGATAGTTAAGTTAGTTATGGTTTTAGATGATTAGTTACTTATATATTATGTTTTTAAATTATTTCTCCTATTTTAATGTTGACTTAGAACATAAAACGTTAAATTTCCAGTGACATATACATATATAGCAAACAAGATTCTAAAACATTAGGAATCATAGGAAACGACGTAGCTCGCCCTGCCATCCTAACACTCTCATTCACACATATAATCACATCTCACCTCCAGATTATGTGGTTTGCATTTATATCGCTCTAACTTACATTCCGCCATTAATTATTCAACACGAATCAGTAATTAGAACAATAATAAACTTCACCTCCAGACAGCACTCGGGTTATCTTGAGTTGATTTCGGGGCTTTAGTGTCTCCGCGGCCTGGTCCTCGACCAGGCCTCCACCCTGAGGAAGCAGCCCGTGACAGCTGACTAACTACCAGGCACCTATTTACTGCTAGGTAACAGGGGCATCAGGATGAAAGAAACTCTGCCCATCGTTTCTCGCTGGCGCCCGGGATCGAACGCGGGACCATAGGATCACGCGACCAATGTGCTGTCCGCTCGGCCGGCCGGCTCCTGACCGGGTTACTTAAAATAATCTTTGAATATATTAAATATTGCGATTTAACAAAAGCAGAAATGCTGTGCATATCTTGTGTGCTTCACAAGGAAGCACACTACAGACACTCCACTGTGGAACGACCTTTCTAATGACAAAACAAACTATATTTCTCTAAACAAGTTTTAAAGAGAAACTAAGAACTAACTAATTAACTGTATGTAACCAACCTTACTCATTTCATCTCATTTGACATTTCGTCCTGACTTTTGATTGTATTGTGAACATTAATTACTAAATATATTCTGTTACTAAAAATGTCATGTCTACATATGATAAAAAGGTCATATGATACGTTTAATCTCTCCTTCAGTTTCAAATTACTTACTAAGTTGGTTCTGTTAAAAAAAAAAAATACAGTTTCCAAACAACACAAAATATATTGTTATTATTATCTAATTCAATTCATCAATTCATTATTGTTACCGTCTACTTTAGTCAGATATTTTACCCAATTAAACTTGTACATTGTTCAGCTAATTACATTTTAATTTATGCCCAAAATGCTCTGTGTATTAGTGGCTTCAGTCATTGTACTTGTCTGATCTATTAATCCTCTATTGTTCATGTATCTTATGTGTTGAGCGCACTCACGCTTAACAGATATATTATTGTCACAATATTATCACCGTTATAATGAGAACAAAGAGACATAATTCCTGATAAGCCCCGTCTCTAGATCCTCCACGGTCTCTGGATCCACCACTATATACAGATCCTCCACTGTCTATAGACCCTTCACTGCATCTAATCCCCTCCACTGTCTCTAGACCCACCACTGTCTCTAGACCATCCACTGTTTCTAGACCCACCACTGTCTATAGACCATCCACAGTCTCTAGACACTCCACTGTCTCTAGACCCTCTACTGTCTCTAGACCCTCTACTATCTCTAGACCCACCACTGTCTCTAGACCCTTCACTGTTTCTGGACCCTCTACTGTCTCTAGACCCTCCACTGTCTCTAGACCCTCCACTGTCTCTAGACCCACCACTGTCTCTAGACCATCCACTGTTTCTAGACCCACCACTGTCTATAGACCATCCACTGTCTCTAGACACTCCACTGTCTCTAGACCTTCCACTGTCTCTTGACCCTCCACTGTCTCTAAAACCTCCACTGTCTCTAGACCCTCTACTGTCTCTAGACCCTCTACTATCTCTAGACCCACCACTGTCTCTAGACCCTCCACTGTTTCTGGACCCTCTACTGTCTCTAGACCCTCCACTGTCTCTAGACCCTCCACTGTCTCTAGACCCTCCACTGTTTCTAGACCCTCCACTGTCTCTAGACCCTCTACTGTCTCTAGACTATCCACTGCCTCTAGACACTCTACTGTCTTTAGACCTTCCACTGTCTCTAAACCCTCTACCGTCTCTAGAACCTCTACTATCTCTAGACCCTCCACTGCCTCTAGACCATCCACTGTCTCTAGACCCTCCACTGTCTCTAGACACTCTACTGCCACTAGACCCTCCATTTTCTCTAGATCCTCCACTGCATCTAGACCCTCCATTTACCCTAGAACCTCGACTGTCTCTAGACCCACGACTGTCTCTAGACCATCGACTGTCTCTAGACTCTCTACTGTCTGTCTCTAGACCCTCTACTGTCTCTAGACACTCTACTGTCTCTAGACCCTCAACTGCCTCTAGATGCTCTACTGTTCCTAGACCCTGCACTGTCTCTAGACCCTCCACTGTCTCTAAACCCTACAATGTCTCTTGACCATCCACTGTCTCTAAACCCTCCACTGTCTCTAGACCCTCTACTATCTGTAGACCCTCCACAGCCTCTAGACCCCCCACTGTCTCTAGACCCCTCCACTGTCTCTAGACCCCTCTACTGTCTCTAGACCCTCTACTGTCTCCAGACCATCCACTGTCAATAGACACTCCTCTGTCTCTAGACTCACTACTGTCTCTAGACCCTACACTGTCAAAAGACACTCCACTATCTCTAGACCCTCCACTGCCTCTAGACCCTCCACTGTCTCTAGACCCCTCCACTGTCTCTAGACCCCTCTTCTCACTCTAGACCCTCTTCTGTCCCTAGACCCTCTACTGTCTCTAGACGCTCTACTATCTCCAGACCCTCTACTGTCTCTAAACTCTTCACTGTCACTAGACCCTCAACTATCTTTAGACCCTCCACTGTCCCTAGACCCTCCACTGTGTCTAGAACCTCCACTGTCTCAAGACCCTCCACTGTCTCTACACCCTCCACTGTCTCTAGACCCTCCACTGTCTCTAGAACCTCCACTGTCTCTAGAACCTCCACTGTCTCTAGACCCTCCACTGTCTCTGGACCCTCCACTGTCTCTAGACCCTCCACTGTCTCTAGACTCCCTACTGTCTGTCTCTAGACCCTCTACTGTCTCTAGACACTCTACTGTCTCTAGACCCTCCACTGCCTCTAGATGCTCTACTGTTCCTAGACACTGCACTGTCTCTTGACCCTCCAGTGTCTCTAAACCCTCCAATGTCTCTTGACCATCCACTGTCTCTAAACCCTCCACTATCTCTAGACCCTCTACTATCTCTAGACCCTCCACAGCCTCTAGACCCCCACTGTCTCTAGACCCCTCCACTGTCTCAAGACCCCTCTACTGTCTCTAGACCCTCTACTGTCTCCAGACCATCCACTGTCAATAGACACTCCACTGTCTCTAGACTCACTACTGTCTCTAGACCCTACACTGTCAAAAGACACTCCACTATCTCTAGACCCTCCACTGCCTCTAGACCCTCCACTGTCTCTAGACCCCTCCACTGTCTCTAGACCCCTGGTCTCACTCTAGACCCTCTTCTGTCCCTAGACCCTCTACTGTCTCTAGACGCTCTACTATCTCCAGACCTTCTACTGTCTCTAAACTCTTCACTGTCACTAGACCCTCAACTATCTTTAGACCCTCCACTGTCCCTAGACCCTCCACTGTGTCTAGAACCTCCACTGTCTCAAGACCCTCCACTGTCTCTACACCCTCCACTGTCTCTAGACCCTCCACTGTCTCTAGAACCTCCACTGTCTCTAGAACCTCCACTGTCTCTAGACCCTCCACTGTCTCTGGACCCTCCACTGTCTCTAGACCCTCCACTGTCTCTAGACTCTCTACTGTCTGTCTCTAGACCATCGACTGTCTCTAGAATCTCTACTGTCTGTCTCTAGACCCTCTACTGTCTCTAGACACTCTACTGTCTCTAGACCCTCAACTGCCTCTAGATGCTCTACTGTTCCTAGACCCTGCACTGTCTCTAGACCCTCCACTGTCTCTAAACCCTACAATGTCTCTTGACCATCCACTGTCTCTAAACCCTCCACTGTCTCTAGACCCTCTACTATCTGTAGACCCTCCACAGCCTCTAGACCCCCCACTGTCTCTAGACCCCTCCACTGTCTCTAGACCCCTCTACTGTCTCCAGACCATCCACTGTCAATAGACACTCCTCTGTCTCTAGACTCACTACTGTCTCTAGATCCTACACTGTCAAAAGACACTCCACTATCTCTAGACCCTCCACTGCCTCTAGACCCTCCACTGTCTCTAGACCCCTCCACTGTCTCTAGACCCCTCTTCTCACTCTAGACTTTCTTCTGTCCCTAGACCCTCTACTGTCTCTAGACGCTCTACTATCTCCAGACCTTCTACTGTCTCTAAACTCTTCACTGTCACTAGACCCTCAACTATCTTTAGACCCTCCACTGTCCCTAGACCCTCCACTGTGTCTAGAACCTCCACTGTCTCAAGACCCTCCACTGTCTCTACACCCTCCACTGTCTCTAGACCCTCCACTGTCTCTAGAACCTCCACTGTCTCTAGAACCTCCACTGTCTCAAGACCCTCCACTGTCTCTGGACCCTCCACTGTCTCTAGACCCTCCACTGTCTCTAGACTCTCTACTGTCTGTCTCTAGACCCTCTACTGTCTCTAGACACTCTACTGTCTCTAGACCCTCCACTGCCTCTAGATGCTCTACTGTTCCTAGACACTGCACTGTCTCTTGACCCTCCACTGTCTCTAAACCCTCCAATGTCTCTTGACCATCCACTGTCTCTAAACCCTCCACTGTCTCTAGACCCTCTACTATCTCTAGACCCTCCACAGCCTCTAGACCCCCACTGTCTCTAGACCCCTCCACTGTCTCTAGACCCCTCTACTGTCTCTAGACCCTCTACTGTTTCCAGACCATCCACTGTCAATAGACACTCCACTGTCTCTAGACTCACTACTGTCTCTAGCCCCTACACTGTCAAAAGACACTCCACTATCTCTAGACCCTCTTCTGTCCCTAGACCCTCTACTGTCTCTAGACGCTCTACTATCTCCAGACCTTCTACTGTCTCTAAACTCTTCACTGTCACTAGACCCTCAACTATCTTTAGACCCTCCACTGTCCCAAGACCCTCCACTGTGTCTAGACCCTCCACTGTCTCTAGAACCTCCACTGTCTCAAGACCCTCCACTGTCTCTAGACTCTCCACTGTCTCTGGACCCTCTACTGTCTCTAAACCCTCCACTGTCTCTAGACTCTCTACTGTCTGTCTCTAGACCCTCTACTGTCTCTAGACCCTCTACTGTCTCTAGACACTCTACTGTCTCTAGACCCTCCACTGTCTCTAGAACCTCCACTGTCTCTAGACCCTCCACTGTCTCTGGACCCTCCACTGTCTCTAGACCCTCAACTGTCTCTCGACGCTCCACTGTCTCTAGAACCTCCACTGTCTCTATAGACCCTCCACTGTCTCTGGACCCTCCACTGTCTCTAGACCCTCCACTGTCTCTAGACTCTCTACTGTCTGTCTCCAGACCCTCTACTGTCCCTAGACCCTCTACTGTCTCTAGACATTCTACTGTCTCTAGACCCTCCACTGTCTCTAGAACCTCCACTGTCTCTAGACCCTCCACTGTCTCTAGACTCTCCACTGTCTCTAGACCCTCCACTGTCTCTAGAACCTCCACTGTCTCTAGACCCTTCACTGTCTCTGGACCCTCCACTGTCTCTAGACCCTCCACTGTCTCTAGACCCTCCACTGTCTCTCGACGCTCCACTGTCACTAGTCCCTCCACTGCCTCTAGACCCTCTACTCTTTCTAGACCCTCCACTGTCTCTAGTCTCTCCACTGTCACTAGCCCCTCCACCGTCTCTAGACCCTCTACTTTCACTAGATTCTCGACTGTCTCTAGACCTCTACTGTCACTAGTCACTCTACTGTCTCAAGATCCTCTACTGGCTCTAGACCGTCAACAGTTTCTAGACCTTCAACTTTATAACCTATACTGTCACTAGTCCCCCAACTATCTCTCGACCCTCTACTGTCTCTAGACCCTCCACTGTCTCTAGACCCTCCACTGTCTCTAGACCCTCCACTGTGTCTAGACACTCCTGTATCTCTAGACCCTCCAGTGTCTCTAGACCCTCCACTGTCTCTAGACCCTCTACGGTCTCTAGACCCTCCACTGTCTCTAGACCCTCCACTGTCTCTAGACCCTCTACGGTCTCTAGACCCTCCACTGTCTTTAGACCCTCCACTCTCTCTAGACCCTCCACTGTCTCTAGACTCTCCTCTGTCATTAGCCCCTCTACTGTCTCTAGACAGTTTACTTTCACTAGATTCTCGTCTGTCTCTAGACCCTCTACTGTCACTAGTCCCTCTACTGTCTCTAGATCCTACACTGGCTCTAGACCGTCAATTGTCTTTCATCCCTCAACTTTCTCTATACCCTCTACTGTCACTAGTCCCCGCCCCCACTGTCTCTAGACCCTCTACTGTCTCTAGACCCTCAAATATCTCTAGACTCTCTACTGTCTCTAAACTTTCTACTGTTTCTAGACCCTCTACTATCTCTAGACCCCTCTAATGCCTCTAAACTCTCCACTGTCTCTCGACCCTCTACTATCTCTAGACCCTCCACTGTCCCTAGACCCTCATTTGTCTCTATACCCTCTACTGTCTCAGGACCCTCCACTGCCTCTAGACCCTCCACTGTCTCTTGACCCTCCACTGTCTCTAGATCCTCCCCTGTCACTAGATCATCCCCTGTCTCTAGACTCTCCACGGTCTCTAGACCCTCCACTGTCTCTAGACTCTCCTCTGTCTCTAGACCCTCCCCTGTCTCTAGACCCTCTACTTTCTCTAGTCCATCTACAGTCTCTAGACCCTCTATTGTCCATAGACCACCCACTGTCTCTAGACCCTCCACTGTCTCTAGACCATCTACTGTCTCTAGACCCTCCACTGTCTCTAGACACTCTAGTGTCTCTAGACACGCCACTGTCTCAAGACCCTCTACTGTCTCTCGACCCTCCACTGTCTCTAGACCCTCCACTGTCTCTAGACGCTCTACTATCTCCAGACCTTCTACTGTCTCTAAACTTTCCACTGTCTCTAGACCCTCTACTATCTCTAGACCCCTCTACTGTCTCTAAACTCTTCACTGTCAGTAGACCCTCAACTATCTCTAGACCATCCACTGTCCCTAGACCCTCCACTGTTTGTAGACCCTCCACTGTCTCTAGACCCTCCACTGTCTCTAGGCCCTCCACTGTCTCTAGACCCTCTACTGTCACTAGTCCCTCCACTGTCACTAGTCCCTCCATTGTCTCTATACCATCCACTCTCTCTAGACCCTCCCCTGTCTCTAGACCCTCTACTTTCTCTAGTCCATCTACAGTCTCTAGACCCTCTATTGTCCATAGACCACCCACTGTCTCTAGACCCTCCACTGTCTCTAGACCATCTACTGTCTCTAGACCCTCCACTGTCTCTAGACACTCTAGTGTCTCTAGACACGCCACTGTCTCAAGACCCTCTACTGTCTCTCGACCCTCCACTGTCTCTAGACCCTCCACTGTCTCTAGACGCTCTACTATCTCCAGACCTTCTACTGTCTCTAAACTCTTCACTGTCACTAGACCCTCAACTATCTCTAGACCCTCCACTGTCCCTAGTCTCTCCACTGTCACTAGCCCCTCCACTGTCTCTAGACCCTCTACTTTCACTAGATTCTCGACTGTCTCTAGACCCTCTACTGTCACTAGTCACTCTACTGTGTCTAGATCCTCTACTGTCTCTAGACCCTCATTTGTCTCTAGACTCTCTACTGTCTCTAGACCCTCCACTGTCTCTAGACCCTCCCCTGTCTCTAGACCCTCCACTGCTTCTAAATCCTCCACTGCCACTAGACCCTCCCCTGTCTCTAGACTCTCCACTGTCTCTAGACCATCCTCTGTCTCTAGACCCTCACCTGTCTCTAGACCCTCCACTTTCTGTTGACCCCCTCTGTCTCTAGACCCTCTAATATCTCTTGACTCTCTACTATCTCTAAACTCTCCACTGTCTCTAGACGCTCTACTATCTCCAGACTTTCTACTGTCTCTAAACTCTTCACTGTCACTAGACCCTCAACTATCTCTAGACCCTCCACTGTCCCTAGACCCTCCACTGTGTCTAGACCCTCCACTGTCTCTAGAACCTCCACTGTCTCTAGACATTCCACTGTCTCTAGACCCTCCACTGTCTCCAGTCCCTCCACTGTCTCTAGACCCTCCACTATCTCTAGACCCTCCACTGTCTCTCGACGCTCCACTGTCACTAGTCCCTCCACTGTCTCTAGACCCTCTTCTCTCTCTAGACCCTCAACTGTCTCTAGTCTCTCCACTGTCACTAGCCCCTCCACTGTCTCTAGACCCTCTACTTTCACTAGATTCTCGTCTGCCTCTAGACCCTCTACGGTCACTAGTCACTCTACTGTCTCTAGATCCTCTACTGGCTCTAGACCGTCAACAGTTTCTAGACATTCAACTTTCTCTATACCCTATACTGTCACTAGTCCCCCAACTGTCTCTCGACCCTTTACTGTCTCTAGACCCTCCAATGTCTCTAGACCCTCCACTGTCTCTAGACAGGCCACTGTCTCAAGACCTTCCACTGTCCCTAGACACTCCTCTATCTCTAGACCCTCCAGTGTCTCTAGACCCTCCACTGTCTCTAGACCCTCCACGGTCTCTAGGCCCTCCACTGTCTCTAGACCCTCCACTGTCTCTAGACCCTCTACTGTCACTAGACCATCCAATGTCTCAAGACCCTCTACTGTCACTAGTCCCTCCACTGTCTCTAGACCCTCCACTCTCTCTAGACCCTCCACTGTCTCTAGACTCTCCTCTGTCATTAGCCCCTCTACTGTCTCCAGACAGTTTACTTTCACTAGATTCTCGTCTGTCTCTAGACCCTCTACTGTCACTATTCCCTCTACTGTCTCTGGATCCTACACTGGCTCTAGACCGTCAATTGTCTTTCATCCCTCAACTGTCTCTATACCCTCTACTGTCACTAGTCCCCGCCCCCACTGTCTCTAGACCCTCTACTGTCTCTAGACCCTCCACTGTCTCTAGACCCTCCCCTGTCTCTAGACCCTCCACTTTCTCTAGACCCTCTACAGTCTCTAGACCCTCTATTGCCCATAGACCACCCACTGTCTCTAGACCCTCCACTGTCTCTAGACACTCTAGTGTCTCTAGACACGCCTCTGTCTCAAGACCCTCTACAGTATCTAGACCCTCTAATATCTCTTGACTCTCTATATCTTTAGAACCTCCACTGACTCGAGACCCTAGACTCTCACTAGACCTTCTACTGTCTCTAGAACCTCTACTGTCTCTAGACCCTCCACTCTCTCTAGACCCTCCACTGTCTCTATACTCTCCTCTGTCATTAGCCCCTCTACTGTCTCCAGACAGTTTACTTTCACTAGATTCTCGTCTGTCTCTAGACCCTCTACTGTCACTATTCCCTCTACTGTCTCTGGATCCTACACTGGCTCTAGACCGTCAATTGTCTTTCATCCCTCAACTGTCTCTATACCCTCTACTGTCACTAGTCCCCGCCCCCACTGTCTCTAGACCCTCTACTGTCTCTAGACCCTCCACTGTCTCTAGACCCTCCCCTGTCTCTAGACCCTCCACTTTCTCTAGACCCTCTACAGTCTCTAGACCCTCTATTGCCCATAGACCACCCACTGTCTCTAGACCCTCCACTGTCTCTAGACACTCTAGTGTCTCTAGACACGCCTCTGTCTCAAGACCCTCTACAGTCTCTAGACCCTCTAATATCTCTTGACTCTCTATATCTTTAGAACCTCCACTGACTCGAGACCCTAGACTCTCACTAGACCTTCTACTGTCTCTAGAACCTCTACTGTCTCTAGACCCTCTACAATCTCTAGACCCTCCACTGTCTTTAGACCCTCCACTATCTCTAGACCCTGTACTGTCTCTAGACGCTCTACTATCTCCAGACCTTCTACTGTCTCTAAACTTTCCACTGTTTCTAGACCCTCTACTATCTCTAGACCCCTCTACTGTCTCTAAACTCTTCACTGTCACTAGACCCTCAACTATCTCTAGACCCTCCACTGTCCCTAGACCCTCCACTGTTTCTAGTCCCTCCACTGTCACTAGCCGCTCCACTGTGTCTAGACCCTCTACTTTCACTAGATTCTCGACTGTCTCTAGACCCTCTACTGTCACTAGTCACTCTACTGTGACTAGATCCTCTACTGTCTCTAGACCCTCTAATATCTCTAGACTCTCTACTGTCTCTAAACTTTCCACTGTTTAGACCCTCTACTCCCTCTAGACCCCTCTAATGTCTCTAAACTCTCCACTGTCTCTCGACCCTCTACTATCTCTAGACCCTCCACTGTCCCTAGACCCTCATTTGTCTCTATACCCTCTACTGTCTCTAGACCCTCCACTGTCTCTAGGCCCTCCCCTGTCTCTAGACCCTCCACTGTCCCTAGACCCTCATTTGTCTCTATACCCTCTACTGTCTCTAGACCCTCCACTGTCTCTAGACTCTCCACTGTCTCTAGACCCTCCTCTGTCACTAGACCCTCACCTGTCTCTAGACCCACCACTGTCTCTAGACCATCCACTGTTTCTAGACCCACCACTGTCTATAGACCATCCACTGTCTCTAGACACTCCACTGTCTCTAAAACCTCCACTGTCTCTAGACCCTCTACTGTCTCTAGACCCTCTACTATCTCTAGACCCAAACTGTCTCTAGACCCTCCACTGTTTCTGGACCCTCCACTGTCTCTAGACCCTCTACTGTCTCTAGACTATCCACTGCCACTAGACACTATACTGTCTTTAGACCCTCCACTGTCTCTAAACCCTCTACCGTCTCTAGAACCTCTACTATCTCTAGACCCTCCACTGCCTCTAGACCATCCACTGTCTCTAGACCCTCCACTGTCTCTAGACACTCTACTGCCTCTAGACCCTCCATTTTCTCTAGATCCTCCACTGCATCTAGACCCTCCATTTACCCTAGAACCTCGACTGTCTCTAGACCCACGACTGTCTCTAGACCATCGACTGTCTCTAGACTCTCTACTGTCTGTCTCTAGACCCTCCACTGCCTCTAGATGCTCTACTGTTCCTAGACCCTGCACTGTCTCTAGACCCTCCACTGTCTCTAAACCCTACAATGTCTCTTGACCATCCACTGTCTCTAAACCCTCCACTGTCTCTAGACCCTCTACTATCTTTAGACCCTCCACTGTCCCTAGACTCTCCACTGTGTCTAGACCCTCCACTGTCTCTAGAACCTCCACTGTCTCAAGACCCTCCACTGTCTCTAGACCCTCCACTGTCTCTAGACCCTCCACTGTCTCTAGAACCTCCACTGTCTCTAGAACCTCCACTGTCTCTAGACCCTCCACTGTCTCTGGACCCTCCACTGTCTCTAGACCCTCTACTGTCTCTAGACACTCTACTGTCTATAGACCCTCCACTGCCTCTAGATGCTCTTCTGTTCCTAGACACTGCTCTGTCTCTAGACCCTCCACTGTCTCTAAACCCTCCAATGTCTCTTGACCATCCACTGTCTCTAAACCCTCCACTGTCTCTAGACATTCCACTGTCTCTAGACCCTCCACTGTCTCTAGACCCTCTACTGTCACTAGTTCCCCAACTGTCTCTCGACTCTCTACTGTCTCTAGACCCTCCACAGCCTCTAGACCCCCACTGTCTCTAGACCCCTCCACAGTCTCTAGACCCCTCTACTGTCTCTAGACCCTCTACTGTCTCCAGACCATCCACTGTCAATAGACACTCCACTGTCTCTAGACTCACTACTGTCTCTAGACCCTACACTGTCAAAAGACACCCCACTATCTCTAGACCCTCCACTGCCTCTAGACCCTCCACTGTCTCTAGACCCCTCCACTGTCTCTAGACCCCTCTTCTCACTTTAGACCCTCTTCTGTCCCTAGACCCTCTACTGTCTCTAGACGCTCTACTATCTCCAGACCTTCTACTGTCTCTAAACTCTTCACTGTCACTAGACCCTCAACTATCTTTAGACCCTCTACTGTCCCTAGACCCTCCACTGTGTCTAGACCCTCCACTGTCTCTAGAACCTCCACTGTCTCTAGACCCTCCACTGTCTCTAGATCCTACACTGCCACTAGACCCTCCGCTGTCTCTAGACTCTCCACTGTCTCTAGACCCTCCTCTGTCTCTAGACCCTCACCTGTCTCTAGACCCTCCACTTTCTTTTGACCCCCTACAGTCTCAAGACCCTCTACTGTCTCTAGACCCTCTAATATCTCTTGACTCTCTACTATCTCTAAACTCTCCACTGTTTCTAGACCCTCTACTATCTCTAGACCACCCGCTGTCTTTAGACCCTCCACTATCTCTAGACCCTCCACTGTCTCTAGACGCTCTACTATCTCCAGACTTTCTACTGTCTCTAAACTCTTCACTGTCACTAGACCCTCAACTATCTCTAGACCCTCCACTGTCCCTAGACCCTCCACTGTGTCTAGACCCTCCACTGTCTCTAGAACCTCCACTGTCTCTAGACCCTCCACTGTCTCTAGACCCTCCACTGTCTCTAGACATTCCACTGTCTCTAGAACCTCCACTGTCTCTAGACCCTCCACTGTCTCTAGACCCTCCACTGTCTCTAGACCCTCCACTGTCTCTAGACATTCCACTGTCTCTAGACCCTCCACTGTCTCTAGACCCTCTACTGTCACTAGTTCCCCAACTGTCTCTCGACTCTCTACTGTCTCTAGACCCTCCTCTGTCTCTAGACCCTCCACTGTCTCTAGACCCTCCACTGTCTCTAGACCCTCCACTGTCTCTAGACCCTCCACTGTCTCTAGACAGGCCACTGTCTCAAGACCATCCACTGTCCCTAGACACTCCTCTATCTCTAGACCCTCCAGTGTCTCTAGACCCTCCACTGTCTCTAGACCCTCCACGGTCTCTAGGCCCTCCACTGTCTCTAGACCCTCCACTGTCTCTAGACCCTCTACTGTCACTAGACCTTCCAATGTCTCAAAACCCTCTAATGTCACTAGTCCCTCCACTGTCTCTAGACCCTCCACTCTCTCTAGACTCTCCACTGTCTCTAGACTCTCCTCTGTCATTAGCCCCTCTACTGTCTCCAGACAGTTTACTTTCACTAGATTCTCGTCTGTCTCTAGACCCTCTACTGTCACTAGTCCCTCTACTGTCTCTGGATCCTACACTGGCTCTAGACCGTCAATTGTCTTTCATCCCTCAACTGTCGCTATACCCTCCACTGTCACTAGTCCCCGCCCCCACTCTCTCTAGACCCTCTACTGTCTCTAGACCCTCCACTGTCTCTAGACCCTCCACTGTCTCTAGACCAGCCACTATCCCACGACCCTCTACTGTCTCTAGACCCTCTAATATCTCTAGACTCTCTACTGTCTCTAAACTTTCCATTGTTTCTAGACCCTCTTCTATCTCTAGACCCCTCTAATGTCTCTAAACTCTCCACTGTCTCTCGACCCTCTACTATCTCTAGACCCTCCACTGTCCCTAGACCCTCATTTGTCTCTATACCCTCTACTGTCTCAGGACCCTCCACTGTCTCTAGACCCTCCACTGTCTCTTGACCCTCCACTGTCTCTAGACCCTCCACTGTCTCTAGACCCTCCTCTGTCTCTAGACCCTCCCCTGTCTCTAGACCCTCCACTATCTCTAGACCCTGTACTGTCTCTAGACGCTCTACTATCTCCAGACCTTCTACTGTCTCTAAACTTTCCACTGTTCCCAGACCCTCTACTATCTCTAGACCCCTCTACTGTCTCTAAACTCTTCACTGTCACTAGACCCTCAACTATCTCTAGACCCTCCACTGTCCCTAGACCCTCAACTATCTCTAGACCCTCCACTGTCCCTAGACCCTCCACTGTTTCTAGACCCTCCACTGTCTCTAGACCCTCTACTTTCACTAGATTCTCGATGTCTCTAGACCCTCTACTGTCCCTAGTCACTCTACTGTGTCTAGATCCTCTACTGTCTCTAGACCCTCTAATATCTCTAGACTCTCTACTGTCTCTAAACTTTCCACTGTTTAGACCCTCTACTCTCTCTAGACCCCTCTAATGTCTCTAAACTCTCAACTGTCACTCGACCCTTTACTATCTCTAGACCCTCCACTGTCCCTAGACCCTCATTTGTCTCTATACCCTCTACTGTCTCTAGACCCTCCACTGTCTCTAGACCCTCCCCTGTCTCTAGACCCTCCACTGTCTCTAGATCCTCCACTGCCACTAGACCCACCCCTGTCTCTAGACTCTCCACTGTCTCTAGACCCTCCTCTGTCTCTAGACCCTCACCTGTCTCTAGACCCTCCACTTTCTGTTGACCCCCTACAGTCTCAAGACCCTCTACTGTCTCTAGACCCTCTAATATCTCTTAATTCTCTACTATCTATAAACTCTCCACTGTTTCTAGACCCTCTACTATCTCTAGACCCTCCACTGTCTTTAGACCCTCCACTATCTCTAGACCCTCCACTGTCTCTAGACCCTCCACTGTCACTAGTCCCTCCACTGTCTCTAGACCCTCCACTCTCTCTAGACCCTCCACTGTCTCTAGTCTCTCCACTGTCACTAGCCCCTCCACTGTCTCTAGACCCTCTACTGTCACTAGTCACTCTACTGTCTCTAGACCCTCTACTGGCTCTAGACCGTCAACAGTCTCTAGACCTTCAACTTTCTCTATACCCTCTACTGTCACTAGTCGCCCAACTGTCTCTCGACCTCCTACTGTCTCTAGACCCTTCACTTTCTCTAGACCCTCCACTGTTTCTAGACAGGCCACTATCTCTAGACCTTCCAGTGTCTCTAGACCCTCCACTGTCTCTAGACCCTCCACTGTCTCTAGACCCTCCACTGTCTCTAGACCCTCCACTGTCTCTAGACCCTCCACTGTCTCTAGACCCCTCCTCTCTCTCTAGCCCCTCCACTGTCTCTAGACAGTTTACTTTCTCTAGATTCTCGTCTGTCTCTAGACCCTCTACTGTCACTAGTCCCTCTACTGTCTCTAGATCCTCCACTGGCTCTAGACCGTCAATTGTCTCTCAACCCTCAACTTTCTCTATACCTTCTACTGTCACTAGTCCACGCCCCCACTGTCTCTAGACCCTCTACTGTCTATAGACCAGCCACTGTCTCAGTACCCTCTACTGTCTCTAGACCCTCTAATATCTCTAGACTCTCTACTGTCTCTAAACTTTCCACTGTTTCTAGACCCTCTATTATCTCTAGACCCCTCTAATGTCTCTAATCTATCCACTGTCTCTCGACCCTCTACTATCTCTAGACCCTCTACTATCTCTAGACCCTTCACTGTCCCTAGACCCTCATTTGTCTCTATACCCTCTACTGTCTCTAGACCCTCCACTGTCTCTAGACCCCTCCACTGTCTCTAGACCCTCCACTGTCTCTAGATTCTCCACTGTCACTAGACCCTCCCCTACCTCTAGACTCTCCACTGTCTCTAGACCCTCCACTGTCTCTAGACCCTCCTCTGTCTCTAGACCCTCTCCTGTTTCTAGACCTCCCATTTTCTCTAGACCCTCTACAGGCTCTATACCCTCTTTTGTCTATAGACCACCCACTGTGTCTAGACCCTCCATTGTCAGTAGACCATCTACTGTCTCTAGACCCTCCATTGTCTCTAGAGACTCTAGTGTCTCTAGACCCGCCACTGTCTCAAGACCCTCTACTGTCTCTAGACCCTCTAATATCTCTTGACTCTCTACTTTCTCTAAACTCTCCACTGTTTCTAGACCCTCTACGATCTTTAGAACCTCCACTGAATCTAGACCCTCGACTCTCACTAGACCTTCTACTGTCTCTATAACCTCTACTGGCTCTAGACCCTCTACAATCTCTAGACTGTCCACTGTCTTTAGACCCTCCACTATCTCTAGACCCTGTACTGTCTCTAGACGCTCTACTATCTCCAGACCTTTTACTGTCTCAGATCTCTTCACTGTCCCTAGACCCTCCACTGTTTCTAGACCCTCCACTGTCTCTAGGCCCTCCACTGTCTCTAGACCCTCTACTGTCACTAGTCTCTCCACTGTCACTAGCCCCTCCACTGTCTCGAGACCCCCTACTTTCACTAGATTCTCGACTGTCTCTAGACCCTCTACTGTCACTAGTCACTCTACTGTCTCTAGATCCTCTACTGTCTCTAGACCCTCTAATATGTCTAGACTCTCTACTGTCTCTAAACTTTCCACTGTTTAGACCCTCTACTCTCTCTAGACCCCTCCAATGTCTCTCGACCCTCTACTATCTCTAGACCCTTCGCTGTCCCTAGACCCTCATTTGTCTCTATACCCTCTACTGTCTCTAGACCCTCCACTGTCTCTTGACCCTCCCCTGTCTCTAGACCCTCCTCTGTCTCTAGACCCTCACCTGTCTATAGACCCTCCACTTTCTGTTGACCCCCTACAGTCTCAAGACCCTCTACTGTCTCTAGACCCTCTAATATCTCTTGATTGTCTACTATCTATAAACTCTCCACTGTTTCTAGACCCTCTACTATCTCTAGACCCTCCACTGTCTTTAGACCCTCCACTATCTCTAGACCCTTCACTGTCTCTAGACGCTCTACTATCTCCAGACTTTCTACTGTCTCTAAACTCTTCACTGTCATTAGACCCTCAACTATCTCTAGACCCTCCACTGTCCCTAGACCCTCCACTGTGCCTAGACCCTCCAATGTCTCTAGAACCTCCACTGTCTCTAGACCCTCCACTGTCTCTAGACCCTGCACTGTCTCTAGACATTCCACTGTCTCTAGACCCTCCACTGTCTCCAGACCCTCCACTGTCTCTAGACCCTCCACTGTCTCTAGACCCTCCACTGTCTCTCGAGGCTCCACTGACACTAGTCCCTCCACTGTCTCTAGACCCTCTACTTTCACTAGATTCTCGACTGTCTCTAGACCCTCTACTGTCACTAGTCACTCTACTGTCTCTAGATCCTCTACTGGCTCTAGACCGTCAACAGTTTCTAGACCTTCAATATTCTCTATACCCTATACTGTCACTAGTCCCCCAACTATCTCTCGACCCTCTACTGTCTCTTGACCCTCCACTGTCTCTAGACCCTCCACTGACTCTAGACAGGCCACTGTCTCAAGACCCTCCACTATCCCTAGACACTCCTCTATCTCTAGACCCTCCAGTGTCTCTAGACCCTCCACTGTCTCTAGACCCTCCACGGTCTCTAGACCCTCCACTGTCTCTAGACCCTCCACTGTCTCTAGACCCTCTACTGTCACTAGACCCTCCAATGTCTCAAGACCCTCTACTGTCACTAGTCTTTCCACTGTCTCTAGACCCTCCACTCTCTCTAGACCCTCCACTGTCTCTAGACTCTCCTCTGTCATTAGCCCCTCTACTGTCTCCAGACAGTTTACTTTCACTAGATTCTCGTCTGTCTCTAGACCTTCTACTGTCACTAGTCCCTCTACTGTCTCTGGATCCTACACTGGATCTAGACCGTCAATTGTCTTTCATCCCTCAACTGTCTCTGTACCCTCTACTGTCACTAGTCTCCGCCCCCACTGTCTCTAGACCCTCTACTGTCTCTAGACCCTCCACTGTCTCTAGACCAGCCACTGTCCCACGACCCTCTACTGTCTCTCGACCCTCTACTATCTCTAGACCCTCTACTGTCCCTAGACCCTCATTTGTCTCTATACCCTCTACTGTCTCATGACCCTCCACTGTCTCTAGACCCTCCACTGTCTCTTGACCCTCCACTGTCTCTAGATCCTCCCCTGTCACTAGACTCTCCACGGTCTCTAGACCCTCCACTGTCTCTAGACCCTCCTCTGTCTCTAGACCCTCCCCTGTCTCTAGACCCTCCACTTTCTCTAGACCCTCTACAGTCTCTAGACCCTCTATTGTCCATAGACCACCCACTGTCTCTAGACCCTCTACTGTCTCTAGACCATCTACTGTCTCTAGACCCTCCACTGTCTCTAGACACTCTAGTGTCTCTAGACACGCCTCTGTCTCAAGACCCTCTACAGTCTCTAGACCCTCTAATATCTCTTGACTCTCTACATCTTTAGAACCTCCACTGACTCTAGACCCTAGACTCTCACTAGACCTTCTACTGTCTCTAGAACCTCTACTGTCTCTAGACCCTCTACAATCTCTAGACCCTTCACTGTCTTTAGACCCTCCACTATCTCTAGACCTTCCACTGTGTCTAGACCCTCTACTTTCACTAGATTCTCGACTGTCTCTAGACCCTCTACTGTCACTAGTCACTCTACCCTGTCTAGATCCTCTACTGTCTCTAGACCCTCTAATATCTCTAGACTCTCTACTGTCTCTAAACTTTCCACTGTTTAGACCCTCTACTCCCTCTAGACCCCTCTAATGTCTCTAAACTCTCCACTGTCTCTCGACCCTCTACTATCTCTAGACCCTCCACTGTCCCTAGACCCTCATTTGTCTCTATACCCTCTACTGTCTCTAGACCCTCCACTGTCTCTATTCCCTCCCCTGTCTCTAGACCCTCCACTGTCTTTAGATCCTCCACTGTCACTAGACCCTCCCCTGTCTCTAGACTCTCCACTGTCTCTAGACCCTCACCTGTCTCTACCCCTCACTTTCTGTTGACCCTCTACAGTCTCAAGACCCTCTTCTGTCTCTAGACCCTCTAATATCTCTTGACTCTCTACTTTCTCTAAACTCTCCACTGTTTCTAGACTCTCTACTATCGCTAGACCCTCCACTGTCTCTGGACGCTCCACTGTCTCTAGACCCTCCACTGTCACTAGTCCCTCCACTTTCTCTTGACCCTCCACTCTCTCTAGACCCTCCACTGTCTCTAGTCTCTCCACTGTCACTAGCCCCTCCACTGTCTCTAGACCCTCTACTGTCACTAGTCACTCTACTGTCTCTAGATCCTCTACTGGCTCTAGACCGTCAACAGTCTCTAGACCTTCAACTTTCTCTATACCCTCTACTGTCACTAGTCGCCCAACTGTCTCTCGACCTTCTACTGTCTCTAGACCCTTCACTTTCTCTAGACCCTCCACTGTTTCTAGACAGGCCACTGTCTCAAGACCCTCCACTGTCCCTAGACCCTCCACTATCTCTAGACCTTCCAGTGTCTCTAGACCCTCCACTGTCTCTAGACCCTCCACTGTCTCTAGACCCTCCACTGTCTCTAGACCCTCCAATGTCTCTAGACCCCTCCTCTCTCTCTAGACCCTCCACTGTCTCTAGACCCCTCCTCTCTCTCTAGCCTCTCCACTGTCTCTAGACAGTTTACTTTCTCTAGATTCTCGTCTGTCTCTAGACCCTCTACTGTCACTAGTCCCTCTACTGTCTCTAGATCCTCCACTGGCTCTAGACCGTCAATTGTCTCTCAACCCTCAACTTTCTCTATACCTTCTACTGTGACTAGTCCACGCTCCCACTGTCTCTAGACCCTCTACTGTCTATAGACCAGCCACTGTCTCAGTACCCTCTACTGTCTCTAGACCCTCTAATATCTCTAGACTCTCTACTGTCTCTAAACTTTCCACTGTTTCTAGACCCTCTACTATCTCTAGACCCCTCTAATGTCTCTAATCTATCCACTGTCTCTCGACCCTCTACTATCTCTAGACCCTCTACTATCTCTAGACCCTTCACTGTCCCTAGACCCTCATTTGTCTCTATACCCTCTACTGTCTCTAGACCCTCCACTGTCTCTAGACCCCTCCACTGTCTCTAGACCCTCCACTGTCTCTAGATTCTCCACTGTCACTAGACCCTCCCCTACCTCTAGACTCTCCACTGTCTCTAGACGCTCCACTGTCTCTAGACCCTTCTCTGTCTCTAGACCCTCCCCTGTCTCTAGATCTCCCATTTTCTCTAGACCCTCTACAGGCTCTATACCCTCTTTTGTCTATAGACCACCCACTGTGTCTAGACCCTCCATTGTCTGTAGACCATCTACTGTCTCTAGACCCTCCATTGTCTCTAGACACTCTAGTGTCTCTAGACCCGCCACTGTCTCAAGACCCTCTACTGTCTCTAGACCCTCTAATATCTCTTGACTCTCTACTTTCTCTAAACTCTCCACTGTTTCTAGACCCTCTACTATCTTTAGAACCTCCACAGACTCTAGACCCTCGACTCTCACTAGACCTTCTACTGTCTCTAGAACCTCTACTGGCTCTAGACCCTCTACAATCTCTAGACTCTCCACTGTCTTTAGACCCTCCACTATCTCTAGACCCTGTACTGTCTCTAGACGCTCTACTATCTCCAGACCTTTTACTGTCTCTAAACTCTTCACTGTCCCTAGACCCTCCACTGTTTCTAGGCCCTCCACTGTCTCTAGACCCTCCGCTGTCTCTAGACCCTCCACTGTCTCTAGACCCTCTACTGTCTCTAGGCCCTCCACTGTCTCTAGACCCTCTACTGTCACTAGTCTCTCCACTGTCACTAGCCCCTCCACTGTCTCTAGACCCTCTACTTTCACTAGATTCTCGACTGTCTCTAGACCCTCTACTGTCACTAGTCACTCTACTGTCTCTAGATCCTCTACTGTCTCTAGACCCTCTAATATGTCTAGACTCTCTACTGTCTCTAAACTTTCCACTGTTTAGACCCTCTACTCTCTCTAGACCCCTCTAATGTCTCTAAACTCTCCACTGTCTCTCGACCCTCTACTATCTCTAGACCCTTCGCTGTCCCTAGACCCTCATTTGTCTCTATACCCTCTACTGTCACTAGACCCTCCACTGTCTCTAGACCCTCCCCTGTCTCTAGACCATCCACTGTCTCTAGATGCTCCATTGTCACTAGACCCTCCCCAGTCTCTAGACTCTCCACTGTCTCTAGACCCTCCACTGTCTCTAGACCCTCTTCTGTCTCTAGACCCTCCCCTGTCTCTAGACCCTCCACTTTCTGTTGACCCTCTACAGTCTCTAGACCCCCTATTGTCTATAGACCCTCCACTGTCTCTAGACCCTCCACTGTCTCTAGACCCTCGAGTGTCTCTAGACCCTCCACTGTCTCTAGACCCTCCACTGTCTCGAGACCCTCGACTGTCTTTAGATCCTCTACTGTCTCTAGACAGTTTACTTTCACTAGGTTCTCGTCTGTCTCTAGACCCTCTACTGTCACTAGTCCCTCTACTGTCTCAAGATCGTGCACTGGCTCTAGACCGTCAATTGTCTCTTAACCCTTAACTTTCTCTATACCCTCTAGTGTCACTAGTCCACGCCCCCACTGTCTCTAGACCCTCTACTGTCTCTAGACCCTTCACTGTCTCTAGACCCTCCACTGTCTCTAGACCAGCAACTGTCTCAAGCCCCTCTACTGTCTCTAGACCCTCCATTGTCTCTAGACCCTCCACTGTCTCTAGACCCTCCACTGTCTCTAGATTCTCCACTGTCACTAGACCCTCCCCTGTCTCTAGACTCTCCACTGACTCTAGACCCTCCACTCTCTCTAGACCATCCACTGTCTCTAGACCCTCCCCTGTCTCTAGGCCCTCCACTTTCTCTAGACCCTCTACAGTCTCTTGACCCTCTATTGTCTATAGACCTCCCACTGTCTCTAGACCCTCTACTGTCTCTAGACCATCTACTGTCTCTAGACCCTCTACTGTCTCTAGACCATCTACTGTCTCTAGACCCTCCACTGTCTCTAGACACTCTAGTGTCTCTAGACCCGCCACAGTCTCAAGACCCTCTACTGTCTCTAGACCCTCCAATATCTCTTGACTCTCTACTTTCTCTAAACTCTCCACTGTTTCTAGACCCTCTACTATCTTTAGAATCTCCACTGACTCTAGACCCTCGACTCTGACTAGACCTTCTACTGTCCCTAGAACCTCTACTGTGTCTAGACCCTCTACAATCTCTAGACCCTTCACTGTCTTTAGACCCTCCACTATCTCTAGACCCTGTACTGTCTCTAGACGCTCTACTATCTCCAGACCTTTTACTGTCTCTAATCTCTTCATTGTCACTAGACCCTCAACTATCTCTAGCCCCTCCACTGTCCCTAGAGCCTCCACTGTTTCTAGACCATCTACTGTCTCTAGAACCTCCACTCTCTCTAGTCTCTCCACTGTCTCTAGCTCCTCCTCTGTCTCTAGACCCTCTACTTTCCCTAGATTCTCGACTGTTTGTAGACCCTCTACTGTCACTAGTTACTCTACTGTCTCTAGATCCTCTACTGGCTCTAGACCGTCAACAGTCTCTAGACCTTCAACTTTCTCTATACCCTCTACTGTCAATAGTCCCCCAACTGTCTCAAGACCCTCTACTGTCTCTAGACCCTCCAATATCTCTAGACTTTCTACAGCCTCTAAACTTTCCACTGTCTCTAGACCCTCTACTATCTCTAGACCCTAAACAGTCCCTAGACACTCCACTGTCTCTAGACCTTCCACTGTCTCTAGACCCTCCACTGTCTCTAGACCTTCCACTGTCTCTAGGCCTTCCACTGTCTCTATACCCTACACAGTCTCTAGACCCTGCACTGTTTCTAGACCCTCCAATGTCTCTAGACCCTCCACTGTCTCTAGACCCTCCAATCTCTCTAGATCCTCCACTGCCTCTAGACTCTCCACTATCACTAGACCCTCCACTATCTCTAGACCCTCCACTATCTCTAGACCCTCCACTGTCTCTAGGCCCTCCACTGTCTCTAGCCCCTCCACTGTCTCTAGACCCTCTACTCTCTCTAGACCCTCCACTGTCTCTAGACTCTCCACTATCTCTATACCCTGTACTGTTTCTAGACCCTCTACTATCTCTAGACCCTCTACTGTCTCTAAACTCTCCACTGCCACTAGACCCTCAACTATCTCTAGACACTCCACTGTCTCTAGACCCTCCTCTGTCTCTAGACCCTCCACTGTCTTTAAACCCTCCACTGTCTCTATACCCTCTACTGTCTCCAGATCCTCCATTGTCTCGAGACGCTCCACTGGCACTAGACCCTCTACTGCCTCTAAACCCTCTACACTCTCTAGACCAGGGGCGGGCAACCTTTTTGAGAGTGCGTGCCAAAATCAGCCAAGTCTCTGACACAAACTTTTTCCACGTGCCAACCATTTTTTAGAACATATTTGGTATTTCTTAAGAACTTTTTAAACGAAAAAATAATAATTTACCTCAGTGCAGTAAAACATAGTATAAAAAACAGAATTTTTTTTTTTAACCTTCAGAAGTACATTTCAACAGCCTTTAAGCTTTTGCGACTTTAATAGAATACAACAGATAAAAAACTTGTTGTCTCCTTTTATATACTGTCAGTGAGACTTCTGCTGCTGCATAACTGATGACAGATTTTACATCGGGTTTATATTTAGTAACATTGAGAGATATGCATGCAGCGCTAGTTTCATCTGTCATGCTACTCCTGTTACGAGACTTAACAAAGTTCATAATTGAGAACAAAGATTCGCAGGCATATGTAGACGAAAACATGGTTAGCAATGCTGTTGCAAGGTTTTTTAAACAGACATAATTTTCTGGAATAGTATTCCAAGTCCTTAATACTTCGTTTTCCGCATTTTTCTTTGTTACTTTCATCTCTAATCTCTCTCTTTCAATATTTTCCAAGTCAACTCTAAGGTCAACAAATTTCTGCTTCCAAATTGAGCTACTCTGAAATTCAATCAACTGCATCTCAAAATCATCCATGTCTATCCCTGAAAACATTTGCAAGTTTACTTCATCCATTTTGATGCTGTCTGGAAACTTGATGAACTTTACTGTGTCTTCCAGTTCTCTGAATTTGGCAAATCTTGTAGAGAACTGCCAAACTGTTGACGCGATAATGTTTACAAACAGCTTTTGAAGACATTTGTGGTCTGTTCTGTCATCTTTTAGATCACTGATGTACCTCTTTAGGTTTGGAAAGTATCTAAATCTCTCATTATCTACATCCCTCTTAAAAACTTTAAGCTTCATTTCATAAGCTTTTATGTAACAAAACATAACATAAAGTGTCTTACCAGCGCCCTGTAACTTAATATTCAATTCATTTAAATGTTCACAAAAATCTGCAAAAAACATCAGTTTACAAACCCACACGATGTCAGAAAATTCCTGGTATGACACTTGTTGGTCGTTCAAATAGAGCTTTATCTCATCTAAGCATTCAATAAATCGTTTCAGAACCAAGCCTCTGCTAAGCCAACGAACATGGCTGTACATTTTCAGTCCTTTATACACAAATTCTACCTCATCCAGTAGAGTTTGAAATTGTCTTTTATTTAAAGGCCGACCACAAATGCAATTAACAACCTTGGTAACTGTTTGCATCACTTCTTGCAGTTCCTTTAGGCCAGCTTTTGCACATAAAGCCTCCTCATGTATGATGCAATGGAAGCCAATCAGTGGATGACCAACACTTTTTGCAAACAGATTTACAAATCCTGCCTTCTCACCAGTCATGTTTGGGGCACCATCTGTTAACATAAGAACATAAGAACAAAGGTAACTGCAGAAGGCATATTGGCCCATACGAGGCAGCTCCTATCTATAACCACCCAATCCCACTCCTATACTTGTCCAACCCGCACTTGAAACAATCGAGGGACACCACCTCCACCACGTTACGCGGCAATTGGTTCCACAAATCAACAACCCTGTTACTGAACCAGTATTTACCCAAGTCTTTCCTAAATCTAAACTTATCCAATTGATACCCATTGTTTCGTGTTCTGTCTTGTCTTGATATTTTTAATACCCTATTAATATCCCCCCTGTTATGTCCATTCATCCACTTGTACACCTTTATCATGTCACCCCTAACTCTTCGCCTTTCCAGTGAATGCAACTTAAGCTTTGTTAATCTTTCTTCATATGAAAGATTTCTAATTTGGAATTTGGGGAATTAACTTACTCATCCTACGTTGGACACATTCAAGTGAATTTATATCCATTCTATAATACGGCGACCAAAACTGAACTGCATAATCTAAATGGGGCCTAACCAGAGCAAGATATAGCTTAAGAACCACACCAGGTGTCTTGTTACTAACGCTTCGATTAATAAATCCAAGTGTCCTATTCACCTTATTACGAACATTCATGCATTGATCCTTTTGTTTTAAATTCTTACTAATCATAACTCCCAGATCCCTTTCGCAATCCGACTTTGCAATCTCAACACTATCTAGCTCGTATCTCGTAACTCTATCATCATTACCTAGCCTCAGAACTTTACATTTATCAGCATTAAACTGCATCTGCCAATCCTTTGACCATTTCAAAACCCTATCTAGATCAACTTGAAGTGATAGTGAGTCCTCCGAATTAATTTCCCTACCGATTTTCGTATCATCGGCAAATTTGCAAATGTTGCTACTCAAACCTGAATCTAAATCATTTATATATATTACAAACAACAGAGGTACCAGGACAGAGCCCTAAGGTACTCCACTAACAACATTATCCCACTCTGACTTAACCCCATTTATACTAACTCTGTTTCCTTTGGAATAGCCATGCCCTAATCCAAGTTAATATAGCACCCCCAATACCATGAGCTTCTATTTTTTGAATTAGTCTTTCATGTGGCACTGTATCAAAAGCTTTGCTAAAGTCAAAATACACAACATCACAATCCTTACCACTATCAACTGCCTCAACTATGCTGGAATAAAAAGTTAGCAAATTTGTTAAACATTAACGGCCATTTGTAAAACCATGTTGCTACTCATTTATTAATTTATGTTTTTCAAGATGGAGACGAATTGTATTTGCAATTATTGATTCAAGTAACTTTCCCACAATAGACGTTAGGCTAATTGGCCGATAGTTTGACGCAAGTGATCTATCTCCTTTCTTAAAAATTGGTACCACATTAGCTACCTTCCATGACTCTGGCACTCTGCCTGACTCTATTGATTTATTAAATATGGTAGACAGTGGCTCGGAAAGCTCCTCTTTGCATTCTTTAAGCACCCTGGCAAAAACTTCATCTGGCCCTGGAGATTTGTTTGGTTTTATTTTTTCTAATTGTTTAATTACATCCTCCCTGGTAACTGCTAAACTAGTCAACCTGTCCTCATCCCCACCCACATAGACTTGTTCGGCTGAAGGCATATTGTTAAGTTCTTCTTTAGTAAATACAGATATACAATATTTGTTAAAAATACTACTCATCTCCTTGTCATTATCCGTTGTTTGACCTGTCTCAGATTTTAATGGACCTATCCTTTCCCTAGTCTTAGTTCGATATAACTGAAAAAATCCTTTAGGATTTGACTTTGCTTGCTCTGCTATGCGAACTTCATAGTTTCTTTTTGCTTTCCTAATCTCTTTTTTAACATTTCTAACCAGTTGTATGAATTCCTGTTCTAAACTGACTTCCCCATTCTTAATCCTTTTGTACCAAGCTCTCTTTTTACCTATAAGGTTCTTTAAATTATTTGTTATCCACTTTGGGTCATTAGTATTCGATCTATTCAATTTGTATGGTATACTACGTTCCTATGCTTTGTTTAGAATATTCTTAAATAAGTTATATATTAAATCCACATCGAAATCCCCTGTTACGTCACCTACCGCTGGGTTCATGTCTCGCTCCAAAACCGGCCCACACCCCATACCCAAGACTTTCCAATCTATTTGACCAAAAAAAATTCTTAGGCTATTAAAATCAGCTTTTCGAAAATCTGGCACTTTAACAGAATTTTCTCCTACAGGTCTATTCCATTCTATGCTGAATCTGATTACTTTGTGATCACTGTTCCCTAGCTCACTCCCTATTTCGATGTCATTAATTTGTGTTTCCCTGTTAGTTAGTACTAAATCTAAAATATTATTTTCCCGCGTTCGTTCCTTAATGTGTTGTTGTGACGGATACTACTTTTGAAATGTCAATTTGCCGAGTAGAGAATTCGTTCACAACTGTTTTACATATTTCAGCCCCGGTAGTACGCTCAGGTAGTGATGCAAGAGCAACCATCTCTTCACATACTTCATCACCCCTAAAGAATTCTTATCTTTCTTTAGCTTTCGAAGGTGAAGATGCTTTAGATTTAGATAGTAAAGTGAGTTTAATTAATATACGTCAAACTGAAGTCGGGCGGCATTCAAACACATGAGGTTTAGGGGGGGGGGGGGAGATGTTGTGGGGGTTTAAATTCAAAGTTTACAAAATTAATTTTTAAAGGTGGGCAGTCATGGCGTATTTTGCCTTCACAGATATCATTGTCAGTGAACACTATGGTTATGGGTGCAGCCTTTAGGTTAGAAAGGCTTATTACATAAAATATGAGCCAAAGTAAATAGAGGGGAATCATCATACATCGGCATGATCGATGACGTAAAAAAAAGAAGGTAACTATGGCAACAAGATCAACTTCTTTTTCTTGAGACCTCTTTAGCTTCGTAGAGCTTAAACCTCTTCACCACCAGGACGTACATATACTGTCATGGCATGTAAGCTTATACCCCAAGGAAAGTAGTTTTTTTGTCTGTGCTTAGGGTAACATGTGCTTGCATCTGTGCTTAGGGTAACCTATGCTCTTGCGTGCCAGAGACAAGTCATCGGCGTGCCAAGTTTGGCACGCGTGCCAGAGGTTGCCCACCCCTGCTCTAGACTCTCTACTGTCGTTAGACCCTCCAGTGTCTCAAGACCATCCACTGTCTCTAGACCCTCTAATATCTCAAGACCCTCTACTGTCTCTAAACTCTCCACTCTCTCTAGACGCTCCACTTTCTCTAGACCCTCCACTGTCTCTAGACCCTCTACAGTCTCTAGACCCTCTACTGTCTCTAGACCCTCCACTGTCTCTAGATCCTCCACTGAGGTTTAGGGGGGGGGGGAGATGTGGTGGGGGTTTAAATTCAAAGTTTACGAAATTAATTTTTAAAGGTGGGCAGTCATGGCGTATTTTGCCTTCACAGATATGATTGTCAGTGTCAGTGACAGTCTGACAATCTGACAATCTGACAATCTCTCTGACACTGACATTGTCAGTGTCAGATGGATCTACAATTTCCTGACTAACAGAACCCAATGTGTAATAGTCAACAAAATAAAATCCAGCCCATCAACCGTGAAGAGCTCAGTCCCCCAGGGTACTGTACTTGCTCCAGTACTTTTTCTCATCCTCATATCGGACATAGACCAGAACACAACCTATAGCACTGTATCATCCTTTGCAGATGACACTAGGATTTTCATGAGAGTTGGCAACATAGAGGACACGGCAAACCTCCAATCAGATGTAGATCAGGTCTTTCTATGGGCTACAGAAAATAATATGGTGTTTAACGAGGATAAGTTCCAGCTCATGCGCTACGGAAAAATTGAAAATATAAAAACAGAAACCACGTACAAAACTCAGGCAAATCATAACATAGAACGAAAAGGCAATGTAAAGGATCTGGGTGTACTCATGTCGGAAGACCTTACCTTTAAAGAACCCAATAAAGTGGCCGTCACAACTGCAAGAAAAACAGGTTGACAGGTTGGATAACAAGAACTTTTCACACTAGAGATGCTATACCGATGATGATACTTTTCAAAACGCTTGTGCTCTCTAGAGTGGAGTACTGCTGCACAATGACAGCTCCTTTCAAAGCTGGATAAATTGCTGACCTAGAGAGCGTGCAGAGATCCTTTACTGCTAGAATCCACTCAGTAAAACATCTAAATTACTGGAACCGACTAAAGAGCCTAAATCTGTACTTCCTTGAGCGCAGGCGGGAGATGTACATAATAATTTACACGTGGAAAATAATTGAGGGGCTGGTCCCAAACCTGCACACAGAAATAACACCACATGAGACCAGAAGACATGGCAGGATGTGCAGAATACCCCCGTTGAAAAGCAGAGGTGCAACAGGTACTCTGAGAGAGAACTCTATCAACATCAGAGGCCCGAGACTATTCAACACGCTTCCACTACACATAAGGGGCATAACTGGCAAACCCCTCACAGTGTTCAAGAGAGAACTGGATAAGCACCTCCAAAGGATACCTGATCAACCAGGCTGTGACTCATACGTCAGGCTGCGAGCAGCCGCGTCTAACAGCCTGGTTGATCAGTCCAGCAACCAGGAGGCCTGGTCGACGACCGGGCCGCAGGGACACTAAGCCCCGGAAGCACCTCAAGGTAGCCTCAAGGTAGGTCTCTTGATCCTCTACTGTTTCTAGACCATCCACTGTCTTTAGAACCTCCATTGTCTCTATACCCTCTATTGTCTGTAGACACTTTGCTGTCTCTAGACCCTCTACTGTCTATGGACCCTCTACTGTCTCTAGACCCCTCTACTGTCTGTAGACACTTCACTGTCTCTAGACCCTCTACTGTCTCTAGACCCACTACTGTTTCTAGACCCTCCACTGTGTGTAGACCCTTCGATGTCTCTAGACCCCCTACTGGTTCTAGACCCTCCACTCTCTCTAGACCCTCCAATGTCACTAGTCTCTCCACTGTCACTAGCCCCTCCTTTGTCTCTAGACCCTCTACTTTCACTAGATTCTCGACTGTCTCTAGAACCTCTACTGTCACTAGTCACTCTACTGTCTCTAGATCCTCTATTGGCTCTAGACCGTCAACAGTCTCTAGACCTTCAACTTTCTCTATACCCTCTACTGTCAATAGTCGCCCAACTGTCTCTCGACCCCTCTACTGTCTCTAGACCCTCCACTGTCTCTAGACCCTCCACTGTCTCTAGACAGGCCACTGTCTCAAGACCCTCCACTGTCCCTAGACCCTCCACTATCTCTAGACCCTCCAGTGTCTCTAGACCCTCCACTGTCTCTAGACCCTCCACTGTCTCGAGACCCTCGACTGTCTTTAGCTCCTCCACTGTCTCTAGACCCTCTACTGTCACTAGACCCTCCAATGTCTCAAGACCCTCTACTGTCACTAGTCCCTCCACTGTCTCTAGACCCTCCACTCTCTCTAGACTCTCCTCTGTCACTAGCCCCTCCACAGTCTCTAGACAGTATACTTTCATTAGATTCTCGTCTGTCTCTAGACTCTCTACTGTCACTAGTCCCTCTACTGTCTCTAGATCCTCCACTGGCTCTAGACCGTCAATTGTCTCTCAACCCTCAACTTTCTCTATACCATCTACTGTCACTAGTCCCCGCCCCCACTGTCTCTAGACCCTCTACTGAATCTAGACCCTCCACTGTCTCTAGATCCTCCACTGTCTCTAAACCAGCAACTGTCTCAAGACCCTCTACTGTCTCTAGACTCTCTAATATCTCTAGACTCTCTACTGTCTCTAAACTTTCCAATGTTTCTAGACCCTCTAATATCTCTAGACCCCTCTAATGTCTCTAAACTCTCCACTGTCTCTCCACCCTCTACTATCTCAAGACCCTCCACTGTCCCTAGACCCAAATTTGTCTCTATACCCTCTACTGTCTCTAGACCCTCCACTGGCTCTAGACCTTCCACTGTCTCTAGACCCTCCACTTTCTCTAGACCCTCTAAAGTCACTTGACCCTCTATTGTCTATAGACCACCCACTGTCTCTAGACCCTCCACTGTCTCTAGACCATCTACTGTCTTTAGACCCTCCACTGTCTCTAGACACTCTAGTGTCTCTAGACCCGCCACAGTCTCAAGACCCTCTACTGTCTCTAGACCCTCTAATATCTCATGACTCTCTACTTTCTCTAAACTCTCCACTGTTTCTAGACCCTCTTCTATCTTTAGAAATTCCACTGACTCTAGACCCTCGACTCTCACTAGACCTTCTACTGTCTAGAACCTCTACTGTCTCTAGACCCTCTACAATCTCTAGACCCTCCACTGTCTTTAGACCCTCCACTGTCCCTAGAGCCTCCACTGTTTTTAGACCCTCCTCTGTCTCTAGACCCTCCGCTGTCTCTAGACCCTCCACTGTCTCTAGACCTTCCACTGTCTCTAGACCTTCCACTGTCTCTAGCCCCTCCTCTGTCTCTAGACCCTCTACTTTCACTAGATTCTCGACTGTTTCAAGACCCTCTACTGCCACTAGCTACTCTACTGTCTCTAGATCTTCTACTGGCTCTAGACCGTCAACAGTCTCTAGACCTTCAACTTTCTCTATACCGTCTACTGTCAATAGTCCCCCAACTGTCTCAAGACCCTCTACTGTCTCTAGACCCTCTAATATCTCTAGACTCTCTACAGCCTCTAAAGTTTCCACTGTCTTTAGACCCTCTACTATCTCTAGACCCTAAACTGTCCCTAGACACTCCACTGTCTCTAGACCCTCCACTGTCTCTAGACCCTCCACTGTCTCTAGACCCTCAACTGTCTCTAGACCCTCCATTGTCTCTAGACCCTCCAATCTCTCTAGATCCTCCTCTGCCTCTAGACTCTCCACTATCACAAGACCCTCAATTGTCTCTAGACCCTCCACTATCTCTAGACCCTCCACTGTCTCTAGGCCCTCCACTGTCTCTAGACCCTCCACTGTCCTAGACCCTCTACTCTATCTAGACCCTCCACTGTCTCTAGACCCTCCACTATCTCTATACCCTGTACTGTCACTAGACCCTCTACTATCTCTAGACCCTCTACTGTCTCTAAACTCTCCACTGCCACTAGACCCTCAACTATCTCTAGACATTCCACTGTCTCTAGACCCTCCTCTGTCTCTAGACCCTCCACTGTCTTTAAACCCTCCACTGTCTCTAAACCCTCTTCTGTCATTAGACCTTCCACTATCTCTATACCCTCTACTGTCTCCAGATCCTCCATTGTCTCGAGACGCTCCACTGGCACTAGACCCTCTACTGCCTCTAAACCCTCCACTGCCTCTAGACTCTCTACTGTCGTTAGACCCTCCAGTGTCTCAAGACCATACACTTGTCTCTAGACCCTCTAATATATCAAGACCCTCTACTGTCTCTAAACTCTCCACTCTCACTAGACCCTTCACTTACTCTAGACCCTCCACTGTCTCTAGACCCTCTACAGTCTCTAGACCCTCTACTGTCTCTAGACCCTTCACTTTCTCTAGACCCTCTACTGTCTCTAGACCCTCTACTGTCTCTAGACCCTTCACTTTCTCTAGACCCTCCACTTTCTCTAGACCCTCCACTGTCTCTAGACCCTCTACTGTCTCTAGACCCTCTACTGTCTGTAGACCTTTCACTGTCTCTAGACCCTCTACTGTCTCTAGACCCTCTACTGTTTCTATATCCTCCACTGTGTGTAGACCCTTCGATGTCTCAAGACCCCCTACTGGTTCTAGACTCTATACTATCTCTAGACCCTCCACTGTCTCTAGTCCCTCAACTGTCTCTAGACCATCCAATGTCTCTAAACTATCCACTGTCTCTAGACCTTTTATTGTCTTTAGACCCTCTACTGTCTCTAAACTCTCCACTGTCTCTAGAACCTCCACTGTCTCTAGACCCTCCACTATCTCTTGACCCTCCCCTGTCTCTAGACCCTCTACTGTCTCTAAACTCTCCACTGTCTCTAGAACCTCCACTGTCTCTAGACCCTCCACAATCTCTTGACCCTCCCCTGTCTCTAGACCCTCTACTGTCTCTAGACCTTCTACAGTCTCTAGACCCTCTACAGTCTCTAGACCCTCTACTGTCTCTAGACCCTCCACTGTCTCTAGATCTTCCACTGTCTCTAGATCCTCTACTGTTTCTAGACCACACTCTGTCTCTAGAACCTCCACTGTCTCAAGACCCTCTACTGTCTCTAGACCCTTTAATATCTCTTGACTCGCTACTGTCTTTAATCTCTCCACTGTCTCCAGACCCTCTACTATCACTAGACCCTCCACTGTCTCTAGACCTTCCCCTGTCTCTAGACCCCTCCCCCTGTATCTAGACCCTCCACTGTCTCTAGACCTTCTACAGTCTCTAGACCCTCTACTGTCTCTATACCCTCCCCTGTCTCTAGACCCTCCCCTGTATCTAGACCCTCCCCTGTATCTAGACCCTCCACTGTTTCTAGACCTTCCACTATCTCTATACACTCTACTATCTCTAGACCCTCCACTGTCTCTAGACCTTCTACAGTCTCTAGACCCTCTACTGTCTCTAAACTCACCACTCTCTCTAGACCCTCCACTGTCTCTAGACCCTCCTCTGTCTCTAGACCCTCCACTGTCTCTAGACCCTCTACAGTCTCTGGACCCTCTATTTCTCTTGACAATCCAATGTCTCTAGACCCTCCACTGTATCTAGACCCTTTGCTGTCTCTAGACACTCCATTGTCTCTAGACCCTCCAATGTCTCAAGACCCTCTACTGTCTCTAGACCCTCTAATATCTCTTGACTCTCTATTGTCTCTAAACTCTCCACAGTCTCTAGACCCTCTACTATCACTAGACCCTCTTCTGTCACAAAACTCTCCACTGTTTCTAGACCTTCTACTATCTTTAGAACCTCCACTGTCTCTAGACCCTCGACTCTTACTAGACCTTCTACTGTCTCTATAACCTCTACTATCTCTAGACCCTCTACTATCTCAAGACCTTCCATTGTCTTTAGACTCTCGAACGTCTGTAGACCCCCTATTGTCTCTAGACCCTCACTGTCTCTAGTCCCTCCATTATCTCTATACCCTCTACTGTCTCTAGACCCTCCACTGTCTCTAGACCCTTCTCTGTCTTTAGATCCTCCACTGTCTCTTGATCTTCTACTGTTTCAAGACCATCCACTGTCTTTTGAACCTCCACTGTCTCTAGACCCTCCAGTGTCTCAAGACCTTTTACTGTCTCTAGACCCTCTAATATCTCTTGACTCTCTACTGTCTCTAAACTCTCCACTGTCTCTAGACTCTCTACTATCACTAGACCCTCTTCTGTCTCAAAACTCTCCACTGTTTCTAGACCTTCTACTGTCTTTAGAACCTCCACTGTGTCTAGACCCTCGACTGTCACTAGACCTTCTACTCTCTCTAGAACCTCTACTGTCTCTAGACCCTCTACTATCTCAAGACCCTTAACTGTCTCTAGACCCTCCACTATCTCTACCCCCTGTACTGTCTCTAGACCCTCTACTATCTCCAGACCTTCTACTGTCTCTAAACTCTCCACTGTCTCTAGACCCTAAACTGTCTCTAGACTCTCCACTGTCTCTAGACCCTCTACAGTCTCTAGACCCTCTACTGTCTCTAGACCCTCCTCTGTCTCTAGATCCTCCACTGTCTCTTGATCTTCTACTGTTTCAAGACCATCCACTGTCTTTTGAACCTCCACTGTCTCTAGACCCTCCAATGTCTCAAGACCCTCTACTGTCTCTAGACCCTCTACTGTCTCTAGATCCTCTACTGTCACTAGACCATCCACTTTCTCTATACCATCTACTGTCACTAGTCCCTCCTGTCTCTAGACCCTCCACAGTCTCTAGACCCTCCACTGTCTCTAGACCCTCTACTATCTCTAGACCCTCTACTGACTGTATACCCTCGACTCTCCCTAGACCTTCTACCGTCTCTAGAACCTCTAGTTCTAGACCCTCCACGGTCTCTAGACCCTCTTCTGTCATTAGACCCTCTACTGTCTCTAAAACCTCAACTCTCACTAGTCCTTCCACTGTCTCTAGACCCTTCACTGGCTCTAGACACTCCTCAATCTCTAGACCCTCCACTGTCTATAGACCTTCCACTGTCTCTAAACCCTCCATTGTTTCTAGACCCTCTTCTGTCACTAGACCCTCTATTGTCTCTAAAACCTCTACTGTCACTAGTCCTTCGACTGCCTCTAGACCCTCCACTGTCTCTAGACCCTCCACTTTCTCTTGACCCTCCACTGTCTCTAGACCCTCTACTGTCTCTAGACTGCCCACTATCTCTAGACCCTCTACTCGGATTAGACTCTACTATTTTAGACCCTCCACTGTCTCTAGACCCTCCACTCTCTCTTGACCCTCCACTGTCTCTAGACCCTCTACTGTCTCTAGACTGCCCACTATCTCTAGACCCTCTACTCGGGTTAGACTCTACTATTTTAGACCATCCACTGTCCGTAGACCCTATACTGTTTTTTGACCCTCTACTGTCTCTAGACCCTTCAATTCTCTAGACCCTCCAATGTCTCTAGACCCTCTACTATCTCTAGACCCTCTACTGTCTCTAGACCCTCTACTATCTCTAGACCCTCTACTGTCTCTAGACCCTCAACTGTCTATTAAACCTCCCCTTTCTCTAGACCCTCTACTGGCTCTATACCCTTTACTGTCTCTAGACCCTCCACTGTCTCTAAACCCCCTCTACTGTCTTTAGAACCTCTACTGTCTCTAGACTCTCCATTGTCTCTAGACCCTTTTCTGTCACTAGTCTATCAATTGTCTCTAGACCCTCCTCTGTCTCTAGACCCTTCAACTGTCACTAGACCCTCCACTGTCCTTAAACCCTCCACTGCCGCTAGACCCTCCACTGTCTTTAGACCTTCCACTGTCTTTAAAGCCTCCACTGTCTCTAGACCCTCCACTGTCTCTAGACCTTCTACTGTCACTAGACCCTTCACTGTCTTTAGATCCTCTACTGTCTCTAGACCCTTCACTGTCTCTAGACCCTCTACTGTCTCTAGACGATCCACTGTCTCTAGACCCTCCTCTGTCTCTAGACCCTCCTCTGTCTCTAGACCCTCCACTGACTCTAGACCCTCTACTGTCTCTAAACCCTCCACTGTCTCTAGACCCTCCACTGTCTTTAGACCCTCTGATGTCTCTAGACCCTCTTCTTTCTCTTGACCCTCCACTGTCTAGACCCTTTACTGTCTCTAGACCCTCACTGTCTATGGACCCTCCTCTGTCTCTAGATCCTCTACTGGTTCTAGACCCACTATTATATCGAGACTCCCCACTGCCTCTAGACCCTCCTCTATCTCTAGACCCTCTACTGTCTCTAGACCCTCCAATGTCTCCAGACCCTCCACTGTCTCTAGACCCTCCACTATCTCTAGACCCTCCACTGTCTCTAAACCCTCCACTGTCTCTAAATCCTCTTCTGTCACTAGACCCTCCACTGTCTCAAAAAACTCTACTGTCACTAGTCCTTCGACTGTCTCTAGACCCTCCACTGTCTCTAGACCCTCCACTGTCTCTTGACTGTCCACTGTCTCTAGACCCTAAAATGTCTCTAGACCCTCCTCCACTGTCTCTAGACCCTTTACTATCTCTAGACGCACTACTGTCTCTAGATCTTCCACTGTCTAATCACCCTAAACTTTATTTAGACCCTCTACTGTCTCTAGACCCTCCAATGTCTCTTGACCCTCCATTGTTTTAGACCCTCTAGACCCTCCAGTGTCTCTAGACTCTCTACTGTCTCTGGACCCTCTACTGTCTTTAGACCCTCTACTGTCTTTTGTCCCTCTACTGTCTCTAGACCCTAAAATGTCTCTAGACCCTCCAGTGTCTCTAGACTCTCTACTATCTCTAGACGCACTGCTGTCTCTAGACCTTCCACTGTCTATTCACCCTACACTTTCTCTAGACCCTCTACTGTATCTAGACCCTTTACTGTCTCTAGACCCTCCACTGTCTCTAGACTCTTCACTGTCTCTAGACCCTTCATTGTCTCTAGTCCCTCCACTGTCTCTACACCCTCTACTGTCTCTAGGCCCTTAACTGTCTCAAGACCCTCCACGGTCTCTTGATCCTCCACAGTCTCTAGACCCTCTACTGCCTCTAGACCATTTGCTGTCTCTAGACCCTCCTCAGTCTCTAGACCCACCACTGTCTCCTGACCCTCCACTGCTCTAGACCCTCTACTATCTCTAAAACCTCTTTTGTCTCTAGACCCTCTACTGTCTCTAGATCCTCCACTGTCTCTAGACCCTCCACTTTTTCTAGACCCTCGTCTGTCTCTTGACCCATCAATGTCTCTAGACCCTCCACTGTCTCCACCCCCTTTACTGTCTCTAGACCCTTCACTGTCTCTAGACCCTCCATTATCTCTAGACCCTCCACTGTCTCTAGATCCTCTACTGGTTCTAGACCTTCTAAAATTTCTAGACCCTCCACTGTTTCTAGACCCTCCACCATCTCTAGATCCTCTACTGTCTCTAGACCCTCTAATGTCTCTAGATCCTCTAATGTTTCTAGACTTTCTACTTTCGATATTCCCTCTACTGTCTCTAGACCCCCTCCACTGTCTCTAGACCCTCTACTGTCTCTAGACCCTCCACTGACTCAAGATCCTCCACTGTCTCTAGACCCTCCGCTGTCTCTAGACCCTCTTCTGTCTCTAGACCCCTCTACTGTCTCTAGACCCTTGCACTGTCTCTAGACCCCTCTATTGTCTCTAGACCCTCCAAAGTCCCTACATCCTCCACTGTCTCTAGACCGTCTACTGGCTCTATACCCACTACTGTGTCTAGACCCTCTACTGGCTCTATACCCACTACTGTGTCTAGACCCTCTACTGTCTCTAGACCCTCCACTGTCTCTAGACTTGCCCTGTCTCTAGACCCTCCACTGTCTCTAGACCCTCCACTGTCTCTATACTCTCCACTGTCTCTAGACCCTCTACTGTCTCTAGACCTTCCACTGTCACTAGACCCTTTTCTGTCTCTAGCCCTTCTATTGTCTCTAGCCCCTCTTCTGTCTCTAGACCTTCTACTTTCTCTAGACCCTCCACTGTCTCTAGATCCTCCACTGTCTCTAGACCCTCTACTGTCTCTAGACTCTCTACTGTCTCTAGACCCTCCACTGTCTCTAGATTTTCCACTGTCTCTTGAACCTCCACTGTCTCTTGAACCTCCACTGTCTCTAGACACTCCACTGTCTCTAGACCCTCCACTGTCGTTAGACCCTCTACTGTCTCTAGACCTTCCACTGTCTCTAGACCCTCTTCTGTCTCTAGACCTTCTACTTTCTCAAGACCCTTCACTGTCACTAGTCCCTCCACTGTCTCTAGACCCTCTACTGTCTCTAAACCCTCTACTATCTATAGACCTTCTACTTTCTCTAGACCCTCCACTGCCTCTAGATCCTCCACTGTCTCTAGACTTTCCACTGTCTCTTGAACCTCCACTGTCTCTAGACCCTTCACTGTCTTTATACCCTCTACTCTCTCTAGACCTTCCACTGTCACTAGACCCTTTTCTGTCTCTAGCCCCTCTATTGTCTCTAGCCCATCTTCTGTCTCTAGACCTTCTACTTTCTCTAGACCCTCCACTGTCTCTAGATCCTTTACTGTCTCTTGAACCTCCACTGTCTCTAGACCCTCCACTGTCTCTAGACCCTCCACTGTCTTTAGACCCTCTACTGTCTCTAGACCTTCCACTGTCACTAGACCCTTCTCTGTCTCTAGCCCCTCTATTGTCTCTAGACCCTCTACTGTCACTAGACCCTCTGCTGTCACTAGACCCTCTACTGTCTCTAGACCCTCTACTGTCACTAGACCCTCTACTGTCTCTAGACTCTCTACTGGCTCTAGACCCTCTTCTGTCTCTAGTCCTTCTACTTTCTATAAACCCTTTTCTGTCTCTAGACCTTCCACTGTCTCTAGACCCCTCTACTGTCTTTAGACCCTTCACTGTCTCCAGACCTCTCTATTGTCTCTAGACCATCTACTGTTGCTAGACCATCTACTGTCTCTAGACCCTCCACTGTTGCTAGACCCTCCACTGTCTGTAGACCCTCTACTATCTCTAGCCCCTCTACTATATATATATATATATATATATATATATATATATATATATATATATATATATATATATATATATATATATATATATATATATATATATATATATACCTGTCTTTCAGGTAGCTGAAAAAGTTAGGTTAGGTTAGGTTAGGTAGGTTAGGTAGTCGAAAACAATTAATTCATGAAAACTTGGCTTATTAGGCATATCGGGCCTTACATAGTAGGCAGAGAAGTGCGTTCTGGCTACTAGGTACGACATATATATACATATATATATATATATATATGTATATATATATATATATATATATATATATATATATATATATATATATATATATATATATATATGCGAACCAGTCTGAATGGTCCCTAGGCATATATGTAACCGAAAACTCACACCCCAGAAGTGACTCGAACCCATACTGCCAGGAGCACTATGCTACTGGTGTACAGGCACCTTCACCACTTCATCACGACCGTTCATAAGATGATGGTAGCCGAAGTTATTTTTCCCCATCATCCCGACAGTGCTCTGTTGTAATCTTGGGCATAGTATTTTATCAAATCACCGCCTTCTTCGGGGTACATGTGAGAAACACAAATGAGAACATGCCTTAATTGTTATTGAGTTATTACGCAATAACGCAATTGCGTTATTGAGTTATTGAACTGAGTTATTTTGCAAACTTTGTCCGGTGTTTGTAATGAGTGATGCACCGTTATTTAATTTTTGTATATTAATATTAATAATAATAATGATTTCTATTTCCTTACGCATTTGTGCTATTAAGTATAATTTACTTCATTAATGACGATTGGTTGACTAGGCGACCTGTATTTAGGCCTAGGATAACTTTATGATTTGTATTAATATTGATTACTTACAATATTAAGCCGGAATTTCCGATGTAACTTTAATTTTAGATTATAATTATGATTTAATACAAAATGTTATAGTCACTAGTGACAAGAGAACATTGTGAAGCTGTAATTGCGATCTTATAGTTAATACATTTCTTCTATGACAATAATTTCGAGGCTTGACATTTCGCTTCGTTTGGTGCGGGCGTTGAGACAGAATACTTTAATACATAAACTTAAGAATTTATCAATGGTTAAAAGTTTTATAATAATCTCCCTTATCGAAGACAGGGTGCCAGCAATTAGTCTAGTATTGCGGTCTCACAGTGACACACTCTATTGACCATATTCAGGATGCAACACACAACAGCTGGCTAACTCACGGGTACTTATTTAATGCTAGGCAAACAGATGAATCAGGTGACAAGAAGCTTGTCTAACAACTCCTGCTCCGCCCAGAGAACAAACCCGGGATTCTAGATTGTGAGTCGAAAACGGAGATCACTATAATACTTGTCTTATGTTCAACATTTAGAAACAAATTTATTTGCTTAAGATCTCAACTAATTATGGCTCCCAAATTATTTCCACATGTTAATTCTAATTTTGCAATGGTGTTCAAATAATTATGTTTTCTGAGAGACAGAGCTAGTTGGACCGTTGTTCACCTTACCTCTGGTGCCTGAGTCTCTCTCAGCCAACACGTTAGCCATTGCCAGCTGGTTAAGGAGCAGCGTGCTCGACATCTCTTGCAGAGTGTGTTCCCCCGGCGCCACCGTCACCACCACCACCAGCAGCAGCAGGACGCAACAGTATGGTGCCATGGTGACCTTCGGGGAAGCCCGCGAGTGTACTCTGCTTTCTGCTCCTCCCGCTCTCCTTATATAGACGCTGGCATGCACACGCGCGCACACACACACACACACACACACACACACACACACACACACACACACACACACACACACACACACACACACACACACACACACACACACACACAAACACACACACACACACAAACACACACACACACACAAACACACACACACACACACACACACACACACACACACACACACACACACACACACACACACACACACACACACAAACACACACAAACACACACACACACACACACAAACACACACACACACACACACACACACACACACACACACACACACACACACACACACACGTGTGTGACAAAGAGGTGTGTGAAGAACTCAACAAAAGGTTCCAGGAGGTCTTTACAATAGAACAGGGAGATGTTACGGCGCTAAAAGAGGTGGCAGCAAACCAGGTGACCTTGGATAGGTTCGAAATTACAAGAGATGAGGTCAAGAAGCACCTATTGGAGCTGGATGTGAGAAAAGCTGTTGGGCCGGATCGAATCTTGCCATGGGTATTGAAAGAGTGTGCAGGAGCACTTTGCTTACCACTCTCCATAGTGTATAGTAGGTCACTGGAAACGGGGGACCTACCAGAAATATGGAAGATGGCTAATGTAGACCCTCTACTGTCTCTAGACCTTCCACTGTCACTAGACCCTTCTCTGTCTCTAGCCCCTCTATTGTCTCTAGACCCTCTACTGTCACTAGACCCTCTGCTGTCACTAGACCCTCTACTGTCTCTAGACCCTCTACTGTCACTAGACCCTCTACTGTCTCTAGACTCTCTACTGGCTCTAGACCCTCTTCTGTCTCTAGTCCTTCTACTTTCTATAAACCCTTTTCTGTCTCTAGACCTTCCACTGTCTCTAGACCCTCTACTGCCTCTAGACCATTTGCTGTCTCTAGACCCTCCTCAGTCTCTAGACCCACCACTGTGACAAAAAGGGTGACAGACAAGAGGCACTGAACTACAGGCCAGTGTCCTTAACTTGTATGCCATGCAAGGTGATGGAGAAGATTGTGAGAAAAAACCTAGTAACACATCTGGAGAGAAGAGACTTCGTGACAACCCATCAACATGGGTTCAGGGAGGGTAAATCTTGCCTTACAGGCTTGATAGAATTCTACGATCAGGTGACAAAGAATAAAAAAGAAAGAGATGGGTGGGCGGACTGCATTTTTTTGAACTGTCGAAAAGCCTTTGACACAGTACCCCATAAAAGGTTGATGCATAAGCTGGAGAAACAGGCAGGAGTAACTGGTAGGGCGCTCCAGTGGATAAGGGAGTACCTAAACAATAGGAAGCAGAGAGTTTCAGTGAGGGGTGAGACCTCAGACTGGCGTGAAGTCACCAGTGGAGTCCCACAGGGCTCTGTACTTGGACCTATCCTGTTTCTGATATACGTAAATGATCTCCCAGAGGGTATAGACTCATTCCTCTCAATGTTTGCTGACGACGCCAAAATTATGAGAAGGATTAAGACAGAGGAGGACAGCTTGCGGCTTCAAGAAGACCTGGACAAGCTGCAGGAATGGTCGAACAAATGGCTGTTAGAGTTTAACCCAAGCAAATGTAATGTAATGAAGATAGGGGTAGGAAGCAGGAGACCAGATACAAGGTATCACTTGGGAGAAGAAATACTTCAAGAGTCAGAGAGAGAGAAAGACCCGGGGGTTGATATCACGCCAGACCTGTCCCCTGAAGCTCATATCAAGAGGATAACATCAGCAGCATATGCCAGGTTGGCTAACATAAGAACGGCCTTTAGAAACTTGTGTAAGGAATCTTTCAGAACATTATATACCACATATGTCAGACCAATCCTGGAGTATGCGGCTCCAGCATGGAGT
>NC_091185.1:31677518-31690018 GCF_040958095.1 Procambarus clarkii
GAGAAAGGAATCAGGAAGCCACAACCCTGATCCCTATAATCCCAGAGGGGAGTGGGGAACCCTCCTCAAACAGTGCAATAGCCACAGGAAGTGCGGCACCACCCGCACATTCTACCCAACAGACACCCTACCTGCCCCAACCCCTGACAGCCCCCCACTAAGTACCCACCTAAGGCACCCTTCCCCCACCCACCCACCCCCCTCTGCCCACTCACCCCTCCCCCCAGGATCTCCCTTCTCCCCCATCCCCCATACCCTCCCTTCTCCCACATGCCCTCTCGTCTCTCCCACCCACAAACCCTTCGTTCTGCCCCGCCCCCCTAAGCCTCCCACTCTCCCCCACCCCACCTAAGCCTTCTCCTCTCCACCACTCCCCAAAACCCTCCTCTCTTCCTCACCCACCTTAGCCTTCCCTTTCCCCCCACGCCCCATAAGCCCTCCCCCCTTTACTGCCCCCCCAAGCCTCCCCTTCTCTCCCATCCCCACAACCCTCCCCCACTCACCCCCCCAAACCTCCTCCTCTCACCCCCACAACCCTCCCCCTCTCACCCCCCAGCCATCCCCCTCTCATCCACCCCCCAACCCTCCCCCTCTCAATCACCCCCTCCCCCCCACCCCCCAAGCCCTTCCTCCTCCACCAGTCTCCCCGTACCAGATCCTCCCAGCTCCAGCTCACCCCAGACCCTACAGGTCCCCCCCCCAGAGGAGAAGCAGAAGAGAGTCAGGTTTCAGAGTAATGTACTCAAACATAGATGGGATCACAAGCAAGGCAAGTGAACTAAGGGAAAGAGCACAAGAAGTGAACCCAGATGTAATCGGACTCACTGAAACAAAGCTCTCTGGAATCATAACGAATGCCGTGTTTCCCCAGGAGTACACAGTAATAAGGAAAGAGAGGGAAGGTAGGGAAAGAGGCGGAGTGGCCCTACTCATGAGAAAGGAATGGAGTTTTAAGGAGATAGATATCCCAGGCTGTGAGTGTTTCAGAGAGTACATAGCAGGCACCATGACAATGGGAGGACCAAGAATAGTAGTAGCAGAAATATATAACCCTGCACCATATAACAGAAGACTCAGTCAAGAGTACGAAAACAACAACATGGCAGTTAACACTATAATTGAGAGGGCAGCCTCTGGTGCCTAGAGAAATAGATCCCACCTCTTCATCATGAGGGACTTCAATCTCGGAAGGATTGATTGGGAGAACAAGGAACCGCATGGAGGTGAGGATACGTGGAGAGCCAAACTACTGGAGATGGTGACTAGAAACTTTTTAACCCAGCATGTCAGAGAACCCACAAGGATGAGAGGAAATGACGAACCAGCGAGTCTCGACCTGGTCTTCACCCTGAACGACTCTGACATAAGAGAAATCGGTTTTGAGGCCCCGGTAGGAATGACCGACCACAGTGTATTGGTGTTTGAGTACCTGATTGAAGAAGGGTTATTGAACTCGAGGAGGGATACTGAAACCAAAAGGCTAGCACACCGAAAAGGAAACTATGAGAAGATAAGAAAAATCCTAACAGATATAGCATGGGAAACAGAGCTCAGGGAAAAGACGGCCCAAGATATGATGGACTACATCATGCAAAAGTGCAAGGACGCAGCAAACAAGTTTGTCCCAGCCCAAAAGGAAAACAGTGAAATGAAGATGAGAAACCCATGGTTTAATCAGAGATGTAGGCTAGCTAAGCAGCAAAGTAAAAGGGCATGGAGAAACTATTGGAATAACAGGACACTGGAGAGCAGAGAAAGATACCAGAATGCCAGGAATGAATATGTCATGATGAGAAGAGAGGCAGAAAGACAATACGAAAATGAGATCGCAAGCAAGGCAAAAACTCAGCCTAAATTGCTGCATAGCTTCATCAGGAGAAAAACAACAGTACAGGAACAGGTTATGAAATTAAGGATAGGGGCAGAAGGATTCACTACAAACGACAAGGAATAATGTGTGAGGAACTGAATAAGACATTCCAGGAGGTCTTCATCTTAGAGCAAGGAGAAATCCCAGTGATAAGAGTGGGAATAGCTAACCAGGAACCACTGGAAGAGTTTGAGATTACCAGCGGGGAAGTAAGTAAGTGTTTACTAGAGTTGAATGTGACAAAGCCTATAAGCCCAGATGGAATCTCTCCTTGGATACTAAAGGAAGGAGCAGAAGAACTGTGCCTACCACTCTCCATAGTGTATAACAAATTTCTGGCAACAGGGGAACTGCCAGAAATTTGGAAAGCTGCTAACGTAGTCCCGATATATAAGAAAGGGGATAGACAGGAGGCACTGAACTACAGGCCAGTGTCACTAACCTGCATACCATGCAAGCTGATGGAGAAGATTGTGCGAAGAAAGCTAGTCGAGCACCTGGAGCGAAAGAACTTTGTAACACAGAATCAACATTGGTTCAGGGATGGCAGGTCCTGCCTCACAGGGTTACTTGAATTCTACGACCAGGCAACAAAAATAAGGCAAGAAAGAGAAGGGTGGGCAGACTGCATATTTTTGGATTGTCAGAAAGCCTTTGATACAGTGCCACACAAGAGGCGAGTGAAAAAGCTGGAGATGTAGGCTGGAGTGAAAGGGAAGGTACTCCATTGGATAAAGGAGTACCTAAGCAACAGGAAACAAAGTCAGTGTGAGGGGGTGAGGTCTCAGATTGGCGAGACGTTACAAATGGATTCCCGCAGGGGTCAGTCCTTGGACCTATACTATTTCTGATATATGTAAATGATCTCACCAGAGGGTATAGAATCGTTTCTCTCAATGTTTGCCGATGATGCAAAAATTATGAGGAGGATTGAAACTGAGGACGATAGTAGGAGGCTACAAGATGACCTAGACAGACTGAGTGAATGGTCCAACAAATGGTTGTTGAAGTTCAACCCGAGTAAATGCAAAGTAACGAAACTAGGCAGTAGAAACAGGAGGCCAGACACAGGATACAGAATAGGAGATGAATTACTTAATGAGACGGACAAAGAGAAAGATCTAGGAGTTGATATCACACCAAACCTGTCTCCTGAAGCCCACATAAAAGGAATAACGTCTGCAGCAAATGCGAGGCTAGCTAACATCAGAACAACGTTCAGAAACCTGTGTAAGGAATCATTCAGAATCTTGTACACCACATATGTAAGACCAATCCTTGAGTATGCGGTCCCAGCATGGAGCCCGTACCTTGTCAAGCACAAGACGAAGCTGGAAAAAGTCCAAAGGTATGCCACTAGAGTAGTCCCAGAACTAAGAGGCATGAGTTACGAGGAAAGGCTGCGGGAAAGGCACCTTACGACCCTGGAGGACAAAAGAGTAAGGGAAGACATGATCATAACCTACAAAATTCTCAGGGGAATCGACCAGGTAAACAAGGATAAACTATTCAACACTGGTGTTACGCGAACAAGGGGATACAGGTGGAAACTGAGTACCCACATGAGCCACAGGGTCATTAGAAGGAACTTTTTCAGTGTCAGAGTAGTTAACGGATGGAATGCATTAGGCAGTGATGTGGTGGAGGCTGACTCCATTGACAATTTGAAATGTAGATATGATAGAGCCCAGTAGGCTCAGGAACCTGTACACCAGTTGATTGACAATTGAGGGGCGGGACCAAAGAGACAAAGCTCAACCACCGCAAGCACAAATAGGTGAGTACAAATAGCAGAGCACACACACACACACACACACATTAGGAAGTGATGTGGTGGAGGCTGACTCCATACACAGTTTCAAGTGTAGATATGATAGAGCCCAATAGGTTCAGGAACCTGTACACCTGTTGATTGACAGTTGAGAGGCGGGACCAAAGAGCCAGAGCTCAACCCCCGCAAGCACAACTAGGTGAGTACAACTAGGTGAGTACACACACACACACACACACACACACACACACACACACACACACACACACACACACACACACACACACACACACACACACACACACACACACACACACACTTAGAATTCTACGACCAGGTGACACAGATTAAGCAAGAAAGAGAAGGCTGGGCGGACTGCATTTTCTTGGATTGTCGGAAAGCCTTTGACACAGTACCGCATAAGAGGCTGGTACATAAGCTGGAGAGACAGGCAGGTGTAGCTGGTAAGGTGCTCCAGTGGGTAAGGGAGTACCTAAGCAATAGGAAGCAGAGAGTTACGGTGAGGGGTGAGACCTCCGATTGGCGTGAAGTCACCAGTGGAGCCCCACAGGGCTCTGTACTCGGTCCTATCTTGTTTCTGATATATGTAAATGAACTCCCGGAGGGTATAGATTCATTTCTCTCAATGTTTGCGGACGATGCCCAAATTAGGAGAAGGATTAGACAGAAGAGGACTGTTTGAGGCTTCAAGAAGACCTGGACAAACTGAAGGAATGGTGGAACAAATGGTTGTTAGAGTTTAACCCAACCAAATATAATGTAATGAAGATATGTGTAAGGAGCAGGAGGCCAGATACAAGGTATCATCTGGGAGAGTAAATTCTTCAGGATTCAGAGAAGGAAAAAGACTTGGGGTTTGATATCACGCCAGACCTGTCTCCTGCAGCCCATATCAAGAAGATAACATCAACGGCATATGCCAGGCTGGCCAACATACGAACGGCATTCAGAAACTTGTGTAAAGAATCATTCAGAACTTTGTATACCACATATGTCAGGCCAATCCTGGAGTATGCAGCCCCAGCATGGAGTCCATATCTAGTCAAGGATAAGACTAAACTGGAAAAGGTTCAAACGTTTGCCACCAGACTAGTACCCGAGCTGAGAGGTATGAGCTACGAGGAGAGACTACGGGAATTAAACCTCACTTCGCTAGAAGACAGAAGAGTTAGGGGGGACGTGATCACCACATTCAAGATTCTGAAAGGAATTGATAGGGTAGATAAAGACAGTCTATTTAACACAAGGGGCACACACACTAGGGGACACAGGTGGAAACTGAGTGCCCAAATGAGCCACAGAGATATTAGAAAGAACTTTTTTAGTGTCAGAGTGGTTGACAAATGGAATGCATTAGGAAGTAATGTGGTGGAGGCTGACTCCATACACAGTTTCAAGTGTAGATATGATAGAGCCCAATAGGCTCAGGAATCTGTACACCTGTTGATTGACGGTTGAGAGGCGGGACCAAAGAGCCAGAGCTCAACCCCCGCAAACCCAACTAGGTGAGTACACAACCCCGAACCCTACAATCCCAGATGGGAGGGGTGAACCCTCCTCAAACAGTGCAACAGCCACAGGGAGTGGGGCACCACCCCCACATTCTACCCAACTGACACCCTACCTTCCCCATTCCCTGTCAGCCCCCCACTAAGTACCCACCTAAGGCACCCTCCCCCTCCTCCCACTCCCCTCCATCCTCCCACTCACCCCTCACCCCAGGACCTCCTTTCTCCCCCATCCCCCAAGCCCTCCCGTCTCTCCCACCCCCAAGCCCTCCGTTCTCCCAGGCCCCCTAAGCCCCTCACTATTCCCCACCCCACCTAAGTCTTCCCCTCTCCACCACTCCCCTAAATCCTCCCCTCTTCCTCACCCACCTCAGCCCTCCTTTTTCCCCCACGCCCAAAAGCCCTCACACCCAAGCCCCCCCCCCCCTCCCCCCATTTCTCCAATCCCCCCAAAGCCTCTCCTCCCCCCATTCTCCCCCAACCCTCCCCAATCCTCCCCCATCTCTCTCTCCCCCAGCCCTTCCCCTCTCACTCTCCCCCCTTACCCTCCCCCTCTCACCTACCCCCTACCCTCCCCCTCTACCCCACTCAACAAGCCCTTTCTCCTCCACTAGTCTCCCCATACCAGATCCTCCCAGCTCCCACTCACCCCAGATCCCACAGGTCCCCTCCAAAAGAGAAGCAGAAGAGAGTCAGTTTCAGGGTGATGTACTCGAACATAGACGGGATCACAAGCAAGACAAGTGAACTAAGGGAAAGAGCACAAGAAGTAAACCCAGATGTAATCGGACTCACTGAAACAAAACTCTCTGGAATCATAACGAATGCTGTGCTTCCCAAGGAGTACACAGTAATAAGGAAAGAGAGAGAAGGTAGGGGAGGAGGCGGAGTGGCCCTACTCATGACAAAGGAATGGAGTTTTAAGGAGATGGATATCCCGGGCTGTGAGGGTTTCAGAGACTACATAGCAGGCACCATGACAATGGGAGGACCAAGATAGTAGTAGCAGTAATATATAACCCTGCACCAAATAACAGAAGACACAGTCAAGAATATGACAACAACAACATGGCAGTTAACACTATAATTGAGAGGGCATCCTCTGGTGCCTGTAGATATAGATCCCACCTGCTCATCATGAGGGATTTCAATCACGGAAGGATTGACTGGGAGAACAAGGAACCGCATGGAGGCGAGGATACGTGGAGAGCCAAACTACTGGAGGTGGTGACTAGAAACTTTTTAAACCAGCATGTCAGAGAACTCACAAGGATGAGAGGCAATGACGAACCAGCGAGACTCGACCTAGTCTTCACTCTGAACGACTCCGACATCAGAGAAATCGGTTTTGAGGACCCAATAGGAATGAGTGACCACAGTGTACTGGTGTTTGAGTACCTGATTGAAGAAGGGTTATTGAACTCGAGGAGGGATACCGAAACCAAAAGGTTAGCATATCGAAAGGGAAACTATGAGGGGGATAAGAAAATTCCTAACAGATATAGCATAAGAAACAGAGCTCAGGGAAAAGACGGCCCATGATATGATGGACTACATCACGCAGAAGTGCAAGGACGCAGCAAACATGTTTGTCCCAGTCCAAAAGGAAAACAGTGAAATGAAGGTGAGAAACCCATGGTTTAATCAGAGATATAGGCTAGCTAAGCAGCAAAGTAAAGGGGCATGGAGAAACTATAGGAATAACAGGACACTGGAGAGCAGAGAAAGATACCAGAATGCCAGGAATGAATATGTCAGGTTGAGAAGAGAGGCAGAAAGACAATACGAAAATAACATCGCAAGCAAGGCAAAGACTCAGCCTAAATTGCTGCATAGCTTCATCAGGAGAAAAACAACAGTAAAGGAACAGGTTATGAATTAAGGATAGGGGCGGAAGGATTCACTACAAATGACAAGAAAGTGTGCGATGAACTGAATAAGAAATTCCAGGAGGTCTTCACCTTAGAGTAAGGGAAATTCTGGAGATAAGAGAGGGAATAACTAACCAGGAACTACTGGAAGAGTTTGAGATAACCAGCGGGGAAGTAAGGAAGTGTTTACTTGAGTTGGATGTGACAAAGGCTATAGGCCCAGATGGAATCTCCCCTTGGATACTAAAGGAAGGAGCAAAAGAACTGAGCCTACCACTCTCCATAGTGTATAACAAAACACTGGCAACAGGGGAACTGCCAGATATTTGGAAAGCAGCTATCATAGTCCCGATATACAAGAAAGGGGTTAGACAGGAGGCACTGTACTACAGGCCAGTGTCCCTAACCTGCATACCATGCAAGCTGATGGAGAAGATTGTGCGAAGAAAAATAGTGGAGCATCTGGAGGGAAAGAACTTTGTAACACAGCATCAACATGGGTTCAGTGATGGCAGGTCTTGCCTCACAGGGTTACTTGAATTCTACGACCAGGCAACAAAAATAAGGCAAGAAAGAGAAGGGCGGGCAGACTGCATATTTTTGGATTGTCAGAAAGCCTTTGATACAGTGCCACACAAGAGGCTAGTGAAAAAGCTGGAGATGCAGGCTGGAGTGAAAGGGAAGGTACTCTATTGGATAAAGGAGTACCTAAGCAACAGGAGACAACGAGTCTGTGTGACGGGTGAGGTCTCAGATTGGCAAGACGTTACAAGTGGAGTCCCTCAGGGGTCAGTCCTTGGACCTATACTGTTTCTGATATATGTAAACGATTTCCCAGAGGGTATAGATTCGTTTCTCTCAATGTTTGCAGATGATGGATGGCATTTGCTCATGATGCAAAAATTATGAGGACGATTGAAACAGAGGATGATAGTAGGAGGCTACAAGATGACCTAGACAGACTGAGTGAATGGTCCAACAAATAGCTGTTGAAGTTCAACCCGAGTAAATGCAAAGTAATGAAACTAGGCAGTGGAAACAGGAGGCCAGACACAGGATACAGAATAGGAGATGAAGTACTTAATGAAACAGACAGAGAAAAAGATCTAGGAGTTGATATCACACCAAACCTGTCTCCTGAAGCCCACATAAAAAGAATAACGTCTGCGGCATATGCGAAGCTGGCTAACATAAGAACAGCGTTCAGGAACCTGTGTAAGGAATCATTCAGAATCTTGTACACCACATTTGTAAGACCAATCCTGGAGTATGTGGCCCCAGCGTGGAGCCCATACCCTGTCAAGCACAAGACGAAGCTGGAAAAAGTCCAAAGGTATGCTACTAGACTGGTCCCAGAACTAAGAGGCATGAGTTACGAGCAAAGGCTGCGGGAAATGCCCCTTACGACACTGGAAGACAGAAGAGTAAGGGGGGTGACATGATCACAACCTACAAAATCCTCAGGGGAATCGACCGGGTAAACAAGGATAAACTATTCAACACTGGTGGGACGTGAACAAGGGGACACAGGTGGAAACTGAGTACCCACATGAGCCGCAGGGACATTAGAAGGAACTTTTTCAGTGTCAGAGTAGTTAACGGATGGAATGCATTAGGCAGTGATGTGGTGGAGGCTGACTCCATACACAGTTTTAAATGTAGATATGATAGAGCCCAGTAGGCTCAGGATCCTCTTCACCAGTTGATTGACAGTTGAGAGGCGGGACCAAAGAGCCGAAGCTCAACCTACGCAAGCACAAATAGGTGAGTACACACACACACCCATACGCACATGCACACGCACACACACACACACACACACACACACACACACACACACACACACACACACACACACACACACACACACACACACACACACACACACACACACACACACAGTTGGCCAGCGATGGTACACACACGCGATTAGCGAGATCCATGGAAATTTGTCAATTTCTCGGGACATTGAAGGACTATAGAGGCTAGATCATAGTATTTGGCCTCCCGCAGTGTGTAGCTAGCAGGGTGCTACATAGCAAAGTCATATCACTAGCAATAGTGCGAGGAAACCAAAGTGTAGCTAGTGGCATCACCGGTGCATACAGTGTGGAGGACCGAGTAGTGACCTGACCTGACCTGACCTGACGGCCAGGTGGGACGGCCCGCCGTGGAACTGCTGACTGTGTTTGTTGGGTGGTGACTGTGACTCCAGAGATTTGTGTAGATAGAGAAGAACCGACACCATCAATCTACTAGCACTTAGAGAATCACCAAGTGGAAAGGCGACGACGGAGCACCATTGTCAACCATACATCATCATTACTCATCTAGTTTTGTGAGTGGGAAGCAGACTGGTATGTACCCCCTCTCTGGTCAATTAATCAGGTGTACAGTGTGAGGTAAAATATTATCAAACTCTTGTTCAGGATAGTATATATATTTGAAATCTCAGATTGGCTCATTCTGGGTAGAAGTTACCGCATACAGGAACTCGTGACACACGCACGCACGTGCACGCACACACGCTCACGCACGCACGTACGCACACGAACGCATGCACTCAAGCCCACGTACGTATGCACGCACACACACACGTACTCAAGCCCCCGTAAGTATGCACGCACACACACACGCACACACAGGCTAGAAAGGATTAACACCTTTCGTGGAGAGGAGATAAAACCTCTCATAATCCACCCCCTCTCTTACTCCTTCTCTTACCCCCTCTCTTACCTGCCGTAAGCTGAACACCTCACCTCCTCCTAACCCCATCCCACGCGCACACACGTTCTCTCTCTCTCTCACTCTCTCTCTCTCTCTCTCTCTCTCTCTCTCTCTCTCTCTCTCTCTCTCTCTCTCTCTCTCTCTCTCTCTCTTGCTCTCTCTCTCCTACTCTCTCTCTCTTGCTCTCTCTCTCTCTTGTTCTCTATCTCTCTTGTTCGCTCTCTCTTGCTCTCTTTTGCTCTCTCTCTCTTGCTCTCTTGCTCTCTCTCTCTCTCTCTCTCTCTCTCTCTCTCTCTCTTTCTCTCTTGCTCTCTCTCTCTCCCTTGCTCTCTCTCTCTCTCTCTCTTGCTCTCTCTCTTGCTCTCTCTCTTGACAAGGGGCAAAATGGCAGGAGGCCGCAACAGGGACACGGGAAGCAGCCAGGGTGATCAAACTAAGGAATTGCTAACCCAAGTTCTGGAGGAATTCAGGAGGGAGATGAATGAAATGAGGATTACAATTAACAATCTGCAAAGTGAGCTGGCATCAGCAAGGGAGGGGATCAAATCTCTCACAGAGAAAAATAAAGAGACCGAGCATCAGATTATCATCCAAAGGAAAGGTGGGAATGTTACATTGGAAGGAAATGCCTCTGTATCTGAAACATTTGCGGAACGACTGAAAAAGAGCTCAGAAGCAATGGACACAGTGAGGGAGGTAGCGATGCAGGCAGCTACGTCACAGGAAGCAGCAAGGTGCACCACTCAACTGCTGGAAAGAAAAAGATCAGTGGTAGTTGTAGGCATCAAAGAACAGGAAGGATCCAACAGGCAAGAATGGAATGGCAAGGATAGAAAGGCAGTACATGGGCTACTGAAGGGGTTACAGATGTAAGGGGCTGTACATAACATTGAGAAGGTTTTCAGGTTGGGCTGGTACAACAAGGACAGAAACCGACTTGTATGGGTGGTGTTTACAAACGAAACCACGAAGGAGGATATTCTTGAAAGGAAGAGTCGTCTGCAGCATGTGGAGGGATACAAAAAAGTATTCCTGCAGAGGGACAGGACAAAGGAGGAGAGAGCCAGGGCAGCAGAGGCAAGGAGGAAGTGCAGGGAGAGAGGAGCAAACCAGGAAATCACAGCCCCCAACACAACAGTCCCAGAGACAAGAGAGGAACCCAAAACCAGCATCCCAGCAACACCAGAGGGGAGGGCAACACCACCACCCCCGTCTGCATAGAAACCCTCCCTTCCCCTCACCCTACCTGCCCCCACCCCCCTAACCCCATTCTGACCCTGACACCCCTTCCCCATTCCCATCATGTCCCCCCTCCCACCTTTCCCCCCTCCCCCTTCATCCCATACCCTCCCTATCCCTCCTCCCCCCCTCACCCCGTATCCTCCATGTCCAACATTTGTGTGAGTATTGAGATATTGTCTACTCTTTCATGTGTGAATGCTGTTGTAAAATATTTCTTTGGAGTATTGGCTGCCTTTTTATCATCAATTATATGTTGGTTAGTCTCATATTTTAAGGGTCCTACCGCGTCTGTTGTCTTTATTTTACTTCTTATGTATGCATGAAGAGGCTTTGAATCATTCTGTTTTGAGCAAGGTTTCTCTTGTAGTTTCTTTTGGCCGATCTAATTTCCTGAGTATCAGAACGGAATGATGTAAACCGCATAGTCTTTTTGATTTCCAGTTTACTGGTATTTCTTACTGAGTTTTTTCTCTGTTGTTGCAGCTCTCTTTACTGCCCCTGTAATCCATCCTGTTATATTACGTTTCTTTCTTCTTCTATGTTCATATTTTTTAACCCGTTCAATGATGACCTTGTATAATGTTTTGATAAACCTTCCATGTCTTGACCTCTTATTAACTCCCTCCAGGAGGTATTTTGCCTTTTTAGTCTTCTTTTATGACAGTCTCCTTGAAGGTAGTCTAGAAAGTCATCGTTCGGGACAGTTTCTAGAATTGTATTCCATCTTAGAATATTGTGGACACATGAAGGGATGAGATACTCCATTACCTGAATTTAGTCAATGATAGTCCCTCTGATGTTAGCACAAGAAACCTGGTGCGTGATTATTCTCATTTTCTATTGTATGAAAAAGGAGTCCTGTATCAAGTGAAGAAAGTGTTCTCCCTCCGCTTGTCATGATAGAATTACCCACTTTATTGTCTCGTGATTGAAGTCCTCATTTTAGAAGCTTTTGCATCAGCTGCCTCATATTTCACACTATGCAGATCTAAAACTTCTTTTGCCTGCAGCTGTGTCTGCCCTGTAGCATACTTCCAGAGTCAGTTTGGCCATTTCAAGTTAGAATATTGCACCAGACAAATTGTTAGGGTCCCATGATGCTGGTTAAAATCAGGCTCTTTCCTCGTTTATATGCAGAATCACACCACCACCTGCTTCCCTTGTTCTGTCTTTTCTGGAAGGTGGGTGGTAACCTGGAAGATGGAAATAACCTACACTTATGTCTTTCTTATCGCCATGTTTTGCTGAGCCCAATGATGTCGGGGTTATCAGATTGAGTCTATCCACACAGTGCGTCAATTGTATTTACTACGCTTCTGGCTCTAGGGAAGAAGCATTGTAAACACCTTACACTGTCCTCAAGCCGTCGAAGAAGTGTTCTTTTACTCTGCACAATACTATTTCGTACATTACCCTTCTGTTTTTGTTCCTGCTTGTCGTTGGAGATGTATAGAGTTAGTTCGGTCTACAAAACATTGCATGCTGTACAA
>NC_091185.1:31695018-31877518 GCF_040958095.1 Procambarus clarkii
TGTTAGAGTTTAACCCAAGCAAATGTAATGTAATGAAGATAGGGGTAGGAAGCAGGAGACCAGATACAAGGTAACATTTGGGAGATGAGATACTTCAAGAGTCAGAGAGAGAGAAAGACCTGGGGGTTGATATCACGCCAGACCTGTCCCTTGAAGCTCATATCAAGAGGATAACAGCAGCAGCATTTGCCATGTTGGCTAACATAAGAACGGCCTTTAGAAACTTGTGTAAGGAATCTTTCAGAACATTATAAACCACATATGTCAGACCAATCCTGGAGTATGCGGCTCCAGCATGGAGTCCATATCTAGTCAAGCATAAGACTAAACTGGAAAAAGTTCAAAGGTTTGCCACCAGTCTAGTACCCGAGCTGAGAGGTATGAGCTACGAGGAGAGACTACGGGAATTAAACCTCACTTCGTTGGAAGACAGAAGAGTTAGGGGGGGACATGATCACCACATTCAAGATTCTCAAGGGAATCGACAGGGTAGATAAAGACAGGCTATTTAACACAAGGGGCACACGCACTAGGGGACACAGGTGGAAAATGAGTGCCCAAATGAGCCACAGAGATATTAGAAAGAACTTTTTTAGTGTCAGAGTGGTTGACAAATGGAATGCCTTAGGAAGTGATGTGGTGGAGGCCGACTTCATACACAGTTTCAAGTGTAGATATGATAGAGCCCAGTAGGCTCAGGAACCTGTACATCTGTTGATTGACGGTTGGGAGGCTGGACCAAAGAGCCAGAGCTCAACCCCCGCAAGCACAACTAGGTGAGTACACACACATACACACATTTTGTATGTGTGTATTTTTACATTTTACACATACATATTGACAGTTGAGAGGCGGGACCAAAGAGCCAGAGCTCAACCCCCGCAAGCACAACTAGGTGAGTACAACTAGGTGAGCACACACACACACACACACACACACACACACACACACACACACACACACACACACACACACACACACACACACACACACACACACACACACACAGGGAAACAGAGCTCAGGGGAAGGACGGCCCAAGATATGATGGATTACATCACGCAGAAGTGCAAGGACGCAGCAAACAAGTTTGTCGCAGTCCAAAAGGAAAACAGAGAAATGAAGATGAGAAACCCATGGTTTAATCAGAGATGTAGGCTAGCTAAGCAGCAAAGTAAAAGGGCACGGAGAAACTATAGGAATAACAGGACACTGGAGAGCAGAGAAAGATACCAGAATGCCAGGAATGAATATGTCTGGATGAGAAGAGAGGCAGAAAGACAATACGAAAATGACATCGCAAGCAAGGCAAAGACTCAGCCTAAATTGTTGCATAGCCACATTAGGAGAAAAACAACAGTAAAGGAACAGGTTATGAAATTAAGGATAGGGGCGGAAGGATTCACTACAAATGACAAGGAAGTGTGTGAGGAATTGAATAAGAAATTCCAGGAGGTCTTCACCTTAGAGCAAGGAGAAATTCCAGAGGTAAGTGAGGGAATAGCTAACCAGGAACCACTGGAAGAGTTTGAGATTACCAGTGGGGAAGTAAGGAAGTGTTTACTAGAGTTGGATGTGACGAAGGCTATAGGCCCAAATGGAATCTCCCCTTGGGTTCGAAAGGAAGGAGCAAGAGAACTGTGCCTACCACTCTCCATAGTGTATAACAAATCACTGGCAACAGGGGAACTGCCAGATATTTGGAAAGCAGCTAACATAGTCCCGATATACAAGAAAGGGGATAGACAGGAGGCACTGAACTACAGGCCAGTGTCCCTAACCTGCATACCATGCAAGCTGATGGAGAAGATTGTGCGAAAAAAACTATTGGAGCATCTGGAGCGAAGGAACTTTGTAACACAGCATCAACATGGGTTCAGGGATGGCAGGTACTGCCTCACAGGGTTACTTGAATTCTACGACCAGGCAACAAAAATAAGGTAAGAAAGAGAAGGGTGGGCAGACTGCATATTTTTGGATTGTCAGAAAGGCTTTTAATACAGTGCCACACAAGAGGCTAGTGCTAAAGTTGGAGTTGCAGGCTGGAGTGAAAGGGAAGGTATTCCGGTGGATAGAGGAGTACCTAAGCAACAGGAGACAACGAGTCTGTGTGAGGGGTGAGGTCTCAGATTGGCGAGACGTCACAAGTGGAGTCCCGCAGGGGGTCAGTCCTTGGACCTATACTGTTTCTGGTATATGTAAATGATCTCCCAGAGGGTATAGATTCGTTCCTCTCAATGTTTGCCGACGATGCAAAAATTATGAGGAGGATTGAAACAGAGGATGATAGTAGGAGGCTACAAGATGACCTACACAGACTGAGTGAATGGTCCAACAAATAGCTGTTGAAGTTCAAGCCGAGTAAATGCAAAGTAATGAAACTAGGCAGTGGAAACAGGAGGCCAGACACAGGATACAGAATAGGAGATGACGTACTTAATGAAACAGACAGAGAGAAAGATCTAGGAGTTGATATCACACCAAACCTGTCTCCTGAAGCCCACATAAAGAGAATAACGTCTGCGGCATATGCGAGGCTGGCTAACATCAGAACGGCGTTCAGGAACCTGTGTAAGGAATCATTTAGAATCTTGTACACCACATATGTAAGATCATTCCTGGAGTATGCGGCCCAGCATCGAGCCCGTACCTTGTCAAGCACAAGACGAAGCTGGAAAAAGTCCAAAGGTATGCTACTAGACTAGTCCCAGAACTAAGAGGCATGAGTTATGAGGAAAGGCTGCGGGAAATGCACCTTACGACACTGGAAGACAGAAGAGTAAGGGGGGACATGATCACAACCTACAAAATCCTCAGGGGAATCGACCGGGTAAACAAGGATGAACTATTCAACACTGGTGGGATGCGAACAAGGGGACACAGGAGGAAGCTGAGTACCCAAATGAGCCACAGAGACGTCAGAAAGAACTTTTTCAGTGTCAGAGTAGTTAGTAAATGGAATGCACTAGGAAGTGATGTGGTGGAGGCTGACTCCATACACAGTTTCAAATGTAGATATGACAGAGCCCAGTAGGCTCAGGAATCTGTACACCAGTTGATTGACGGTTGAGAGGCGGGACCTAAGAGCCAGAGCTCAACCCCGCAAGCACAATTAGGTGAGTACACATACACGCACACACACACACACACACACACACACACACACACACACACACACACACACACACACACACACACACACACACACACACACACACACACACAACATTGGCAAAAGTGAGAACATCATTCATTAATCTAAGTAAAGAGGCATTTAGGGCGCTTTACACTGCCTACGTGAGGCCAATCTCAGAGTATGCCCCTCATCATGGAGTCATCATCTAAAGAAACACATCATGGAGTCATCATCTAAAGAAACACATCATGGAGTCATCATCTAAAGAAACACATAAGGAAACTGGAAGAGGTTCAGAAGTTTGCAACGAGATTCATCCTTGCGTCACGAGGGATTGGGTATGAAGAGCGCCTGAAGGAACTGAGCCTTTCGACACTAGAAAAGAAAAGGGAGAGGGGGATGTGATAGGAACGTATAAAAAACTCAGGGGTATTAACAGAGTGAACATAGACGAAATGTTCACAAGGAATAGTAACAGAACGAGGGCACATGGGTGGAAGCTGGAAACTCAAATGAGTCACAGAGATGTTAGGAAGTCTTCTTTTAGCATGAGAGTAGTGGAAAAATGGAATGCATTGAAGGAGCAGGTTGTGGAAGCAAATTCTATTCATAAGTTTTAAACTAAGTATGATAGGGAAACAGGACCGGAGTCATTGCTGTAAACAATCAATGGCTCAAAAGGCAGAATCCAAGAGTCCATTCTCGATCCTGTAGACACAAATAGGTAAGTACAAACAGGTGAGTATAGTCACACAGACATACACACACACACACACACCGAAGCCCTTCCTCCTCCCATACCCCCCCAGCCTTCCATTCTCTCCCTCTCCCCTACGCCTCCCCCCCTCTCACCCCACCCCCAAGCCTCCCCCTATCTCTCCCACCCTCCAATCCCTCTCTTCTCCCCCACCCACCTATTCCCTCTCTTCACCCCCACCCCCTACCCAATCCCTCCCTCCTCCACCACCCTCCTAATACCAGACCCTCCAAGCCCCCCCTCACACCCAAGATCACCCAGGTCTCCTTTCCTAGGCCCTCCCATCCCGGACCCTTCCTGTTTCCTTGCTTCATAGGAATCATCAGAAACTTAGGAAGGACAGAAGAGAGTCAGTTTCAAGGTGACTCGAACACAGATGTATTACAAGCAAGACAAGTGAACTAAGGAAAAGAGCACAAGAAATGAACCAAAATATAATAGGACTCACAGAAACAAAACTCTCAGGAATCATAACGAATGCAGTGTTTTCCCAGGACTACACTGAAATAAGGAAAAAGAGGGAAGGAAGGAAAGAAGGCAGAGTAGCCCTACGAATGAGAAAGGAATGGAGTAAAAAGGAGATGGTTATCCCGGGCTGTGAGGGATTCAGAGACTACATAACAGGCACCATGACTATCAGAGGACCATGAGTAGTAGTAGCAGTGATATATAACCCTCCAAGAAACGTCAGAAAACTCGGACAAGAGTATGACAACATTAACATGGCAGTTAACACCATAATTGAGAGGGCATCCTCGGCTGGCCGAAGAAATAGATTCCATCTGCTCATCGTTAGGGACTTCCATCACTGAAGGATAAACTGGGAGAACAAGGAACTGCATGGAGGCGAGGATACGTGGAGAGCTAAACAATTGGAGGCGGTGACAAGAAACTTTTTAAGCCTGCATGTCAGGGAACCCACAAGAATGAGAGGGAATGATGAACCAGCGAGACTCGACCTAGTCTTCATTCTGAATGACTCCGACATAAGGGAAATCGGTTTCGAGGCCCCAGTAGAAATCCGCGACCACATTGTTCTGTGGCCGCTCATTGAGTATCTGATCGAAGAGTATTGTATTGATCGATTTGAGTATCTGAACAAAGAAGGGTTAATGAACTCGAAGAGGGGAACTGAAAACAAAAGGCAAGCATTCCGAAAGGGAAACTATGAGAAGATAAGAAAATACCTAACAGATATAACATGGGAAACAGATCTCAGGGAAAAGATGGTCCAAAATATGATGTCACGCAGAAGTGTAAGAAAGCAGCAGACAAGTTTGTCCCATTCCAAAAAGAAAACAACGAAATTCAGATGAGAAACTAATGGTTTAGTCAGAGATGTAGGCTAGCTAAGCAGCAAAGTAAGAGGGCGTGGCGAAACTATAGAAATAACAGGACATTTTAAAGCAGAAAAAGACACCAGAGTGCGAGGAATGAATATGTCAGGTTGAGAAGAGAGGCAGAAGGGCAATACGAAAATGAGATCGCAAGCAAGGCAAAGACTCAACCTAAATTGCTGCACAGCCACATCAGGAGATAAACAACAGTAAAGGAACAGGTAATGAAATTGCGGATAGAGGGAGACAGATTCACAAAAAACGACAAAGCAGTGTGCGAGGAACTGAATAAGAAGTTCCAGAACGACTTAACATTAGAGCAAGAAGAAGTTCCAAAGATAAGAGAAGGGAATAGTTAACTAAGAACCACTAGAAGAGTTTGAGATTACCTGTGGAGATGTAAGGAAGCTTTTGCTTGAGTTGGATGTGACAAAGACTATTAGGCCATATAGAATCTCCCATTGAATACCAAAGGTAGGAGCAGAAGCACTGTGCCTGCCACTTTCCATAATGTATAACAAATCACTGGTAACAGGGAAACTGCCAAAAATTTGGAAGACGGTTAATGTAGTCCCAATATACATAAAGGGGAAGAGACAGGAGGCACTGAGCTACATGCCAGTGTCCCTAACTTGCGTATCATGCAAACTGATGGAGAAGATTGTGCGAAGAAAACTAGTGGAGCATCTGGAGCGAAAGAACTTTGTAACGCAGCATCAACATGGGTTCAGGGATGGCAAGTCCTGCCTCACAGGATTAATTGAATTCTACTACCAACAAAAATCAGGCAAGAAAGAGAGGGGTGGTCAGACTACATATTTTTGGATTGCCAGAAAGCCTTTGACACAGTACTACACAAGAGGTTAGTGCAAAAACTGGAGATGAAGGCTGGAGGGAAAAGGAAGGTACTCCATTGGATAAGGAAGTACCTAAGCAACAGAAGACAGCGAATCACTGTGAGGTGTGAGGTCTCAGATTGGCGAGACGTCACCAGTAAAGTCCCGCAGGGTTCAGTTCAAGGAGTTATACTGTTTCTGATATAGGTAAATAATCTCCCTGAGAGAATAGAATCGTTTCTCTCATTGTATGCTCATGATGCAAAAATTATGAGGAGGATTAACACAGAAGATAGTAGGAGGCTACAGGATGACCTAGATAGACTGAATGAATGGTCCAACAAATTTCTACTAAAGTTCAAACCGAATAAATGTAATGTAATGAAACTAGGCGATTGAAACAGGAGGCCAGATACAGGATACAGAATAGGAGATGAAGTACTTTATGAAACGAACAGAGAGAAAAATCTAGGAGTTGATATCACACCAAACCTGTCTCCTGAAACCCACATAAAAAGAATATCGTCTGCGGCATATGCGAGGCTGGCTAACATCAGAACAGCCTTCAGGAACCTGTGTAAGGAATCATTCAGAATCTTGTACACCACATATGTAAGACCAATCCTGGAGTATGCGGCCCCAGCATGGAGCCCGTACCTTGTAAAGCACAAGACGAAACTGGAAAAAGTTCAGAGGTATGCCACTAGTTTAGTCCCGGAACTAAGAGGCATGAGTTACGAGGAAAGGCTGCGTGAGATGCACCTCACGACATTGGAAGACAGAATAGTAAGGGAGAGACATGATCACTACCTTCAAAATTCTCAGAGGAATTGACAAGGAATATAAGGATAAACTGTTTAACACGGGTGGTATGTGAACAAGGGGACACAGGTGGAGACTGAGAACCCAAATGAGTCACAGAGTCATTAGAAAGAACTTTTTCCGTGTCAGAGCAGTTAACAGATGGAATGTATTAGGCAGTGATGTGGTGGAGGCTGACTCCATACACAGTTTCAAATGTAGATATGATAGATCCCAGTAGGCTCAGGAATTTGTGCACCAGTTGATCGACAGTTGAGAGGTGGGACCAAAGAGTCAGAGCTCAACCCCCGGAAGGAAAACTAAGTGATTACAACTAGGTGAGTACACACACACACACACACACACACACACATACACACACACACACACGATCTCACGGAGGGTTTAGAATCCTTTCTCTCAATGTTTGCTGACGATGCCAAAATTATGAGAAGGATTAAAACAGAGGAGGACTGCTTGAGGCTTCAAGACGACCTAGACAAGCTGAAGGAATGGTCGAACAGATGCTTGCTAGAGTTTAACCCAAGCAAGGTGTAGAGAACAGGAGGCCAGATTCAAGGTATCATTTGGGAGATGAAATTCTTCAAGAGTCAGAGCGAGAAAAAGACCTGCAGGTTGATATCAAGCCAGACCTGTCCCCTACAGCCCATATCAAGAGCATAACATCAGCGGCATATGCCAGGCTGGCCAACATAAGAACGGCATTTAGAAACTTGTGTAAGGAATCTTTCAAAACTTTGTATACCATATATGTCAGGCCAATCCTGGAGTATGCAGTCCCAGCATAGAGTCCATATCTAGTCAAGGAAAGGACTAAACTGGAAAAGGTTCAAAGGTTTGCCACCAGACTATTACTCGAGCTGAGAGGTGTGAGCTACGAGGAAACACTACGGGAATTAAACCTCACGTCGCTTGGAGACAGAAGAGTTGGGGAGGACATGATCACCACACTCAAGACTCTCAAAGGAATTTATAGGATAGATAAAGACAGGCTACTTAACACAAGGGGCACACGCACTAGGGGACACAGGTGGAAGCTGAGTGCCCAAATGAGCCACAAAGATATTACAAAGAACTTTTTTAGTGTCAGAGTGGTTGATAAATGGAATGCATTAGGAAGTGATGTGGTGGAGGCTGACTCCATACACAATTTCAAGTTTAGATATGATAGAGCCCAGTAGGCTCAGGGACCTCTATACCAGTTGATTGACAGTTGAGAGGCGGGACCAAAGAGCCAGAGCTCAACCCTCGCAAGCACAAATAGGTGAGAACACACACACACACACACACACACACACACACATTCCGTAATAAGGGAACACCAGAAAGTAGAGAGAGATACCAGAGAACCAGGAACGAGTATGTTAGTGTGAGAAGAGCAGCTGGGAAAAGGTATGAAAATGATATAGCTAACAAAGCCAAGACCGAACCAAAGCTACTACACAGTCACATCAGGAGGAAGACAACAGTGAAGGAACAGGTGATGAAACTTAGAGTGGGCGAGGACAGGTACACAGAGAATGACAAAGAGGTGTGTGAAGAACTCAACAAAAGGTTCCAGGAGGTCTTTACAATAGAACAGGGAGAAGTCACGGCGCTAGGAGAGGTGGCAGCAAACCAGGTGACCTTGGAAAAGTTCGAAATTACAAGAGATGAGGTCAAGAAGCACCTATTGGAGCTGGATGTGAGAAAAGCTGTTGGGCCGGACGGAATCTCACCATTGGGTATTGAAAGAGTGTGCAGGAGCACTTTGCTTGCCACTCTCCATAGTGTACAGTAGGTCACTGGAAATGGGAGACCTACCAGAAATATGGAAGACTGCTAATGTAGTACCAATATACAAAAATGGTGACAGACAAGAGGCACTGAACTACAGGCCAGTGTCCTTAACTTGTATACCATGCAAGGTGATGGAGAAGATTGTGAGAAAAAACCTAGTAACACATCTGGAGAGAAGAGACTTCGTGACAACCCATCAACATGGGTTCAGGGAGGGTAAATCTTGCCTTACAGGCTTGACAGAATTCTACGATCAGGTGACAAAGATTAAACAAGAAAGAGAAGGATGGGCGGACTGCATATTTTTGGACTGTCGGAAAGCCTTTGACACAGTACCCCATAAAAGGTTGATGCATAAGCTGGAGAAACAGGCAGGAGTAACTGGTAGGGCGCTCCAGTGGATAAGGGAGTACCTAAGCAATAGGAAGCAGAGAGTTACAGTGAGGGATGAGACCTCAGAATGGCGTGAAGTCACCAGTGGAGTCCCGGAGGGCTCTGTGCTTGGACCAATCCTGTTTCTGATATACGTAAATGATCTCCCAGAGGGTATAGACTCATTTCTCACCCTCTCCCTGACTCCTCACACTGACCATCACCCACATCCCTGACCCTCAACCACTCTTTGACCCTCACCCACTCCTTGACCCTCACCCACTCCCTGACACTCACATTGACCTTCACTACTCCCTGACCCTCACCCACTCCCTGACCCTCACCCCCTCCCTGACCCTTACCCACTCTCAGACTCTCACCCACTCCTGGACCCTCACCCACTCCAAGACCCTCACCCACTCCAAGACACTCACCCACTCCCTGATCCTCACCCACTCCCTGACCCTCACCCACTCCCTGACCCTCACCCACTCCCTGACCCTTACCCCCTCCCTGACCCTCACACTGACCCCCATCCACTCCCTGACCCTCACCCACTACCTGAACCTCACCCACTCCCTGACCCTTACCCACTACCTGAACCTCACCCACTCCCTGACCCTTACCCACTCCCTAACCCCTCTCCCATTCCCTGACCCTCACCCACTACCTGAACCTCACCCACTCCCTGACCCTCACCCACTACCTGAACCTCACCCACTCCCTGACCCTTACCCACTCCCTGACCCCTCTCCCACTCCCTGACCCTCATCCACTCCCTGACCCCTCATCCACTCCCTGACCCCTCATCCACTCCCTGACCCCTCATCCACTCCCTGACCCCTCATCCACTCCCTGACCCCTCATCCACTCCCTAACCCCCACCCACTCCCAGACCCTCACCCACTCCCTGACACTCACCCACTCCCTGACCCTCACACACTCCCAGTCCCTCACCCACTCCCTGACCCTCACTTACTCCCTGACCCTCACCCACTCCCTCACCCTCACCCACTCCCTCACCCTCACCCACTCCCTCACCCTCACCCACTCCCTCACCCTCACCCACACCATGACCATCACCCACTCCCTGACCCTCACACACTTCCTGACCCTCACACTGCCCCCTCACCCACTCCCTGACCCTAACCCACTCCCAGGCGCTCACCCACTCCCTGACCCTCACTGACCCTCACCCACTCCCTGACCCTCACTGACCCTCACCCACTCCTTGACCCTCACCCACTCCTTGACCCTCACCCACTCCCTGACCCTCACCCACTGCCTGACTCTCACCCACTCCCTGACTCTCACCCACTGCCTGACCCTCACCCACTCCCTGACCCTCACCCACTCCCTGACCTTCACCCACCGCCTGACCCTCACCCACTCCCTGACCCTCACCCACTCCCTGACCCTCACCCACTCCCTGACCCTCACCCACTCCCTGACCCTCACCCACTCCCTGACCCTCACCCACTCCCGAACCCTCAAAATGACACTCACCCACTCCCAAACCCTCACCCACTCCCTGACCCTCACCCACTCTCTGATCCCTCACCCGCACCCTGACCCTCACGCACTCCCTAACCCTCACTCACTCCCTGACCCTCACCCACTCTCTGACCCTCACCCACTCCCTGACCCTCACCCATTCTATTACCCTCACCCACTCCCTGACTCTCACCAGCTCCCTAACCCTGACCTTCACCCACTCCCTGACCATCACCCACTCCCTGACCCTCACCCACTCCCTGACCCTCACCCACTCTCTAACCCTCACCCACTCCCTAACCCTAACACTGACCTTCACCAGCTCCCTGACCCTCACCCACCCTCTGATCCTCACCCACTCCCTGACCCTCACCCACTCCCTGACCCCTCACCCACTCCTTGATCCTCATCCACTCCCTGACCTCTCATCCACTCCCTAACCCACACCCACTGCCTGACCCCAACCCACTCCCTGACTCTCACTAACTCTCTAACCCTCAACCACTCCCTGACCCTCACCCACACTCTGACCCTCACCCACTTCCTAACCCTCACCCGATTCCTGACCCTCACGCTGATCCTCACCCCACTCCCTGACCATCACCCACTCCCTGACCCACACTAACTCCCTAACCCTCAACCACTCCCTGACCCTCACCCACACTCTGACCCTCAACCACTCTCTAACCCTCACCCACTCCCTGACTCTCACACTGACCCTCACCCACTCTCTGAACCTCACCCACTCCCTGACCCTCACCCACTCCCTGACCTCACCCACTCCCTGACCCTCACCCACTTCCTGACCCTCATCCACTCCCTGACCCCTCATCCACTCCCTAACCCACACCCACTGCCTGACCCAAACCCAATCTCTGAACCTCACCCACACTCTGACCCTCACCCACTCCCTGACCTTCACCCACTCCCTGACCCTCACCCACTCCCTGACCCTCACCCACTCCCTGACCCTCATCCACTCCCTAACCCCTCATCCACTCCCTAACCCTCAATCACTTCCTGACCCTCACCCACTCTCTGATCCCTCACCCACACTCTGACCCTCACCCACTTCCTAACCCTCACCCACTCCCTGACCCTCACCCACTCCCTGACCCTCACCCACTCCAAGACCCTCACCCACTCCCTGACCCTCACCCACTGCGTGACCCTCACCCACTCCCTGACCCTCACCCACTCCCTGACCCTCACCCACTCCCTGACCCTCAACCACTCACTGACCCTCAACTACTCACTGACCCTCAACCACTCCAAGACCCTCACCCACTCCCTGATCCTCACCGACTCCCTGACCCTCACCCACTCCCTGACCCTCACCCCCTCCCTGACCCTCACACTGACCCCCACCCACTCCCTGACCCCTCACCCACTACCTGACCCTCACCCACTCCCAGACTCTCACCCACTCCCTGACCCCTCACATTGTCCCTCACCCCCTCCCTGACCCTCACACTGACCCCCACTCACTCCCTGACCCATCACCCACTACCTGAACCTCACTCACTCCCTGACCCTCACTTACTCCATGACCCTCACCCACTCCCAGACTCTCACCCACTCCCAGACTCTCACCCACTCCCTGACCCTCACATTGTCCCTCACCCACTCCCTGACCCTCACCCACTCCAAGACCCTCACCCACTCCAAGACCCTCACCGACTCCCTGACCCTCACCCACTCCCTGACCCTCACCCCCTCCCTGACCCTCACACTGACCCCCACCCACTCCCTGACCCCTCACCCACTACCTGAACCTCACTCACTCCCTGACCCTCACTTACTCCCTGACCGTCACCCATTCCCCGACCCTCACTTACTCCCTGACCCTCACTTACTCCCTGACCCTCACCCACTCCCTGTTCCCTCACCCACACTCTGACCCTCACCCACTCCCTAACCTTCACCCACTCCCTGACTGTTACAGCCCTACTGGGACGCAACCGGGTTCTTCTCTGATGGTAGTAGAGTTTTGGGAATCTGGCCCTAAGTTAGTAGAGGCTTTCAAGGGGTGTGTTCCGTAATGCAAGTCAAAGCAATCAAGGAAGGTACATTGAAGACAAGTATTCTAATTTATATATATATATATTCCCACCACCGTAATTTAAAGTCTTAAAAGGGAATTATTACTACACAATGTACAATGAGGTCTCCCTCTCTGAAGACGCTCAACACTCAGCGATGCTTCTTCTAGGTAGCCCTGGTCTCAGCTTCCGTGGCTCACGATGAATCCAATTACTCTACGACGAATCTACCATGGCCACAGGCCAGCCAAATCAATGTCCCACTGGGTGCCCTGTCGTGATGGCCTTCAACCACAATCCAGCCTGTAGCTGGCAGGTACCGGTCAGCCTCGCTGTCAGGCCACTCCACAACTAATACTAGGGTTGCGAGCCCTAGGCAGGAGCCTCGTGTGACCCGCTGATCACTCTCCTCATTAAGCACCACAGTGGCTAGTCTCTTCCACCAGCCAGCCCCGGATAAGGCGATTCCTGACACTGCCACGCCTCAGGCAGGCTATTACACTCTCAACAGAGTTCGTCCGGGGGTGGCTCACAGCTTCTTCAAAGCAAACTCGTGAAGAGACCTTGGCTGCCTTAGGTAGACTGGTCCATCGTCCAACACAGCAGTCCCAGGTCGACTCTGCAATCAGACACGTCATTAATACTGGGACGCTTCACTCACAAGCTTAGACAGAAACGCCCACCTCTTCACTCCATAGATGGCGTTGCTGTCTAAGCGACACCTCACCAGAGGTCAGCAGCGGCTACGTCACGAGCTGACTAGGACAGGAATCCAGCACTCATTGCTGGCCTATCCTGTCACCACTAGATGGCGTCGTCCATTTGGAGTGGGTTTCGGGAGCGGACTCGCAGATGGCGTTGTCGTCACTGCTCCGTGCTCCGACGCTGGACTCGGGTCCATAACACTGACCCTCACCCACTCTCTGACCCTCACCCACTCCCTGACCCTCACCCACTTCTTGACCCTCACCCACTCCCTGACCCTCACCCACTCCCTGACCCTCACCCACTCCCTGACCATCACCCACTCTCTGACCCTCACCCATTCCCTGACCCTCACCCACTCCCTAACCCTCACCCACTCCCTGACCCTGACCCACTCTCTGAACCTCACCCACTCCCTGATCCTCATCCACTCCCTGACCCTTCATCCACTCCGTAACCCACACCCACTCCCTAACCATCAACCACTCCCTGACCCTCATCCACTCCCTGATCCCTCACCCACCTTCTGACCCTCACCCACTCCCTAACCCTCACCCACTCCCTGACCCTCACCCACTCCCTGACCCTCACCCACTCCCTGACCTCTCACACTGACCCTCACCCACTCCCTGACCCTCACCCACTCTCTGACCCTCACCTACTCCTTGACCCTCACCCACTCACTGACCCTCACTCACTCCCTGACCCTCACCCACTCCTAGACCCTCACCCACTCCCTGACCCTCACTTACTCCCTGACCCTCACCCACTCCCAGACCCTCACCCACTCCCTGACCCTCACATTTTCCCTCACCCACTCCCTGACCCTCACATTTTCCCTCACCCACTCCCTGACCTCTCACACTGACCCTCACCCACTCCCTGACCCTCACCCACTCTCTGACCCTCACCTACTCCTTGACCCTCACCCACTCCCTCACCCTCACCCACTCCCTAACCCTCACCCACTCCCTGACCCTCACCCACTCCCTGATCCTTCACCCACACTCTGACCCTCATCCACTCTCTAACCCTCACCCCACTCCCTGTGGGATATCTGGGGCTTGACTCAATTATTTAATTATTTAATTTAATTAACGAAGGACCACCCACTTTTGAGAAAAGAGGGAAATTAATAAAAATTGATCATTAGAAACACAAGGAAGAATCAATGTCTATGGATAAATATTAGAAAGAATAATTACTTAAATAAATAATGGACTGTATGATTAATTAACTAAAGTCAGAGCCTCAAACACCTACATTGGGGGGGTATTGCTAGAACTTCATATACGTCTAGGAACTAGTGTGGTTCGTGCACCAGTTCATTGTTGAATAAAGAATATTATGACCAAATTATTATAGAATCAATAGGTAAATTCAAATAGAAATATTAATGATTGTTAGAATTAAAGAGTAATCATCTAAGTAAACACATCAATCTCCAGTTCATATGATAAGTACTGGATATGATAATATTATGGATATGTATAATAAAATGGAGCAATTAAATGTGTACTAAAAGTCTTAGCTTTAAGACGATTTCTATGACATCGTTCATGCTTGGTCCTCGTGATCTCAGAATCTCCACACAGAAGCCCTAAGAGGTGAATAACACGAATGCAGTTAACGGCTCGTTGACTCCTCACATACGAGCGATAATTTAAAGGATATTACGTAGCATTGAATTAGGCTACTTAAATCTTAACATTTATGAAAATAGAAAAGAAATATTAATGCGGTACTAACATTGGATATTTTTGTCGTCTTGCTATGTAACGACAGACTACCCACGAAATATACAATCTCTAATGATGCATCAAGAAAGAAATATATACTTAGCATGAGCGCAGTGTATGCTGAAGTCTGCCGATATCGCGACTCAGTCTCAAACTTCCATGATGTTGTAAAGGTGGTTGAGAGTTTGGCTTGATTCTCGACGTGTTATTATTTGACCGAGCACTATGGAGCACGTGGAAGAATAATTATTCGTTATAAGCTGAGTATCAGTGTAATTCTTGCTGATAATCCCAACGTCACATGTCTCAGACTCTGACGCCACGACTTTCCTGTCCAAGTACGCGCGCTCGCTGCTCACTCCGCAACACGAGTCACCGCCACACACACAATGGCGTCTCCTCCTCCCTCAACCCGCGTCCTGCATTAACCACAGAAATTATTTATCACGAATAATACTATTTCGTGCAATTGTGGTTGAAATACTTTAATAAAGACTGGGTTGTGATTCTAGGGATTTAAATATTATTGCTTTCCCGTCTTATGGTGGTAAACGAGAAAGGGAGAAGATTTTAGTTTTCTCCATGGCATTCACGCGTGACAGAAAAACTATTACTTGATAACAATTGTAACTTTAAACTCTCGATTTAGAATTATGTGGGAGTTATGTTATCCATAAATAATTATCACACGGAATACTGAAGATTTTAGAGAACCACATTCAATTCTCTAGCACACTGGCAATAAATGTGTTTAACTAGATATAATCTGACGCAATACTGGTGCTTGATTTCATAAGAATTCTAGCATCCATATGTAGATATAATGGTTAGTTTATGTGAACATTACGGTTAGTAAGTTTTAGTGACTACTGTAGTTAGTATATAATAATACTGATTTATTATAATACAATAGTATTGTATTAGTGTTGGAAATTTCCAACATAACTCCGGGGGGAGTTTTCTCGGATCGCAGTGCAATGTTGAGTACTGACATACCTATCCCGAAGTTAGTATTAATGTTAGTATGTTAGTACACACATAACGGATATCCCGTAATTGTCAAGGACATACAAGAAATTTGAGTCTTGTAAAGAAAATCATGTTGAATAGAACATGTTATTGTGAATCATCTAAAGTTAATGACTAATAAAGCCTACAATAAACTCTGTGACTGGTGTCGGTATGACATGTAACGTTTATGTTACTAAGTCTTAAAGTCTTGCAAACTCTTAGATACTCTAGACGAAATAATGTTATTGTTAATAGCCTATACAAACAAATTAAGGATTAAACATTGAAATATTAAATGATTAAGTTATCTGCAATCAGAAACTCTCTAAAGCTTACAATAAACTCAACAACTATGGTCGCAGTGACATGTAATGGTCTATTACGTAGTTGCTGAATTGCAGGCAAACTCAGAAAAAGTTCCTAAGAACTGATAACAATATTGTAAAAATTGTATTCTACATTATTATACAGTAAAGTATTATTGGGTCATTCAAGATGAAGGAGACTATGACACTACAGTAAGGTCACTGTCTAGGGTCGCTGTGACTTGTAACTATTGAGTTACTAGACAATAACATCACGTAGCATCATGATCACCCCAAAATCAAATGAGGAAATTTGATTTAATGTGCACTGCCGTGCAGTAGTCATTCTGACTGATGATATAACTAATTTGCTAACTAGCTAAAATAGTGTAAAATTAGAGAACTGAAAAGGTTTGTTCATTAAAATCAAGGAAGATTCTGAGTCGACAGTGAGATTAGCAGCCTAGTCATTCTGACTTATGAGCTAATTGAATTGCAGCTCATAGGCTTGACACTGTAAACTCATTAATACATCCTCAACTTTTAGATGAAAATTGAGTTTATTAAATCAGTCTCTTTAAGCATAGTCAACTGTAATTAATTGTGAGTACAGACTAGGCTAGTACTCAGTTGACACTAACTAAAGTCCCTAAACCTACCTAAATAAATGGTTCAAATTTCTAACCTACCTAAGTAGAGGACTAAGCTGATTGTGATAACTCACTAACTCTTAGTGGAGTTACTCTAGCTAAATTGTGAGCAAAAATGTTCTCAAATTAACATTGGGAGCTGTATTGAGCTCGTGAACTGGTTGAGCTATATTGAGCTCATTAACAGTTAACAGAGTGAGCTATATTGAGCTCGTTAACAGTTAACAGAGCGAGCTATATTAAGCTTGTTAACATGGTGAACTATATTGAGCTCGTTAACAGAGTGAGCTATATTGAGCTCGCTAACATGGGGATCTATATTGAGCTCATTAAGCATGTTAACAGGGTGAGTTATATTGAACTCGTTAACAGAGTTAACAGGGTGAGCTATATTGAGCTCGTTAACATGGGGAGCTATATTGAGCTCATTGAGCATGTTAACAGGGTGAGTTATATTGAACTCGAATTAACGAGGTGGAGCATTGTATCGTTCAATTATCATGGCGAGCAATATTGAGCTCGTATTCGCATTGGGAACAATAAAGCACTCAATTATTACATTAATTCAAGGGTGAGCTATATTGAGCTCATTAAGCATGTTAATTAACAATGCTGATGTTTAATGATAATGCAGTAAACAAAGGGAAACCTAAGGTTGCTGGAAATTCAATTACTGCTACGATTAATCCTATTCAAAGATAATTTATAACATTTTCCCAACCTAAACGTTTCACGGGTTATTAGTTCTCTGTAGACTCACATACGTATTGGTAAGTTTGCAAGTTTGTTCGTGCTGCGCTCCTACAATAATTAAGCAGAAACGAAAGAAAAACAACTCAAACAAAAATTGATGCAAGTATTTATCACTAACTCTTAGTGCAGAAAACATTGTATTAATAAGGTTTTCTTGGCAAATCTTAAGCGCAAGTATTTTGGACCTTGGTCCCAGTGAATTTATAATTATAGAAGTTGCTTGACGACTTCATAGTATTGCTAAATTCAGGAAATGTTAGAAGCATTGAGTGCTAGATTCTCTAGCCTAATATTATTAATTACCTAGGGAGTGCTAGATTCTCTAGCCTAATATTATTAATTACCTAGGGAGACTGAGTGTGGTCAATTATTACTTGTCGAGAATAATTCTAGGTCTGCAGTGGATTCAATGGCTTGGTCACTGTGACTTGTACTTGTTTAGGTACGCACCACTGGTTTTCCACTGAGAGCTATGAAACATCTCGGCGAATACTAATTGTACTACATTCAATCTGGATTTATTACTCAGCTGTGTTTCTCATTTTAGCTTGCTGCTGGAGAATTGATTTACTGCTGACTAATTTATTATTGTTGGCAGGCTTAGGCTTGTTCACATTCAGAACTTTACCGGTAAGTAAGTAGCCACCTGCAGATTGGAGCATATTCATTCCCAATCGTTTAACATGTCCAGTTATGAAATGGTAATAGTAGTCTGCTCCTATTATTACATTTACATTGTTAAGGCGGTCAGACGTTAACTTGTTGTCAGCCAAATTAATTTCACGTTCCTGCAGGAAGTGGGCTGTGTACCCCAGACCCATAATATTTAGGTCAAAAGGTATTTGATCTACAACAATGGATTGGAAAGCCTTGACATGACTACCTAGTCGTACAAGCGGTTGAACTACTGAGTATTCATGGGTTCCTCGATTTATCATGAACCCTGACAAGTTTAATTTTACCTGTCTGATTGGTGGTAAATTGAGTGCCACTGCCGCTTTTTGAGTAATGAAAGTTCTCTGAGAACCTTGATCAAATAGTCCACGAGTGGGGATCTTGGCTCCTTTGTTTTTTACTTGAAGTTGGGCAGTGGGCAAAGTTGCATCCACTTGAGATGCCTGTGAAATTACGCTGTACACATCTCTCACCTTGCAGCACTGTACTGGTGTAGATTCTCTACGTCCTATTCTAGGATTGACATAATTTGTCCTGACTAATTTGCACAGTGCAGCATGATGCTTGCCCCTTCTACACCTATTGCAGGTGTTTAGTGGGGTGTCACAGCTATTAACATTATGTGATTTGAGACACCTAGTACATCTGTGTAACTGTTTGAGTCGTCTGACTCTTGTGTCTCTATTAGGGTAATTAGTACATTTGTACAGAGAATGGTTTTGATTGCAAAACAAGCATATTCCCCATCCCACAGCTCGTTTAGGGGTTACCGGTTTAGGTAAAACAGTAACTGCAGGTTGTGATGGTTTTGCTGCTTGCATTTGCTTGTTATTTATTCTCTTGTGAGTACTTGGTGTACTCTGGGGAGCCATTACTGGGCTCTTGGGAGTACTCTTTGGACTATTAGGTCTCTTAGGAGCACCTGTGAAGTTATTGGGAATGCTCTTTGGACTATTAGGTCTCTTAGGAGCACCTGTGGGGCTCTGGGGCCTTACTGATGAATCAGTGTTTGACTTATTGTTATTACATTGATTATTAGTACCCTTATTACCTAGTGACAGTGTCACTTTGTGGAGTTCCAGGTAAGGAAATTGATGTGGGTACAGTTTCGGTGCATTCAGAAGAGGCATTAAGTGCCTGGTTTCCTCTATGATTGCTTATATTGCGCAAACCTGTAAATATATCCTGCATTGACAGGGTATTACCATTCTGGTATACATATAACTTATTGAGTGTGTCACCAGACAATTTTCTTTGGATGATAATTTTAGTCATCCACTCAGCAGTTGGGTGATCCACCTCTTTACTAAAGGAATTTAGCAGTGACTCAAGCTGAAAACTAAAGGCTTGTAAAGAGTCAACTGATTGTTCTGGTGGAGACAAATCTAGTAATTGGTGTACAAGGTTTATAATAGTCTTCTCATTGTTAGCACTTATTCTAGAAGCCTGGTGTGAGTAATTGTGACCATTACTTGGGTTGCTTAAGGCTTCTTGCTTAGCCTCAGCTTTAATTACAGCTTCGGCTGCTGCTGCAGCTTTAGCTTTATCATTTTCTGGTTTAGATTCACTGATTATTGCAACTTCACTAAGAGTTTCATCTGCAGCTTCTCTTGTTTCTCTGGGTTCCTGTGAGGAGCTAGTTAATTCAGTAGCCTCATGCATTGACTTTATAGAATCCAGGGAACATTGAGAAGAGCTGTCTGAAAATTGATCAGACTCTGTAAATAAATCGTTACGTAAAGTTGTATTAGATGAGATGTTAGAAAATGAAGGTTGAACTTCAGTTGTTGATCCTGTATAGTGATCAGTATTGATTAGAGGATTCTCCTCATTTTGAGGTATTTCATCTGAGCTGGGTGCTTGCTCGGGTGTAGGTCTACTACAAAAATGTTCTATCCACTCAGGAACATTTTGTGTCGCAAGCACTTTGTTATATTGATCTAACTTGTTTAGAATTGTATTTTCATAGTTGGCAAGATCAGATTCTATCAGACGTAATTCGTCTGGATCAGTATTACTGCTAAGGAGTATGTTCCTATTAGACTCGATTGTATCCTTCACCTGGACATATTTTTGGCTAGCCACCTTTGTGGAAATGTTTAGCTCGAAGAAGTCAACAGAGTTGGTTCCTAAACAGTTGTCACATTTGTCAAGTAGTCTTGATAGGTGATTTTGAAGACCTCTCAGGCCAATACAGATTCTCCCTAATATTGCAGGAGTAGCCATTCTGGCTGTAAATTTGAGCCTTATAGGGCTTATATAGCTACTTGTACAGCTATGGTACTTGCTCCTTTATGTAGAGCAGGTATAATTATTGACAGCCTGATATTTTCTTGAGGCTGATTGTAATTTACCTTATTTAGAGGTTAGCTACCTACCTAATAATAAGCAACTAAGATTTGAGTGGTACCTTGGTCTCACTACAGGTGTTCCTTAGCTTAGCTCTTCAAAATCAGCTTTGGATGGGTAGTGAACTTACAGTAACACTCAAAGATAGAAATATGCAATAAAATATAATTACACAATAAATGGTTAATCCCACCCATTCGGGTCAGCACTACATAAAATAATAATGCACCAGCACTGTCTAACAGTACTAGTTAGGTAATAATCCTACCTATTAATGCAGCTAATCGTGTAGACTGGATTTGTACAAATCTTAGTACCGTGTCAGTCTGAAATATCCTACCTCTGTTGGGTTGGCATAATAACTACAATAAATGTGGTGCAATAATGTGTAAATAGTGCTATGTTTTTGGATTTTGTAATTTTATATAATATATACACTGGTAGAAATTATGTGTATAAGAAATTTAATGAACACAAGAGAATTAATTGTGTTTGGCAAGTATTCTATTGCCGTAAATAATATTTAAACTCCTGAATGTACTTCCTAATTGTGGAATAAAATGTTATCAGGGTTAGTAATGATTAATTAGTATGGGATCAGCAATTTGTATTAGTATACTGGATCCTAAAATGTTAATGAATCCACTGACTTAAGTGAATCAGTAATTATGGATTGAATTTAGGCTATAAGGGACAGTCTGCTGACAGCCGTATATTGAAATATTTGTATAGCCCAAATGGTTAACACATAATTGGTGTTAGTGAGGAATTATTATAGAAGTTATGAGCTGTTGCTCCTGGTGACCTGAAGATTCTTACCTCAGTATGAGGTATAGGTCTAAGTGTTGTGGGTAATTCACTGTGTCCCACGAGTGCTATCTTATACATAAGGTATAAGTAGCAAATGAATTGGTGTGAATTAGGCTAATCTATGTGGTACACTGCCGGTAGACACAATTAAAAAATGTGGTTAGTCTAGACTACTTCACACGGTGATTAGTTATTACTAATTAGTATGTATCTATTTATATCTATCCGGTTCGAAGGACCACAATGTGGGATATCTGGGGCTTGACTCAATTATTTAATTATTTAATTTAATTAACGAAGGACCACCCACTTTTGAGAAAAGAGGGAAATTAATAAAAAGTGATCATTAGAAACACAAAGAAGAACCAGTGTCTATGTAAAATATTAGAAAGAATAATCACTTAAATAAATAATGGACTGTATGATTAATTAACTAAAGTCAGAGCCTCAAACACCTACATTGGGGGGGTATTGCTAGAACTTCATATACGTCTAGGAACTAGTGTGGTTCGTGCACCAGTTCATTGTTGAATAAAGAATATTATGACCAAATTATTATAGAATCAATAGGTAAATTCAAATAGGAATATTAATGATTGTTAGAATTAAAGAGCAATCATCTAAGTAAACACATCAATCTCCAGTTCATATGGTAAGTACTCGATATGATAATATTTTGGATATGTATAATAAAATAGAGCAATTAAATGTGTACTAAAGTCTTAGCTTTAAGACGATTTCTATGACATCGTTCGTGCTTCGTCCTCGTGATCTCAGGATCTCCACACAGAAGCCCTTAGAGGTGAATAACACGAATGCAGTTAACGGCTCGTTGACTCCTCACATACGATCTGTAATTTAAAGGATATTACGTAGCATTGAACTAGGCTACTTAAATCTCAACATTTATGAAAATAGTAAATAAATATTAATGCTGTACTAACATTGGATTTTTTGTCGTCTTGCTATGTAACGACAGACTACCCACGAAATATACAATCTCTAATGATGCATCAAGAAAGAAATATATACTTATCGATTAGTGCAGTGTATGCTGAAGTCTGCCGATATCGCGTCTCAGTCTCAAACTTCCACGATGTTGTACACGTGGTTGAGAGTTTGGCTTGATGCTCGACGCGTTATTATTTGACCGAGCACTATGGAGCACGTGGAAGAATAATTATTCGTTATAAGCTGAGTATTAGTGTAATTCTTGCTGATAATCCCAACGTCACGTGTCTCAGACTCTGACGCCACGACTTTCCTGTTCAAGTACGCGCGCTCGCTGCTCACTTCGCTACACGAGCCACCGCCACACACACAATGGCGTCTCCTCCTCCCTCAACCTGCGTCCCGCATTCACCACAGAAATTATTTATCACGAATAATACTATTTCACGCAATTGTGGTTGAAATACTTTAATAAAGACTGGGTTGTGATTCTAGGGATTTAAATATTATTGCTTTCCCGTCATATGGTTGTAAACGAGAAAGGGAGAAGATTTTAGTTTTCTCCATGGCATTCACGCGTGACAGAAAAACTATTACTTGATAACAATTGTAACTAAAAACTATCGATTTAGAATTATTTGGGAGTTATGTTATCCATAAATAATTATCACACGGAATACTGAAGATTTTAGAGAACCACATTAAATTCTCTAACACACTGGCAATAAATGTGTTTAACTAGATATAATCTGATGCAATACTGGTGCTTGATTTCGTAAGAATTCCAGCATCCATATGTAGATATAATGGTTAGTTTATGTGAACATTACTGTTAGTAAGTTTTAGTGACTACTGTAGTTAGTATATAATAATAATACTGATTTATTATAATACAATAGTATTGTATTAGTGTTGGAAATTTCCAACACTCACTGACCCTCACCCCACTCCCTGACCCTCACCCACTCCCTCACCCTCACCCACTCCCTAGCCCTCAACTACTCCCTGACCCTCACCCACTTCCTGACCCTCACCCACTCCCTGAACCTCACCCACTCTCTGACCCTCACACTGACCCTCTCCCTGACCCTCACCCACTTCCTGACCCTCACCTACTCCCTGACCCTCACCCGCTCCCTGACCCTCACCTACTCCCTGATCATCACCCATTCCGTGACCCTCACCCACTCCCTGACCCTCACCCACTCCCTAACCCTCACCCACTCCCTGACTCTCACGCTGACCCTCACCCGCTCCCTGACCCTTACACTGACCCTCACCTACTCCCTGATCATCACCCACTCTCTGAACCTCACCCACTCCCTGACCCTCACCCACTCCCTGACCCCTCACCCACTCCCAGATCCTCATCCACTCCCTGACTCTCACGCTGACCCTCACCCGCTCCCTGACCCTTACACTGACCCTCACCTACTCCCTGATCATCACCCACTCTCTGAACCTCACCCACTCCCTGACCCTCACCCACTCCCTGACCCCTCACCCACTCCCAGATCCTCATCCACTCCCTGACCCCTCATCCACTCCCTAACCCACACCCACTGCCTGACCCTCACCCACTCCCTAACCCTCAAACTGACCCTCATCCACTCCTTGACTCTCAACCACTCCCTGACCCTCACCCACTCCCTGATCCCTCACCCACACTCTGACCCTCACCCACTCCCTAACCCTCACCCACTCTCTGACCCTCACCCACTCCTTGACCCTCACCCACTCCCTGACCCTCACCCACTCCCTGACACCTCACACTGACCCTCACCCACTCCCTGACCCTCACCCACTCCCTGACACCTCACACTGACCCTCACCCCTAATTGACCCTCTCCTACTCCCTGACCCTCACCCACTCCTTGACCCTCACCCATTCTTTGACCCTCACATTGACCCTCACCCACTCCCTAACACTCACCCACACCCAGACCCTCACCCACTTCCTGACCCTCACTTACTCCCTGACCCTCACCCACTCCTTGACCCTCACCCACTCCCTGACTCTCATCCACTCCCTGACCTCTCACCCACTCCCTGACCTTCACCCAATCCCTGACCCTCACCCACTCCCTAACCATCTGTTGGATATTTCCAACACCGAATACAACACTGTTGTATTCTCATTACTTATTACTAACTATACTAATTATTGTAGTAAGTAAAATTAACAACACGTAGAATTCTCATGTACTAATAATTCCATCTGTACAGTAGGCTAGAATTCTCATGTCACCTGACGCCAGTATTGCATCAGATTTCCTTACAGTAAACACATTATATCCAATGTATGTGAGAATTAAATTCGATTCTCTATAACTAAGGCATTCTGTATGATAACTAATTGCAGATGAAATTGACCTCCAACTAAAAGCCGAATAGAGCGTTGGAGTCATAGCGTTTATCTCGTAATAAAGCTAACGTCACCAGTGAATGCCATGGGGAGACATTAATTCCTCTCCCTTATATATTTACTATTCTTAAAGTGGTAAATAATAATAATTTCCTCCTCTAAATAATAAACCCGTCCAGTCTTCAACGTTTCAAGCGTAAATGCGAGAAATATTAATGTTCGTGACATAATTTGTTTTATGAACGCGCGAAACGGCGTGGGTTGAAGAGGACCAACTCAGTACACGTGCGGAGCCGCTCAGAGGCAGACCTGTGCATACAGTACTCACAAGGAGACGCCATTGCCCAGCCACTAGGGCAGACGTTATCCATCCTCAGATGAAAGTCGCCACTGTGAGGCGTGAATAACCTTGCAGATAATATCTTCAGCTAGTGCTGGTGTCAAATAAGGAGCCTTTTAACCTGGTTCTTGACGACACGTGACCAGCCAGCGAAGCGCGCCACTATCCAGGATAGGCCTAGCCGGAGCCTGGGGACGTGAAGCACGGCAATCTTAAAACTTATACAGTGCCCCACAGCTAAGTATATTCCTTTATGTGATGCATCGGGTAAAGAGTTTAGTAGTAGCTGGGTGATTGACCGTTATGACGCACGGTAACATCTAATAACAGGTGATTAAATTTTGTCACCTATAACTCTCAATTTCTTGAATATATAGATTCAGTAGTTAAATTAGTTGCTACTGTAAATATTTGTCTTGCAGCACGAGAGAAGAATTCTCCATGCCGCCTTCTCCCATGTTAATCCGTCTCATTCGTCAGCTGACCGAGTCCAGAGAATAAGAGGAACTTCCATGGCTTGTCTAAAGGAATCGTCATTAAGCTAAGACTTTATTTTCTTTCATGATTCTATTGCAATTTCTTATGTGCAGAATTCCTCAGGATTAATATGTGGTTTACTGTAACTCTCATTACTATACTCATAATCTATGTTCCCATTTATGGTAATGATATCAGTTTCAATATAATTTTTATAGGATTAGATTATTATTAATTGAATTAGTGAACGAACCACACTAATTCCTGGACGTACTTACCTCCAGTAATAACCCCCCAATGTAGGTGCTTGAGGGTTTGATTCATTTAATTATACAGCCCATTAATTATTTCTATGATCATATTTCTAGTATTTTTATCCATAGTTACTGGTTCATCTAGGAATTATCTAATGATCAGAAATTCTCAGTTTCCCTCTTTACTATAAAAGCGGGTGGTCCTTCGTAATTTAATTTACTACATTAATATTTAAATAATCAGATTCAAGCCAAAATATCCCACACCATCAACCACTCCCTGACCCTCAGCAACTCCCTGACCCTCGAACACTACCTGACCCTCACTCTCTCCCGGACCCTCACACTGACCCTCACTCACTCTGACACTCACCAACTCCCTGACCCTAACACACTCGAAGACCCTCACCCACTCCCTGACACTCACCCACTCCCTGACCCTCACCCACTCCCTAACCCTCAAACTGACCCTCACCCACTCCTTGACCCTCACCCACTCCCTGACCCTCACCCACTCCCTGATCCCTCACCCACACTCTGACCATCACCCACTCCGAACCCTCACCCACTCCCTGACCCTCACCCATTCCCTGACCCTCACCCACATCCTGACCCTAACCCACTCCCAGATGCTCACCCACTCCATGACCCTCACCCACTCCCTGACCCCTCATCCACTCCCTGACCCTCACCCACTCCCTGACCCTCACGCACTCCCTGACCCTCACCCAACTCCCTGATCCTCACCCACTCTCTGACCCTCACCCATTCACTGACCCCTCACCCACTCCCTTACCCTCACCTACTCCCTGACCCTCACTCACTCCCTGACCCTCACCTACTCTCTAACCCTCAACCACTCCTTGGCCCTCACCCACTCCCTGACCCTCACCCACTCCCTGACCCTCACCCACTCCCTGACCCTCGCCAACTCCCTCACCCTCACCCACTCCCTGACCTTCACACTGACCCTCACCCACTCCTTGAACCTCACCCGCTCCCTGACCTTCACACTGACCCTCACCCACATCCCTGACCCTCACCCACTCCCTGATCCTCACCCACTCCCTGACCCTCACCCACTCTCTGACCCTCACCTACTCCTTGACCCTCACCCACTCCCTGACCCTCACCCACTCCCTGACCCTCACCCACTCTCTGAAACTCACCCACTCCCTGACCCTCACATTGACCCTCACTCACTCCCTGACCTTCAACCACTCCCAGACCCTCACCCACTCCCTGACCCTCACTTACTCCCTGACCCTCACCCACTCCCGAACTCTCACCCGCTCCCTGACCCCTCACATTGTCCCTCACTTACTCCCTGACCCTCACTTCCTCCCTGACCCTCACCCACTCCCTGACCCTCACTTCCTCCCTGACCCTCACCCACTCCCCAACCCTAACCCACTCCTTGACCATCACTTACTCCCTAACCCTCACCCACTCCCTGTTCCCTCACCCACACTTTGACCCTCACCCACTCCCTAACCCTCATCCACTCCCTGACCCTCACCCACTCTCTGACCCTCACCCACTCCCTGACCCTCACCCACTTCTTGACCCTTACCCACTCCCTCACCCTGACCCACTCCCTAACCCTCAACCACTCCCTGACCCTCACCCACTCCCTGACCATCACCCACTCCCAGACTCTCACCCACTCCCTGACCCTCACTTCCTCCCTGACCCTCACCCACTCCCTGACCCTCACTCACTCCCCGACCCTCACATACTCCCTGACCCTTACTTACTCCCTGACCCTCACCCACTCCCTGTTCCCTCACCCACTCCCTGACCCTCACCCATTCCCTGACCTTCACAGACTCCCTGACCCTCACCCACACCCTGACCCTCACCCACTCCCGGACCCACACCTACTCCCTGACCCTCACCCACTACCTGAACCTCACCCACTCCATGACCATCACACTGCCCCTCACCCACACCCTGACCCTAACCCACTCCCAGACGCTCACCCACTCCATGACCCTCACCCACTCCCTGAACCCTCATCCACTCCCTGACCCTCACCCATTCCCTGACCCTCACCCACTCCCTGACCCTCACGCACTCCCTGACCCTCACCCAACTCCCTGATCCTCACCCACTCTCTGACCCTCACCCATTCACTGACCCCTCACCCACTCCCTTACTCTCACCTACTACCTGACCCTCACCCACTCCCTGACCCTCACCTACTCTCTAACCCTCAACCACTCCTTGACCCTCACCCACTCCCTGACCCTCACCCACTCCCTGACCCTCACCCACTCCCTGACCCTCGCCAACTCCCTCACCCTCACCCACTCCCTGACCCTCACACTGACCCTCACCCACTCCCTGACCCTCACCCACTCCTTGAACCTCACCCGCTCCCTGACCCTCACACTGACCCTCACCAACTCCCTGACCATCACCCACTCCCTGACCCTCACCTACTCCCTGACCCTCACTCACTCCCTGACCCTCACCCACTCCCTGATTTCTCACACTGACCCACACCCACATCCCTGACCATCACCCACTCCCTGACCCTCACTCACTCCCTGACCCTCACCCATTACCTGACCCCGACCCACTCCCTGACCCTCACCCACTCTCTGACCCTCACCCACTCCCTGACCCTCACCCACTTCTTGACCCTTACCCACTCCCTCACCCTGACCCACCCCCTAACCCTCAACCACTCCCTGACCCTCACCCACTCCCTGACCCTCACCCACTCCCTGACCCTCACCCACTCCCTGACCCTCACGCACTCCCTGACCCTCACCCAACTCCCTGATCCTCACCCACTCTCTGACCCTCACCCATTCACTGACCCCTCACCCACTCCCTTACCCTCACCTACTCCCTGACCCTCACCCACTCCCTGACCCTCACCCACTCCCTGACCCTCGCCAACTCCCTCACCCTCACCCACTCCCTGACCTTCACACTGACCCTCACCCACTCCTTGAACCTCACCCGCTCCCTGACCTTCACACTGACCCTCACCCACATCCCTGACCCTCACCCACTCCCTGATCCTCACCCACTCCCTGACCCTCACCCACTCTCTGACCCTCACCTACTCCTTGACCCTCACCCACTCCCTGACCCTCACCCACTCCCTGACCCTCACCCACTCTCTGAAACTCACCCACTCCCTGACCCTCACATTGACCCTCACTCACTCCCTGACCTTCAACCACTCCCAGACCCTCACCCACTCCCTGACCCTCACTTACTCCCTGACCCTCACCCACTCCCGAACTCTCACCCGCTCCCTGACCCCTCACATTGTCCCTCACTTACTCCCTGACCCTCACTTCCTCCCTGACCCTCACCCACTCCCTGACCCTCACTTCCTCCCTGACCCTCACCCACTCCCCAACCCTAACCCACTCCTTGACCATCACTTACTCCCTAACCCTCACCCACTCCCTGTTCCCTCACCCACACTTTGACCCTCACCCACTCCCTAACCCTCATCCACTCCCTGACCCTCACCCACTCTCTGACCCTCACCCACTCCCTGACCCTCACCCACTTCTTGACCCTTACCCACTCCCTCACCCTGACCCACTCCCTAACCCTCAACCACTCCCTGACCCTCACCCACTCCCTGACCATCACCCACTCCCAGACTCTCACCCACTCCCTGACCCTCACTTCCTCCCTGACCCTCACCCACTCCCTGACCCTCACTCACTCCCCGACCCTCACATACTCCCTGACCCTTACTTACTCCCTGACCCTCACCCACTCCCTGTTCCCTCACCCACTCCCTGACCCTCACCCATTCCCTGACCTTCACAGACTCCCTGACCCTCACCCACACCCTGACCCTCACCCACTCCCGGACCCACACCTACTCCCTGACCCTCACCCACTACCTGAACCTCACCCACTCCATGACCATCACACTGCCCCTCACCCACACCCTGACCCTAACCCACTCCCAGACGCTCACCCACTCCATGACCCTCACCCACTCCCTGAACCCTCATCCACTCCCTGACCCTCACCCATTCCCTGACCCTCACCCACTCCCTGACCCTCACGCACTCCCTGACCCTCACCCAACTCCCTGATCCTCACCCACTCTCTGACCCTCACCCATTCACTGACCCCTCACCCACTCCCTTACTCTCACCTACTACCTGACCCTCACCCACTCCCTGACCCTCACCTACTCTCTAACCCTCAACCACTCCTTGACCCTCACCCACTCCCTGACCCTCACCCACTCCCTGACCCTCACCCACTCCCTGACCCTCGCCAACTCCCTCACCCTCACCCACTCCCTGACCCTCACACTGACCCTCACCCACTCCCTGACCCTCACCCACTCCTTGAACCTCACCCGCTCCCTGACCCTCACACTGACCCTCACCAACTCCCTGACCATCACCCACTCCCTGACCCTCACCTACTCCCTGACCCTCACTCACTCCCTGACCCTCACCCACTCCCTGATTTCTCACACTGACCCACACCCACATCCCTGACCATCACCCACTCCCTGACCCTCACTCACTCCCTGACCCTCACCCATTACCTGACCCCGACCCACTCCCTGACCCTCACCCACTCTCTGACCCTCACCCACTCCCTGACCCTCACCCACTTCTTGACCCTTACCCACTCCCTCACCCTGACCCACCCCCTAACCCTCAACCACTCCCTGACCCTCACCCACTCCCTGACCCTCACCCACTCCCTGACCCTCACCCACTCCCTGACCCTCACCAACTCACTCACCCTCTCCCGCTCCCTGACCCTCACACTGACCCTCACACTGACCCTCACCCAATCCCTAACCATCACCTACTCCCTGACCCTCACCCACTCCCTGACCCTCACCCACTCCCTGACCCCTCACACTGACCCCACCCACATCCCTGACCCTCACCCACTCCCTGACCCTCACCCACTTCCTGACCCTCACCCACTTCCTGACCCTCACACTGCCCCTCACCCACTCCCTGACCCTAACCCACTCCCAGACGCTCACCCAGCAAACAATTTAACGTGGCCACAACATATCTGGAAATTGTTTGAAAGTATTGGAAACGTTTGTTTTATCGTATCAGATACGATATTTTGTGTGGAATTAAATAGGTTTCCAAAACTTATAACCAAAACCTACGTTGTGACACCTTTACAATCCTAACAAGAATCATTCATAATCCATTCATATACCAATATGAATCTCTTATGAAAGCTTTGAGCCGAATCTGAAACGTTCTCACCTCTTTGTGTTTAAGGTTAAATTTCTTTAAATTTAATTATATTGTTTCCAATGTAAATATTAAAACAAATTTAAGGTTAAAGTAATCAAATAATTTATATTTCTTTTATTATTTACTAACAAATCAGCAAAAATACAAAAACATATGCCCTATATAAATATATATATATATATATATATATATATATATATATATATATATATATATATATATATATATATATATATATATCCCCTCACCCATATATATATATATATATATATATATATATATATATATATATATATATATATATATATATATATATATATATATATATATATATATATATATATATATATATATATATCGGCACAACTCTCCTAAACACGAGAGTTAAGTATACAACTTTAGAACACTTTCCCACCAGGAGACTCGAACCCTAGCCAGCACAGAAGCCTTCCAGCAACTGGCATAACAGGTACGCCTTAACCCGCTCCACCACCCACTCAGACCCTTAAAAGAGATGGTAATTTCGGAGTATTTAAATACCCCAAAGATCAACACCTCCCAAGAGCACCAGAGCAAGTGAGGGGTCATTTATACGTTAATTTCATCAAGTCCCTGTTAATATGGGAAGACACAGTGTCTCTGCTTAAGGCACAACTCTCCTAAACACGAGAGTTAAGTATACAACTTTAGAACACTTTCCCACCAGGAGACTCGAACCCTAGCCAGCACAGAAGCCTTCCAGCAACTGGCATAACAGGTACGCCTTAACCCGCTCCACCACCCGCTCAGACCCTTAAAAGAGATGGAAATTTCGGAGTATTTAAATACCCCAAAGATCAACACCTCCCAAGAGCACCAGAGCAAGTGAGGGGTCATTTATACGTTAATTTCATCAAGTCCCTGTTAATATGGGAAGACACAGTGTCTCTGCTTAAGGCACAACTCTCCTAAACACGAGAGTTAAGTATACAACTTTAGATACTTTAAATAAACTTTAAATACTCCGAAATTACCATCTCTTTTAAGGGTCTGAGCGGGTGGTGGAGCGGGTTAAGGCGTACCTGTTATGCCAGTTGCTGGAAGGCTTCTGTGCTGGCTAGGGTTCGAGTCTCCTGGTGGGAAAGTGTTCTAAAGTTGTATACTTAACTCTCGTGTTTAGGAGAGTTGTGCCTTAAGCAGAGACACTGTGTCTTCCCATATTAACAGGGACTTGATGAAATTAACGTATAAATGACCCCTCACTTGCTCTGGTGCTCTTGGGAAGTGTTGATCTTTGGGGTATTTAAATACTCCGAAATTACCATCTCTTTTAAGGGTCTGAGCGGGTGGTGGAGCGGGTTAAGGCGTACCTGTTATGCCAGTTGCTGGAAGGCTTCTGTGCTGGCTAGGGTTCGAGTCTCCTGGTGGGAAAGTGTTCTAAAGTTGTATACTTAACTCTCGTGTTTAGGAGAGTTGTGCCTTAAGCAGAGACACTGTGTCTTCCCATATTAACAGGGACTTGATGAAATTAACGTATAAATGACCCCTCACTTGCTCTGGTGCTCTTGGGAGGTGTTGATCTTTGGGGTATTTAAATACTCCGAAATTACCATCTCTTTTAAGGGTCTGAGCGGGTGGTGGAGCGGGTTAAGGCGTACCTGTTATGCTAGTTGCTGGAAGGCTTCTGTGCTGGCTAGGGTTCGAGTCTCCTGGTGGGAAAGTGTTCTAAAGTTGTATACTTAACTCTCGTGTTTAGGAGAGTTGTGCCTTAAGCAGAGACACTGTGTCTTCCCATATTAACAGGGACTTGATGAAATTAACGTATAAATGACCCCTCACTTGCTCTGGTGCTCTTGGGAGGTGTTGATCTTTGGGGTATTTAAATACTCCGAAATTACCATCTCTTTTAAGGGTCTGAGCGGGTGGTGGAGCGGGTTAAGGCGTACCTGTTATGCCAGTTGCTGGAAGGCTTCTGTGCTGGCTAGGGTTCGAGTCTCCTGGTGGGAAAGTGTTCTAAAGTTGTATACTTAACGCTCGTGTTTAGGAGAGTTGTGCCTTAAGCAGAGACACTGTGTCTTCCCATATTAACAGGGACTTGATGAAATTAACGTATAAATGACCCCTCACTTGCTCTGGTGCTCTTGGGAGGTGTTGATCTTTGGGGTATTTAAATACTCCGAAATTACCATCTCTTTTAAGGGTCTGAGCGGGTGGTGGAGCGGGTTAAGGTGTACCTGTTATGCCAGTTGCTGGAAGGCTTCTGTGCTGGCTAGGGTTCGAGTCTCCTGGTGGGAAAGTGTTCTAAAGTTGTATACTTAACTCTCGTGTTTAGGAGAGTTGTGCCTTAAGCAGAGACACTGTGTCTTCCCATATTAACAGGGACTTGATGAAATTAACGTATAAATGACCCCTCACTTGCTCTGGTGCTCTTGGGAGGTGTTGATCTTTGGGGTATTTAAATACTCCGAAATTACCATCTCTTTTAAGGGTCTGAGCGGGTGGTGGAGCGGGTTAAGGCGTACCTGTTTTGCCAGTTGCTGGAAGGCTTCTGTGCTGGCTAGGGTTCGAGTCTCCTGGTGGGAAAGTGTTCTAAAGTTATATATATATATATATATATATATATATATATATATATATATATATATATATATATATATATATATATATATATATATATATATATATATATAAATATATATATATATATATATATATATATATATATATATATATATATATATATATATATATATATATATATATGTGTGTGTATATCACGAAAATAAACACGTGATTAAGAATGTGACAATGTCAGACCACGGAGGAAAAATGAAACAGGAAATTTCCTTAAGTACTTGGTCTGACATTGTCATATATATATATATATATATATATATATATATATATATATATATATATATATATATATATATATATATATATATATATATATTTATATATTTATATATATATATATATATATATATATATATATTTATATATATATATATATATATATATATATATATATATATATATATATATATATATATATATATATATATATATATAAAAGTTTGTGAGGGTACCACCTCTGGTGCCAATGTGGGGACCCATAGCCTCGGAGAAGAAAATAAAAAGTATTCAGAGGAGACCTTGTGGTTTCTTACTGAACACTAATATTATCTTCTCCTACCACCCCCATTCTTTTGTATGTACACATATATATTTACTTTATTTGAACTTTGTTACAAAAAAGGAGTTACATATGGGTTACAAAGATGGTTATCATAGGTTGTCGAGTTCCTCCAGCTCCTCAGATGGCGGGCAGGAACCCTGGATGCAGTGCGCATTTCCCCTCTGTATCGCCACACTGAGGCGCTGGAAAAGAAAGCTTGCAGCTCTCGGGTCCCTTGTTGTTTCAATGAGCCTAGAACCCAGTTCCTTCAAAATACTGGTAGCACTTTTACCCCAGGCGCCAAGTGTCTCAGAAGCAATGGGGACAAAATTGTAGTGGTGATCCAGTTCTCTATACTTACGGGATTTGGCTGCTTCCCTGTGGGTGGCAGCGCCACCTGGTTGTGCAACACTGAGGTCAATGTAGGTGTTAGCCAGGGTTGATACGCACGTGTAGTCCCATACTAACTGCATGCCATTCTTCCAGGGGTTCACTGTGATACCATCCAGGCGACCAATAAGAGCATCAGAGTTACGGGGCGTTAGGTAACGTGGCTCTCTTTCAGCTGGGCATCGAGCTGTGGTGAGGCTCCTCTTGATGATGTCGTTAACTTCACTGTGCCTCGAAGTGACTATTGTCCTGGGGACCATTCAGGCTTGTTCGCATATATATATATATATATATATATATATATATATATATATATATATATATATATATATATATATATATATATATATATATATATATATATATATATATATATATATATATCCAGATCCAGCTGGTACAATTGGGACTTTAAGTCATGCCAAGAGAGCTGAATTACAAACTCTTGCACATGAGTATCAACTAACAGTTCCCTACCAAGCCAACAAGAGTGAAATACACAACCTGTTACTGGATCATTTCTTAGAGCAAGGTAAGATAGACTCTGAAACTCATGAAACTTACTATATTGCAGATAAAACTGATTTGGCAACAATGAAACTCAAAATAGAGCTGGCCAAGATTGAACGTGAGCAGCAAAGGGAAGCCATCGAACAACAAGAACGAGCAGCTGCCATACGAAAGGAAGAACACGAACGTGAAATCGCCCTCAAGGAACGTGAACTCGCTCTCCAGGAACGTGAGGTTGCAATGCTCCAGGAGCGGGAACGAGTACAGCTTGAAACAAAACGACGCGAGTTGGAGATGCAACGCGAACATGACCAGCAACAAGCGACTCTGGCTCTAGAGTGTCGTCAACGAGAATACACGTTGGAAACTTCACACCTCGCTCAACGCCAGCAAGCTACTGCCAATCTTCCCGTCAGTTTTAATATATCACATGCAAGTAAGCTAATGCCATCCTTTGTAGAAGCAGAAGTTGATGTGTTTTTCACCACCTTTGAAACCCTTGCTAATCAACTCAGTTGGCCTGTCGACCAATGGGCCACACTTCTCAGAGTCCATCTTACAGGTAGAGCTGCAGTCACACTCAGTACTTTGGCGTCTGAGAATGACTACCAGACTCTGAAACAAGCAGTGTTGGACGCCTACCTCCTCTCCACAGAAAGTTATCGAAGGAAATTCCGAGACCACCTGAAGGCAAGTACCACTACCTTCCTCGAGTTTGCTAACACAAAAAGGAGATATTTTATGAAATGGCTGGAAGCAGCACATGTCTCTACTTTTACAGAACTCGTCAACCTGATGCTTGTTGAAGAATTCTTGAGGCGTGTGCCGCCTCCTGTCCGTCTATACTTAGCAGATAAAGAAGAAACCGACTACCTGAAGTGTGCTAAGTCGGCTGACACTTACAGCCTCATCCACCGGCTGACACCAGAACCATCCTCCAGTAAGAAGTCGTGGTACAGTTACGAGAAAGTGAGCACCGATCAAGCTGGCTCGCAATTGTACTGCAAGTATTGTAGACTCTATGGACATACCATAGACAAGTGTGGTAAGTCTCAATACAAGGGAACCACTGACCCACAGAAACCCAAACCAACTCCTCCTAAGTCCGGTAAGCCTGTGATGAATGTTGGTGTTAATGTTAATGATCTTTCTCTTTTCAGTAACCACCTGTATACTGGAACTGTCTCTGCCAACGGTTCAAATCCGGAGGGACGTTTCAAATTGAAGATCTTGAGGGACACAGCGGCTCTTCAATCGATCATCTTGAAGTCGGCTGTGCCCAACATCGCCTACGCCGGAGAAACTGTCTTCATCACTGACCTCACTGCTACCACTCCATACCCTCTCGCCAGAGTCCACCTGGATTGTCCCTACGTGAACGGAGAAGTCCAAGTCGCCGTCAGGGAAAAGCCTTTTCCCATGTCTGGAGTGCAACTTCTCCTAGGCAACGACTTGGCAGAAGACCTGCAACCGACCAACCTGATCGTCATGGACAAACCCCAGGTGTGTACCTCTGTGCCAATTAACCCTATACTAGCGTATGTTCCAGCAGAGGTTCAAGAGAGTGATGAAGTTTCTCCTCCGGTTCTCGTGACCACCCGTGCACAAGCCGCACGTCCACAGCCAGCTGACTCTACTGCTACCGCTGTCCCTTAAGACCCTCAGAAACTACCCCCGAATCTGACCAAGTTGGATTTCCGTAAGTTGCAGAGGGAAGATCTTACTTTAACACCATTGTTTTTCCAGGCTGAGACTCAACCCGACAGTATTCCTGGGTTCTTCCTAGAGAACGACTTGCTCTACCGCAGATATAGACCCAGTAAACTGAAGGAGGAGGACGATTGGGCTAACATCGAACAACTTGTGATTCCTACCAGCCTGCGGCCCACTATTCTACACCTGGCCCACGGAGCACTCTCCCACTACGGATTCAACAAGACTTACCATGGAATTCGTCAAGACTACTACTGGCCAGGTATGGTAAATAGCGTCAAACAGTACGTAAAACAGTGTCATACATGTCAGATGGCAGGCAAACCGAACATCTCCATTCCCTGAGCGCCACTGATTCCCATACAGGTGCCTGCGGAACCTTTCCACAGACTTATAATAGACTGTGTTGGTCCTTTACCTCGGACCAGTTCAGGTAACGCCTATATCTTAACCATCCTGTGTCCTACCACCAGATTTCCCATAGCAGTTCCAGTGAAGAACATCACGGCTGCTACGGTTGTAAAGTATCTATTGAAGATCTTCACTCAATACGGATTTCCCAGGGAGATTCAGAGCGACTGTGGTACCAACTTCACCAGTGATCTCTTCAAAAGGACACTGGAGGAGTTCAACATCAAACAGGTATTGTCCAGCCCCTATCATCCTGCTTCACAGGGTTCTCTTGAACGTAGTCATCAGACTATCAAAGCACTCTTGAAAAAGTTTTGTAGTGAAACCTCTAAGGATTGGGATAAGCAAATCGACCTTATAATGTGTATTTACAGAAGTCTTCCCAATGAGTCCCTAGGAGTATCTCCTTATGAGATGCTCTACGGCCGTAAGTGCCGTACTCCCCTTAAGGCTTTCAAAGACTCTCTCCGAGATGCCACCTTCAGTGAGCATCAGAATGTGCCCCAATTTCTTCAAAACCTTCAACACATTCTAAAGAGAGTCCACCGTTTTGCACATGATAATCTATTGAAAGCCCAGGAGAGGATGAAGACTCATTACGACCAGACCAGCAAAGTAAGAAAATTTAAGCCGGGAGACTTCATCCTAGCATACTTCCCTATCCCAGGTTCACCTTTACAAAACAGGTTTTCAGGACCCTACCGCGTCAAGGAGTGCAGAAACAACAACAACTACGTTATCGAGACTCCAGATAGGCGGCGGAAGACCCAGCTGTGCCACGTCAACCTCCTGAAGCAATATAATGGTACTCCTCCCACTGTCCTAATCAATTATTCTACCTTCACAGAACCCTACATCCACAGTGAGACCTTCCCAGCTTCTCCTCCCGAAAGCACTGACAAGGAGTCAGCGCTTTCTAATTCCGAAATCCTTAATGATCTTCCCAAATACTTTCAGGATAATCATAGTGCACCTCTTGTCAAGATCTTCAGAGAACATCAGGAGTTGTTCTGAGATGACCCCCAAGAGTGTAATGTTACCCAACACGACATCCAACTGCTCCCCGACACCCAGCCGATTCGTCATCCCTTCTACCGAATCAGCCCGAGCAAGAAGGAAGTCATGCGTGCTGAGGTGCAGTACCTCTTGGATCATGGACTGGCTACACCTTGTGAGTCCCCCTGGGCCTCACCCTGTATCTTGGTGCCCAAACCCCAAGGTAAGGTGCGGTTATGTACTGACTATCGAAAACTCAATAACGTAACTGTCAAGGATGCTTACCCCATGCCTAGGATAGATGACATCCTTGACGCCATTGGTAGTGCCCAGTACTTGTCCCAAGTGGACTTGCTTAAGGGGTACTATCAAGTGTGTCTAACGGAGCGAGCTAAAGAGATATCTGCCTTCATCACTCCTTTTGGACTTTTCAGATATGAACGCCTTCCTTTCGGACTACGTAATACCCCGGCCACCTTTCAGAGAGCTGTCAACCGTGTCATCCAGGGCTTGGATAACACATACGCCTACCTGGACGATATCGTCGTAGCATCCAACACCTGGAGTGAACATCTGCTCCAGCTGCGACGTCTGTTCCCCAAGCTCCTGACAGCCGGCCTCACCATCAACCTGGGCAAGTCCACCTTCGCGAAAGGTAAAGTGCGTTATCTGGGTCATGCTATTGGGAGTGGCAGCCTAGCTCCGTTAGACTCACACACTCAAGCCATCCAACAGTATCCACAGCCTACCACCAGGAAGCAGCTCCTGCGCTTCCTTGGTCTTGCCTCCTACTACCGTAGGTTTGTGAGGAATTTCAGTACAGTCGCCACACCTCTAATTCTATTGACCAGTCCCAAGCAACGGTATAATTGGACCATGCAGCAAACCGTTGCTTTCGAACAACTCAAATTCCTCCTCTGTTCTAATCCCATTCTCGCCTCACCAGATATCACCAAGTCTTTCGTCCTTCATGTCGACGCCAGTGGTACCGGCGTTGGTGGTGTCCTGATGCAACAACGAGGCGAGGAGGTTCTACCTGTCAGCTACTACAGCTACAAATTGAAACCACACCAGAGGAACTACAGCACTATTGAAAAGGAGCTACTATCCATCGTCCTGAACCTCCAACACTTCGCTCCGTACCTACAAGGCGCCAGGTCTACAACCATCTTCTCAGACCACAACCCTCTCCGCTTCCTACATCAAGCCCAATTCACTAACCAGCGTCTTCTACGATGGGCTTTGTATTTACAAGATTTCAACCTGGAGATCCGCTATATCAAGGGTTCTGACAACATCATAGCCGATGCCCTCTCCAGAGTTTATGAAGTAGAAGCGACTCCATCTATTACTCCACCACAGAACGACGTACTTCTTCCAGAACCGCAGGCTTCGGGGGAGAGTTGTGACGATAATCTCCTTCAAGAGATTGAGCCTGCTCTTCCCTCCAAAATTCGTCGTTATAAATCTATGTACAACTAATATGGAAGAAATATACAACAAAGACAACATCTCCAAGGTTTGCCAGAGCGCAAAACGTATGCAGCCAGGAACACCTGCTCCACCTCGAACCGCCAAACTACCTGTCTGTCGCCTGCCCATCGCTGATTGGCTGCGGGTCCAGTTGCACCTGCCCTCCACCCACCACACTACCTGATGTCTGGGGCCACACGACCGCCAGACCTCAGAATATCCAGTGCTTTCAACAAGTTAACACGTCTCGTTGGTAGACTAAGCTGTGGCTTACGTGTACTAAGAGAGGTGGCAGCTTAAAACCAATATTCCTGCACCTATTTACATTGTTTGTTATACACTTGTTATTACTCACTTGTCTTAACGTAACTTTTCATTTTGTCATTTGATTATTCTTATTATTTTGATTGATTGATTTTATGATACGAATTTGTATGTCCATTTTATTCATGTTTTGCTTTTCTAACGTAATTAAAATCTCATTGTTAAATTTACTTGTGTTTTGTGTGTCTTCCCATTACCTTACCACAGACGAAGTTCCAGATTTTCTATTTTTTGTTTCTATATGTGACGAGGCCATACCCCTAGCTTTTGAACAGCCGAACACCAACGCGTTACCATCACAATATATATATATATATATATATATATATATATATATATATATATATATATATATATATATATATATATATATATATATATATATATATATATATATGTATATATATATATATATATATATATATATATATATATATATATATATATATATATATATATATATATATATATATATATATATATATATATATATATATATGTATATATAGCTAATGAAGGGTAGGGTAGCTGGTGAAGGGCAGGGTAGCTGGTGAAGGGTATGGTAGCTGTATAACACACACATATATAGATTCTATATAGACACTAGAGAAGATTCAGCGGTATGCCACCGATTCAGCGGTATGCCACCAGGCTCGTCCCGGAACTGAGAGGAATGAGCTTCTTGCTTCACCACCCTGTAATGAAATATTGTTTGTTACTAATTGATTTCAACAATACATAAATTATTTTATTATATAACATTTAATTTAATAAGTAAAAACTCTTTCCATATTATAGAAAAAAACTAAAACAAGAATCTTTATAAAACAATATTATATCCTGCATTATTCCAGCCCATTATTAGAGATAGTAGCCACCTCTTATTTTGGTTTTCTTTCATTATTAGTGCTCAGAAAATTAAATATATCTACATATTTAGTCAAAATCAGTTACATTATTTTATCTTATTCATAGCATAAATGTTCTCAAAGATTACTAAAAAGAGATTGAATTAGACTACAGCAAATTGGCAAACTTTACCTTGTATCTGTTTCCACCGAGTTTGTTTGGGGCGTTCTTCAACATATCAGCAATACTTGTCTCAACATCTCTTTCAGTTGCATTAGTGTGGGTGTTGATACAAGCTTCTGGAAATTTACAAGAATTAATTGATATATATAATTATAATTCACTTTGTCGGGAGACACGAAGCCACAGAGTAATAATACATTGTTGGCTTTTATTGAGGTGTTAACGGTAGTGGACCCCATACCCATCTTGTGGATGGAAGTGGGCCCCATACCCATCCTGTGGGTGGTAGTGGACCCATTACCCATCCTGTGGGTGGTAGTGGACCACATACTCATCTTGTAGGTGGTAGTGGACCCCATACCCATCCTGTGGGTGTTAGTGGACCCCATACCCATCTTCTAGGTGGTAGTGGACCCCATACCCATCATATAAAGTGGTATTGGAACGGATACCCCTCCTGTGTGTGGTAGTGGACCCCATACCCATCTTGTGGATGCTAGTGGACCCCATACCCATCTTGTGAGTGGTAGTGAGCCCCATACCTATCCCATGGGTGTTAGTGGACCCCATACCCATCATGTCGGAGGTAGTGGACCCCATACCCATCTTGTGGGTGGTAGTGGACACCATGCCTATCTTGTGGCATTGTGGAAGTGGACCCCATACCCATCATGTCGGAGGTAGTGGACCCCATACCTATCTTGTGGGTGGTAGTGGACCCCATACCCATCTTGTAGGCGGTAGTGGACCCCATACCCATCGTGAGGATAGTAATGGACCCATACCCATCTCTTAGGCGGTAGTGGACCCCATACCCATCTTGTGGGTGGTAGTGGGCCCCATACCCATCCTGTGGGTGGTAGTGGACCCTATACCTATCCTTTGGGTGGTAGTGGACCCCATACCCATCTTGTAGGTGGTAGTGTACCTCATTCCCATCCTGTGGGTGTTAGTGGACTTAGTGGACCCCATACCCATCTTGTAGATGGTAGTGGACCCCATACCAATCGTGTGGGGTGGTATTGGACCGGATTCCCCTCCTGTGTGTAGTAGTGGACCCCATACCCATCTTGTGTGTGCTAGTGGACCCCATACCCATCTTGTAGGCGGTAGTGGACCCCATACCCACCTTGTGGATGGTAGTGGACCCCATACCCATCTTGTGGGCGGTGTAGACCCCCATACCCATCTTGTGGGTGATAGTGGACCCCATACCCATCATGTAGGAGGTAGTGGACCCCATACCCATCTTGTTGGTATGTGACACGATATCTGTCTTGTCGGTAGTAGTGGACCCCATACTCATCATGAGGGTGGTAGTGGACCCCATACCCATCCTGAAATTGAAATGGATCCCATACCCATCGTGTCGGTGGTAGAAGACCCAATATTCATCCTGTTGGTGGTAGTGGACCCCATACCCATCTTGTCGGTCACAGTGGACCCCATACTCATCCTGTGGGTGGAGTGGACCCCATACCCATCCTGTGGTAGAAATGGACACTATTCACATCCTGTGGGTTGTAGTGGACCCCATACCCATCTTGTAGGCGGTAGTGGACCCCGTACTCATCTTGTGGATGGTAGTGGGCCCCATACCCATCCTGTGGGTGGTAGTGGACCCTATACCCATCTTGTAGGTGGCAGTGGACGCCATACCTATCTTGTAGGTGGTAGTGGACCCCATACCCATCCTGTGGGTGTTAGAGAATCCCATACCCATCTTGTAGGTGGTAGTGGACCCAATACCCATCTTGTGGGTGGTAGTGGACACCATACCTATCTTGTGGGAGGAAGAGGACCCCATACCCATCCTGTGGTTAGTAGTGGACCCATACCCATATTGTAGGCGGTAGCAAGTAGTGGACCCATACCCATATTGTAGGCGGTAGCAAGTAGTGGACCCATACCCATATTGTAGGCGGTAGCAAGTAGACCCCATACCCATCTTATGGATGGTAGTGGGCCCCATACCCATCCTGTGGGTCGTAGTGGACCCTATACCCATCTTGTAGGTGGTAGTGGACCCCATACCCATCCTGTAGGGTGGTATTGGACCGGATACGCCTCCTGTGTGTGGTAGTGGACCCCATACCCACCTTGTGGATGGTAGTGGAACCCATACCCACCTTGTGGGCTGTAGTAGACCCCCATACCCATCTTGTGGGCGGTAGTGGACCCCATACCCTTCTTGTGGGTGATAGTGGACTCCATACCCATCTTAAGGGTGGTAGCGGACCCCATACCAATCTTGTGGGTAGTAGTGGACCCCTCACCCATCATGTCGGTGGTAGTGGACCCCATACCCATCTTGTCAGTGGTAGTGGACACCATACCTATCTTGTGGGTGGTAGTGGACCCCATATTCATCCTGTGGGTGGAGTTGACCCCATACCCATCCTGTTGTGAAATGGACACTATTCCCATCCTGTGGGTTGTTGTAACGGGGGGTGGGGGAAATAGCTCTATCTCGTCCATTATTCCAACCCCCAGTTAACTAACGAGGCCGGGGGAAACAGCTCTCTCTAGTCCGTTATCCCGTCCCCAGTTAGCTAACTATTCTATCCTGATGCAACAACGAGGCGAGGAGGTTCTACCTGTCAGCTACTACAGCTACAAATTGAAACCACACCAGAGGAACTACAGCACTATTGAAAAGGAGCTACTATCCATCGTCCTGAACCTCCAACACTTCGCTCCGTACCTACAAGGCGCCAGGTCTACAACCATCTTCTCAGACCACAACCCTCTCCGCTTCCTACATCAAGCCCAATTCACTAACCAGCGTCTTCTACGATGGGCTTTGTATTTACAAGATTTCAACCTGGAGATCCGCTATATCAAGGGTTCTGACAACATCATAGCCGATGCCCTCTCCAGAGTTTATGAAGTAGAAGCGACTCCATCTATTACTCCACCACAGAACGACGTACTTCTTCCAGAACCGCAGGCTTCGGGGGAGAGTTGTGACGATAATCTCCTTCAAGAGATTGAGCCTGCTCTTCCCTCCAAAATTCGTCGTTATAAATCTATGTACAACTAATATGGAAGAAATATACAACAAAGACAACATCTCCAAGGTTTGCCAGAGCGCAAAACGTATGCAGCCAGGAACACCTGCTCCACCTCGAACCGCCAAACTACCTGTCTGTCGCCTGCCCATCGCTGATTGGCTGCGGGTCCAGTTGCACCTGCCCTCCACCCACCACACTACCTGATGTCTGGGGCCACACGACCGCCAGACCTCAGAATATCCAGTGCTTTCAACAAGTTAACACGTCTCGTTGGTAGACTAAGCTGTGGCTTACGTGTACTAAGAGAGGTGGCAGCTTAAAACCAATATTCCTGCACCTATTTACATTGTTTGTTATACACTTGTTATTACTCACTTGTCTTAACGTAACTTTTCATTTTGTCATTTGATTATTCTTATTATTTTGATTGATTGATTTTATGATACGAATTTGTATGTCCATTTTATTCATGTTTTGCTTTTCTAACGTAATTAAAATCTCATTGTTAAATTTACTTGTGTTTTGTGTGTCTTCCCATTACCTTACCACAGACGAAGTTCCAGATTTTCTATTTTTTGTTTCTATATGTGACGAGGCCATACCCCTAGCTTTTGAACAGCCGAACACCAACGCGTTACCATCACAATATATATATATATATATATATATATATATATATATATATATATATATATATATATATATATATATATATATATATATATATATATATATATATATGTATATATATATATATATATATATATATATATATATATATATATATATATATATATATATATATATATATATATATATATATATATATATATATATGTATATATAGCTAATGAAGGGTAGGGTAGCTGGTGAAGGGCAGGGTAGCTGGTGAAGGGTATGGTAGCTGTATAACACACACATATATAGATTCTATATAGACACTAGAGAAGATTCAGCGGTATGCCACCGATTCAGCGGTATGCCACCAGGCTCGTCCCGGAACTGAGAGGAATGAGCTTCTTGCTTCACCACCCTGTAATGAAATATTGTTTGTTACTAATTGATTTCAACAATACATAAATTATTTTATTATATAACATTTAATTTAATAAGTAAAAACTCTTTCCATATTATAGAAAAAAACTAAAACAAGAATCTTTATAAAACAATATTATATCCTGCATTATTCCAGCCCATTATTAGAGATAGTAGCCACCTCTTATTTTGGTTTTCTTTCATTATTAGTGCTCAGAAAATTAAATATATCTACATATTTAGTCAAAATCAGTTACATTATTTTATCTTATTCATAGCATAAATGTTCTCAAAGATTACTAAAAAGAGATTGAATTAGACTACAGCAAATTGGCAAACTTTACCTTGTATCTGTTTCCACCGAGTTTGTTTGGGGCGTTCTTCAACATATCAGCAATACTTGTCTCAACATCTCTTTCAGTTGCATTAGTGTGGGTGTTGATACAAGCTTCTGGAAATTTACAAGAATTAATTGATATATATAATTATAATTCACTTTGTCGGGAGACACGAAGCCACAGAGTAATAATACATTGTTGGCTTTTATTGAGGTGTTAACTTGTTCTCCAGTCTTCCTCCGTCCCCTCGTCCTTCCCACCATTCCCCATTCCACAGTCCTCTCGTCCTTCCCACTCCCCCGTCCCCACATCCTCCCCACTATTCCCACTTCCCTGTCCCATCGTCCTCCTTACCATTTCCCTCTCCCCTGTCTCCTCTTCTTCCCCGACCATCTCCCATTCACCTGTTCCTTTGTCCTCTCCAGCATTCTCCATTCCCATGTCCCCACCATCCCCAACTCCCCAGTCCCCTCGTCCTCACCACCATTACCCTCTCCTCTGTCCCCTCGTCTTCCCCACCATCCCCCCTCTCGTCCTCCCAACCATTCCAAACTACCTCATCCGATGCATTCTATAATGGTCTGATGCTTCCATCAGAAAATTGGGACAGAAAACACAGAAAATCCTGTGGTTGAAATGGACCCTATACCCATCCTGTGGGTGGTAGTGTACCCCATACCTATCTTGTGGATGGTAGTGGACCCCATACCCATCTTGTCGGTGGTAGTGGACCCCATACTCATCCTGTGTGTGGTAGTGGACCTAATACCCATCCTGAGGTTGAAATGTACCCCATACCCATCTTGTCGGTGGTAGTAGACCCCATACCCTTCTTGACGGAGATAGTTGACCCCATACTCATCCTGTGGGTGGTAGTTTACCCCATACCCATCCTGAGATTGAAATGGACCCCATACCCATCATGTGGGTGAGAGTAGACGCCATACTCATCCTGTGGGTTGTACACGACCCCATGCCAATCGTCTCGATGGTAGTGGACCCAATACTCATCCTGTTGGTGGTAGTGGACCCCATACCCATCATGTGGAAGGTAATTGACCCCATACCCATCTTGTCGATGACAGTGGACCCCATACTCATCCTGTGGGTGGTACTGGACCTTATACTCATCCTGTGGGTGGTAGTGTACCCCATACCCATCCTGTGGTAGAAATGGACACAATTTTCATCCAGTGGGTGGTAGTGGACCCCATACCCATCTTGTGGATGGAAGTGGAACCCATTCCGGTCTTGTAGGCGGTAGTGAACCCCATACCCATCTTATGCATGGTAGTGGACCCCATACCCATCTTGAAGGCGGTAGTGGACCCCATACCCATCTTGTGGATGGAAGTGGGCCCCATACCCATCCTGTGGGTGGTAGTGGACCCATTACCCATCCTGTGGGTGGTAGTGGACCACATACTCATCTTGTAGGTGGTAGTGGACCCCATACCCATCCTGTGGGTGTTAGTGGACCCCATACCCATCTTCTAGGTGGTAGTGGACCCCATACCCATCATATAAAGTGGTATTGGAACGGATACCCCTCCTGTGTGTGGTAGTGGACCCCATACCCATCTTGTGGATGCTAGTGGACCCCATACCCATCTTGTGAGTGGTAGTGAGCCCCATACCTATCCCATGGGTGTTAGTGGACCCCATACCCATCATGTCGGAGGTAGTGGACCCCATACCCATCTTGTGGGTGGTAGTGGACACCATGCCTATCTTGTGGCATTGTGGAAGTGGACCCCATACCCATCATGTCGGAGGTAGTGGACCCCATACCTATCTTGTGGGTGGTAGTGGACCCCATACCCATCTTGTAGGCGGTAGTGGACCCCATACCCATCGTGAGGATAGTAATGGACCCATACCCATCTCTTAGGCGGTAGTGGACCCCATACCCATCTTGTGGGTGGTAGTGGGCCCCATACCCATCCTGTGGGTGGTAGTGGACCCTATACCTATCCTTTGGGTGGTAGTGGACCCCATACCCATCTTGTAGGTGGTAGTGTACCTCATTCCCATCCTGTGGGTGTTAGTGGACTTAGTGGACCCCATACCCATCTTGTAGATGGTAGTGGACCCCATACCAATCGTGTGGGGTGGTATTGGACCGGATTCCCCTCCTGTGTGTAGTAGTGGACCCCATACCCATCTTGTGTGTGCTAGTGGACCCCATACCCATCTTGTAGGCGGTAGTGGACCCCATACCCACCTTGTGGATGGTAGTGGACCCCATACCCATCTTGTGGGCGGTGTAGACCCCCATACCCATCTTGTGGGTGATAGTGGACCCCATACCCATCATGTAGGAGGTAGTGGACCCCATACCCATCTTGTTGGTATGTGACACGATATCTGTCTTGTCGGTAGTAGTGGACCCCATACTCATCATGAGGGTGGTAGTGGACCCCATACCCATCCTGAAATTGAAATGGATCCCATACCCATCGTGTCGGTGGTAGAAGACCCAATATTCATCCTGTTGGTGGTAGTGGACCCCATACCCATCTTGTCGGTCACAGTGGACCCCATACTCATCCTGTGGGTGGAGTGGACCCCATACCCATCCTGTGGTAGAAATGGACACTATTCACATCCTGTGGGTTGTAGTGGACCCCATACCCATCTTGTAGGCGGTAGTGGACCCCGTACTCATCTTGTGGATGGTAGTGGGCCCCATACCCATCCTGTGGGTGGTAGTGGACCCTATACCCATCTTGTAGGTGGCAGTGGACGCCATACCTATCTTGTAGGTGGTAGTGGACCCCATACCCATCCTGTGGGTGTTAGAGAATCCCATACCCATCTTGTAGGTGGTAGTGGACCCAATACCCATCTTGTGGGTGGTAGTGGACACCATACCTATCTTGTGGGAGGAAGAGGACCCCATACCCATCCTGTGGTTAGTAGTGGACCCATACCCATATTGTAGGCGGTAGCAAGTAGTGGACCCATACCCATATTGTAGGCGGTAGCAAGTAGTGGACCCATACCCATATTGTAGGCGGTAGCAAGTAGACCCCATACCCATCTTATGGATGGTAGTGGGCCCCATACCCATCCTGTGGGTCGTAGTGGACCCTATACCCATCTTGTAGGTGGTAGTGGACCCCATACCCATCCTGTAGGGTGGTATTGGACCGGATACGCCTCCTGTGTGTGGTAGTGGACCCCATACCCACCTTGTGGATGGTAGTGGAACCCATACCCACCTTGTGGGCTGTAGTAGACCCCCATACCCATCTTGTGGGCGGTAGTGGACCCCATACCCTTCTTGTGGGTGATAGTGGACTCCATACCCATCTTAAGGGTGGTAGCGGACCCCATACCAATCTTGTGGGTAGTAGTGGACCCCTCACCCATCATGTCGGTGGTAGTGGACCCCATACCCATCTTGTCAGTGGTAGTGGACACCATACCTATCTTGTGGGTGGTAGTGGACCCCATATTCATCCTGTGGGTGGAGTTGACCCCATACCCATCCTGTTGTGAAATGGACACTATTTCCTGTGGGTTGTTGTAACGGGGGGTGGGGGAAATAGCTCTATCTCGTCCATTATTCCAACCCCCAGTTAACTAACGAGGCCGGGGGAAACAGCTCTCTCTAGTCCGTTATCCCGTCCCCAGTTAGCTAACTATTCTAGAGCACCTCCAGAGTTCCTATGGCAACCTCTCTCGTCCAACACCTTGTAACCTAGGTATTTGACTACCTAGGTGCTTAGACTACAAGGCGCCGTAACTTGACCAACTACCCGAAACTCTAGAGAGAACTCTAGAATACATTTCACTGCCACAAACGTATAAGAGAAAACGAAAGGAAAGAAATGAATAGTAAAGTAATTAGTGAGGGTTTGGGGTGAGAGGTAGAGAGGTGGGAGGAGCGAGGAGGGTCATTAGTTGAAAGTGAGAGTTTAGAGAGGGGTGGAGGGAGAGGTGTAGATAGGTAGAAGTAGAAGAGTAGATAGTAGAAGACGAAATGCTGCCATCATCCATTCTAGACCATTACATACAAGACAAGGAATGGAACTTGTCTGTATCACAATATTCACAAAAGATGTTATCAAGAGGTCATTATTAGTATGTCCCATCTTTATCATGTACTCATTAAATCATGAAACCAGTAATCACAGAGGCTTTCTCACCTCAACTCAACTCTAGGGGACACAGTTAAAGGCAATGTAAATAATAAATTCTATTATATTTCACATACTAAGTATCATAGTTTAAGCAATATTCAAGATATATATATGTAAAGTGAGTCATCCTCCAAGAATCTGAGAACACTACAACTGACTGCCCCTGATCATCACACAACACTTGTAAAACACGACCAAGTCACCTTAATGTTCAACTCACCAAGTGTCTGCCTATAGCTGGATAGAGGGGGGGGGGGTCTGTAGCTTGACAGAGACTGTCCCGCCCTGCCGGCCGACAGCCTCCCTGCTAGGCCGTCTTCTCTGCTCTGCTGGCTCCGGTTCTTCTAATGCTGATGCTCTCGAATCGATAGCTCTCTGTGTATATATTGGGGAACCTAGTAACTAACTCTGCCCACAAGTAGATAGCCTCAGGCACTCTACCAAGCCACTCCTTAAACGTCGGCATGTTTGAAGGCTACCAGGCTCCAATTATAAGATTAGTAGAAGTAAGGTGAAATTCGCATGATCTGACCTCAGGTCACTTGGTGGTCATTAACTCTTAGAGGTGAGAAACTCCGGCCGACAACTTGGCGCCTTCTCAAATCCCTGTCTGTGACTCATGTATCTCTGTGTATTTTAAATACAACTAAACCAAACACCTTTTACAGTGGACCCCATACCCATCTTGTGGATAGCAGTGGACCCCATACCAATCTTGTAGGCGGTAGTGGACCCCATACCCATCTTGTGGATGGTAGTGGACCTAATACCCATCTTGTAGGCGGTAGTGGACCCCATACTCATCTTGTGGATGATAGTGGGCCCCATACCCATCCTGTGGGTGTTAGTGGATCCTATACCCATCCTGTGGGTGGTAGTGGACCCCATACCCATCTTGTAGGAGGTAGTGGACCATATACCCATCCTGTGGGTGGTAGTGGTCCCCATACCAATCTTGTGGATGGTAGTGGACCCCATTCCCATCTTGGGGGTGGTAGTGGACCCCATACCTATCTTGTGGGTGGTAGTGGACCCCATACCTATCTTGTGGGTGATAGTGGACCCCATGCCCATCTTGTAGGTTGTAGTTGACCCTATACCCATCTGGTCGGTGGTAGTAGACCCCATACTCCTCCTGTGGGTGGTAGTGGACCCCATACCCAACCAGTGGTTGAAATGGACCCTATACCCATCGTGTTGGTGGTAGTGGACCCTATACCTATCTTGTGGATGGTAGTGGACCGCATACCCATCTTATTGGTGGTAGTGGACCCAGTACTCATCCTGTGTGTGGTAGTCGACCCCATACCCATCATGAGGTTGAAATGGACCCCATACCCATCTTGTAGTTGGTAGTAGAACCCAAACCCATCTAGTCGGTGGTAGTTGACCCATATTCATCCTGTGGGTGGTAATGGACCCCATACACATCCTGAGATTGAAATGGACACCATACCCATCTTATGGGTGGTAATGGACACCATACTTATCCTGTTGGTTGTACTGGACTCCATACCCATTGTGACTGTGGTAGTCGACCCCATACTCATCCTGTTGGTGGTAGTGGACCCCAAACCCATCTAGTGGAAGGTAATGGACCCCCATTCCCATCTTGTCGGTGGCAGTGGACCCCATACTCATCCTGTGGGTGGTACTGGACCCCGTACCAACCTTGTCGGTGGTAGTGAACCCCATACTCATCCTATGGTTGGTAATGGACCCTATACCCATCCTTTGGGTGGTAGTGGACCAAAATACCCATCTTGTTGATGGTAGTGGACCCCATACTCATCCTGTAGGTGGTAGTGGCCCCGATACCCATCTTGTTTGGGGTAGTGGACCCTATACCCATCCTGCGGATGGAAATGAACCCCATATCCCACTACCACCCCACCCATCTTGTGGGGTTTAGTGGACCCCATACCCATCATGTGGGTGATAGTCTATCCCATACCCATCTTGTGGGTGGTAGTGGACCACATACCCATCTTGTGGGTGGTAGTGAACCCCATACCTGGTTACCTGGTTGATACCTGGTTGATGGGGTTCTGGGAGTTCTTCTACTCCCCAAGCCCGGCCCGAGGCCAGGCTCGACTTGTGAGAGTTTGGTCCACCAGGCTGTTGCTTGGAGCGGCCCGCAGGCCCACATACCCACCACAGCCCGGTTGGTCCGGCACTCCTTGGAGGAATAAATCTAGTTTCCTCTTGAAAATGTCCACGGTTGTTCCGGCAATATTTCTTATGCTTGCTGGGAGGACGTTGAACAACCGCGGACCTCTGATGTTTATACAGTGTTCTCTGATTGTGCCTATGGCACCTCTGCTCTTCATTGGTTCTATTCTACATTTTCTTCCATGTCGTTCACTCCAGTACGTTGTTATTGTACTGTGTAGATTTGGTACTTGGCCCTCCAGTATCTTCCAGGTGTATATTATTTGATATCTCTCTCGTCTTCTTTCTAGTGAGTACATTTGGAGGGCTTTGAGACGATCCCAATAATTTAGGTGCTTTATTGCGTCTATGCGTGCCGTATATGTTCTCTGTATTCCCTCTATTTCAGCAATCTCTCCTGCTTTGAAGGGGGAAGTGAGTACTGAGCAGTACTCAAGACGGGACAACACAAGTGCCTTGAAGAGTACAACCATTGTGATGGGATCCCTGGATTTGAAAGTTCTCGTAATCCATCCTATCATTTTTCTGGCTGTCGCAATATTTGCTTGGTTATGCTCCTTAAACGTTAGGTCGTCAGACATTATTATTCCCAAATCATTTACATGCTGTTTTCCTACTATGGGTACATTTGATTGTGTTTTGTACTCTGTATTATGTTTAAGGTCCTCATTTTTACCGTACCTGAGTACCTGGAATTTATCACTGTTAAACATCATGTTATTTTCTGATGCCCAGTCGAAAACTTTATTAATATCAGCTTGAAGTTTTTCAATGTCCTCAGCCGAGGTAATTTTCATACTGATTTTTGTGTCATCTGCAAAGGATGATACGAAGCTGTGACTTGTATTTTTGTCTATATCTGATATGAGAATAAGGAAAAGCAGTGGTGCAAGGACTGTACCCTGAGGTACAGAGCTTTTCACTGCACTTGGACTAGATTTTATATGGTTGACAGTTACTCGCTGAGTCCTGTTTGACAGAAAACTGAGTATCCAGCGTCCTACTTTACCGGTTATTCCCATTGACTTCATTTTGTGTGCTATCACGCCATGGTCACATTTATCGAAGGCCTTTGCGAAGTCCGTGTATATCACATCAGCATTCTGTTTCTCTTCTAATGCCTCAGTGACTTTGTCGTAGTGCTCAAGTAGCTGTGAGAGGCACGATCTTCCCGCTCGAAATCCATGTTGGCCTGGGTTATGAAGGTCATTGGTCTCCATGAAATTGGTGACCTGACTCCTAATCACTCTCTCAAATACTTTTATGATGTGCGATGTTAGTGCAACTGGTCTATAATTTTTTGCCATACCCATCTTGTGGGTAGTAGTGGAGCCCATACTCATCCTGTGGTTGGCAGTGGACCCCATTCCCATCTTGTGGGTAGTGGCGAACCCCATACCCATCTTATGGGTGGTAGTGGACCCCATACCCATCTGGTGGATGGTAGTGAACCCCATACCCATCTTGTGGGTGGTAGTGGAGCCCATACTCATCCTGTGGGTGGTAGTAGACCCCATTCCCTTCTTGTGGATTGTAATGGACCCCATATCCATATTCTCGGTGGTAGTGGACCCCATACTCATCCTGTGGGTGGTACTGGACCCCATACCCATCTTGTCGGTGGTAGTTTACCCCATACTCATCCTGTGGGTGGTAGTGGACCCCATACCCATCTTGTGGGTGGTAGCGGAACCCTTACCTATCCTGTGGGTGGTAGTGGATCCGATACCCATCTTGTGGGTGGTAGTGGACCCCATACTCATCCTGTGGGTGGTAGTGGACCCCATTCCCATCTTGTGGGTAGTGGCGGACCCCATACCCATCTGGTGGATGGTAGTGAACCCCATACCCATCTTGTGGGTGGTAGTGGAGCCCATACTCATCCTGTGGGTGGTAGTAGACCCCATTCCCATCTTGTGGATTGTAATGGACCCCATATATATATTTTCGGTGGTAGTGGACCCCATACTCATCCTGTGGGTGGTACTGGATTCCATACCCATCTTGTCGGGGGTAGTGGACCCCATACCTATCATTTGGTTGGCAGTGGACCCTATACCCATACTGTGGGTGGTAGTTGACCCCATATCCATCTTGTGTATGGTAGTTGACCCCATACCCATCATCTGGGGGTAGTAGACCCCGTACCCATCATGTGAGTGATAGTCTACCCCATACCCATCTTGTGGATGATAATGGACCCTATACACATCTTGTGGGTGGTAGCGGACCCCATACCTATCTTTTGGGTGGTAGTGGACCCGATAGCCATCTTGTGGGAGGTAATGGACCCCATACCTATCCCTTGGGTTGTAATGAACCCCGTACCCATCTTCTGGGTGGTAGTGGACCCCATACCCATCTTGTGGGTTGTAGTGAACCCCATACCCATCTTGTCGGTGGTAGTGGACCCCATACTCATCCTGTGTGTGATACTGGACCCTATACCCATCCTGAGGTTAAAATGGACCCCATACCCATCTTGTCGGTGGTTGTAGACCCCATACTCATTCTGTCGGTGGTAGTTGACCCCATACCCATCCTGCGAGTGGAAGTGGACCCCATATCCATCTTGTGGATGGTAGTCGACCCCATATTACCCATCTTGTGGGGTGTAGTGAACCCCAAACCCATCATGTGGGTGATAGTGAACCCCATACCCATATTGTGGGTGGTAGTTGACCCCATACCCATCCTGTGGGTGGTAGTGGACCCCATACCCATCTTGTCGGGGTAGTTGACCCTATACCCAGCCTGCGGGTGGAAGTGGACCCCATATCCATCATGTAGGTGGTAATTGACCCCGTACCCATCTTGTGGGGGATAGTTGACCCTATACCCATCATGTGGGTGAGAGTCTACCCCATACCCATCTTGTGGGTGGTAGTGGACCCCATACCCATCCTGTGGGTGGTAGCGGACCCCATACATATCCTGTGGGTGGTAATGAACCCGATACCCATCTTGTGGGGGGTAGTGGACCCCATACCCATCATGTCGTTGTAGTGGACCCTATACCCATCCTGTGCGTGGTAGTGGACCCCATACCCATCTTTTAGGCGGTAGTAGACCCCATACTTATCTTGTGGGTGGTGGTGGACCCCATACCAATATTGTGGGTGGTAGTGGACCCCTTACCCATCCTTTGGGTGTTAGTGGACCCCATACTTATCTTGTAGGTGGTAGTGGACCCCATACTCATTATGTCGGTGGTAGTGGACGCCATACCCATCTTGTGGATGGTAGTGGACCCCATACCTATCTTGTGGGTGGAAGTGGACCCCATACCCATCCTGTGGTTGGTGGTGGATGCTATACCCAACCTATGGGTGGTATTGGACCCCATACCCATCCTTTGGGTGGTAGTGGACCCAATACCCATCCTGTGTGTGGTAGTGGACCCCATACTCATCTTTTGGGTACAAGTGGACCCCATACACATCTTGTTGGTGGTAGTGCACCCCATACCCATCTTGTGGGGGGAAGTGGATCCTATACCCATCTTGAAGGTGGTAGTGCACCCCATACGCATCATTTGGGTGGAATTGGACCGGATACCCCTCCTGTGTGTGTTTGTGGACCCCATACCCATCTTGTGAGTGCTAGTGGACCCCCATATCCATCTTGTAGGCGGTAGTGGACTCCCATACTCATTCTGTGGGGAGTTGTGGACCCCATACCCATCCTGCAGGCGGTAGTGGACACCATACCAATCCTGTGTGTGGTAGTGGATTATATATCCATCCAGTAGGCGGTAGAGGACCCCATACCTATCCTATTGGTATTAATTGGGCCCAGACCCCATCCTAGAAGTGGTATGGACCCCTTATCCGCTTAACAGGTGTTAGTGGACCCTATACCCATCCTACAGTAGATAGTAGACACTATACTATCGTGTTTGCAATAGTCTACCCCATAGACATGTGGGAACCGACCTGTGAGATTTATATTTATTTAATTTATATGAATTTATATTTACGTTAATTTATATACTTCGATAGCAATTTGTATAATGATAAGTGGACTGTATTTCTGCAATAATCTCATAATCTCACAAATCGATCCTCTACACATTAGGGGGGGTTATATTAATTTATATATATGCAGCCAATCAAACTACAGTAATAGACTACATACATTGAAGAGGTTCTTTATCTTATAGTACAGCTGACCTTAATCCACCAGGTATAACCAGGATGTAGACACCACATTTTCCCTCTTTGAGGTAGCTTCCATCACCCTGGTAACTGATGCACAAAGCATGCTTCCTCGTCTTGACCTGTCAAAAGGGCGCTAGCTGTAAAGCCAGATTCCTATATATGACAAGCTATATCAGAGAAAACACTGTACATGGAACCTTAAAGACCTGGCTTAATTACCTTTAGTATGAGGCGATCTGGCGCTCTAACCGGGTCACCCTATCCAATGACATTAATGGCCACTAATGATAGATAAATGGGTTTCGGTAGAACACTTAACTTGAATTTGTTGACAGCGTGTGATAATGGTACACCTTTGGTTTCCATAACACTTCGTCCAAGTAAAATTAACAGGAGCCGTATTTGCTCCCGTGAGCCTCTGTGGTCTTAGTATCAACAATGGCTGCCCCTCCTTCCTCACTCCTGATGCCTGGCTTACATTGTCCAGATGACAGAAAGTGATAGAAGGGTCACATTTACTCTACTTTAATTCTGATAATTAAGTTAATTTATATGAGATGTTTTATGATGGTAAAGTCCAAAGACTAATGTATTTAAGAATAATTCCCAGCAGAATAGCTGGTGAATTTATAATAGTATGTGGTGATGATATCCTGTTTTCTATAGACGGTAATTCCACTACAAGTTACGTTTTCTATGGGTTAACTTGTTTATACAACACAGCAATTATCTGCCTGTATGATATATTAAATGCTGTCGGATTTTCCGACATTATTCCCCAGGGGGCTGCTCACGGGTAGAAGTCCTCTTTAGAACAGACGAACACCGATACTCCTCCTTCGGATTATTAGATTAATTTGATGTTAGTAGTTAGTAATCACACATTTGTGCGTCTGTTCGTACAGGACGGATGTCTCGTACTAGAGTTGCAGGGGTTAGAAGTCTAATGCGATTTCATTTCCCTGTCAACTCTTGAAAGGCTAATATTCAAGCCTAATTACATATTATTTAACCCAGAAGACTGAATGTGATCAAGTACTACAGTCAAGTATGATTCAGGGACTGCAGTGAGATCAGTGACATTAGATATAACTTGAAGTTTGTTCAGGTAACTGGTCACTGATATATAAACACTGAGGCCCATGGAATACATCTTGATTAAATAATAAATGTATCAAATCAGTCATCAGATTTATTGGGGTTTAATTTAGTTAATTGATTCAGAAGATTGAATAGCTCATCATTAAAGTAAAGTATGGTTCTGAGACTGCAGTGGGTTCAGTGACATTGGTCGCAGTGACTTGTAGCTGTTTTAGGCTACTGTTCACTGATTTGCCACTGAGGCCTCATGAACTCATCTTCAGCTTTAAATGATGATACTAACATCAACCTCTGTTGGTATAGTCAGCTGTAATCGCCTTAGTATAATGCTACTGGAGAAATATAATCAGCTGACAAATTTAGATTTCTACTAGTATTGTTTATCTGCAGGCATAGGTCTCCTCAGGCTTGATACTGGGCCTGAGAGTAATTTACCTCCTGCAGAGTTTAACATGGTTATGCCCTGATATTTAGTAGGGCTACCGATGAATCGATGACAATAGTCTGTCCCTACTAGGAGACCGAAGTCGGTGAGGTGATCAGACTTAATATTATCTGCCAATTTTATTCCTCTATTTCTCAGGAATTTGGCTGTTGCTCTCAGACCTTGAACTTGTAGGTCTACTGGTATTTTGTCCACCACAATGGCTTGTACTCGACAGACGTACCTGCCTAAGCGTACTGATGGTTGTACCACCTGGTAGACTTGAGGTCCTGCATCTGTTACAAACCCTGAGATGTTGAATGACATCTGGGCTACAGGCCTTAATTGTAGTTCATCTGCCAGCTTTTTAGTGACATATGTTCTCTGGGATCCTTGGTCAAACAACCCACGGGTATGGACCTTGGCCCTCTTATTCTGGATGGTAATTTGGGCAGTAGGCAAAGTCGTATTACCTTTAGACTTCGCCGATTGAACACTCTTTGTTGGTTGCACCTTGCAGTACTGTACTGAGGTGGGAATGCTATCTTCCACCTTGGGGTTTGGAGACGTTGTTTTGGTGTCTCTGCACAATGCTGCATGGTGCTGACCTTTGTTACACCTATTACAGGTGTGTAATTGGGTATCACAGTCGTTGATGTTATGTTTCCTGAGGCACCTCGTGCAATGTTGCAAATCTTTGAGTCGCTCAACACGGGCGTCACTATCAGGAAAATTAGGGCAGTGGTACATTGAATGTTTCTCATTGCAGAACAAACATGTTCCATAGCTTCCAGTACCCTTTGGTGTCACGTTCTTGGGTGACACAGTAACTATAGGCTTGGAGGGTCCCACTGCATATACGCCCACACTGCTACTGTTCCACTTTGGTGTTGAATTATATTGTCTAGATTGATTTGGAGTACCTTTGGTACTCTGTGGTTTACTATTATTGGTTTCTGAGGGTTTACTTGGTGGTTTTAATTTGTCATGTGTTCGTAATTGATGAACTACTGACTTTAAACCTTCAGATATTTCATTCATGGATAAGATACTTTTATTGTAATGAGCACTCATTTGTCTCAATATGTCCCTAGGTATTTTCTCCTGGACAATTATTTTCAAGACCCACTCAGCCCCGTTTGTATCTGCTGTCAGGCTGAGGGCATTGATCAATGATTCTACCTCCAGCTTGAAGACTTGGAGTGAATCAGCTGAAGCCTCCGGTGGGGGTAAATGCAACAGCTCATGAACTAAATGTGATGTTCTTACTTCTGGATCAGCATAATTATCCTTGAGGAGTTTTACTGCCAGATCATAGCCGTCATTAGTTAATCTCAGATGGGATACTACTGTTTTAGCCTCACCTGATAATTGGCCTTGCAAATAAGAGAATTTACTACTCTTTGGTAAAGATTGTTTTGAGTCTACAAGGTCAACGAATTTGTTCCAAAATTCGTCCCAATCTTCCTCATCTTTTCCTGAGAAAGTGGGTAAATTAATTGGAGGGAGTCGAACTTCTGCTTGACTCGTATTAGATGCAACTGTTGTTGTTGTTGCTGTTGCCTTGTTCTGGGCAATTAATTTGACGTAAGGCTGTAACGTGGCCTGAGTGTGATCTTCATAATTCGCAAGATCAACCATAATGTCGTCTATTTCTGTTTCTGATAAATTGGTGTTGGCAAGTTCAGCCACATATGTTGCTATTTGGCATTTGATTTGCTCAAATTTACCTGCAGAGGCTACGCTGCCATCTTTGACTGCTGGCCTTGTATAAATCACACTGCACTAGTATATTTAATGAATCCACTGGTTAACTGGTTCATCCGGTACTAAGATGACCAAATGTGGGTTCAAAGGACCGAATAATCCGGTTCTGAAGGTCCAAATAATGTGGGAACCGACCTGTGAGATTTATATTTATTTAATTTATATGAATTTATATTTACGTTAATTTATATACTTCGATAGCAATTTGTATAATGATAAGTGGACTGTATTTCTGCAATAATCTCATAATCTCACAAATCGATCCTCTACACATTAGGGGGGGTTTATATTAATTTATATATATGCAGCCAATCAAACTACAGTAATAGACTACATACATTGAAGAGGTTCCTTATCTTATAGTACAGCTGACCTTAATCCACCAGGTATAACCAGGATGTAGACACCACATTTTCCCTCTTTGAGGTAGCTTCCATCACCCTGGTAACTGATGCACAAAGCATGCTTCCTCGTCTTGACCTGTCAAAAGGGCGCTAGCTGTAAAGCCAGATTCCTATATATGACAAGCTATATCAGAGAAAACACTGTACATGGAACCTTAAAGACCTGGCTTAATTACCTTTAGTATGAGGCGATCTGGCGCTCTAACCGGGTCACCCTATCCAATGACATTAATGGCCACTAATGATAGATAAATGGGTTTCGGTAGAACACTTAACTTGAATTTGTTGACAGCGTGTGATAATGGTACACCTTTGGTTTCCATAACACTTCGTCCAAGTAAAATTAACAGGAGCCGTATTTGCTCCCGTGAGCCTCTGTGGTCTTAGTATCAACAATGGCTGCCCCTCCTTCCTCACTCCTGACGCCTGGCTTACATTGTCCAGATGACAGAAAGTGATAGAAGGGTCACATTTACTCTACTTTAATTCAGATAATTAAGTTAATTTATATGAGATGTTTTATGATGGTAAAGTCCAAAGACTAATGTATTTAAGAATAATTCCCAGCAGAATAGCTGGTGAATTTATAATAGTATGTGGTGATGATATCCCGTTTTCTATAGACGGTAATTCCACTACAAGTTACGTTTTCTATGGGTTAACTTGTTTATACAACACAGCAATTATCTGCCTGTATGATATATTAAATGCTGTCGGATTTTCCGACAAGACATTCTATCGTAATATCGTTTTCTGTAGACGTTCCTACAATAAATTCTTTAAAGATTTTTAAAATATACACTAGTGTATATAATGCTGATTGATGAAGCACTATTATATTATGTAATAATTTTTAGTGCTTCTTATAATTTATTAAGAATCACTAATATTTCTCAAAACAAAACTATGAACCTTCAATAGGATGTAGCTGATCTGTAATTTTTTAAGAGCATGGACAACAGTAGGTAAATTTCACAACCCACGTGGGACCTGAAAACTACTATTTTCATTATAAATGAACCAATCACGACTATTCTGTCTACGATGATGGACGGGTACTGTGAGACGTAAATTGGTACATGAGGAAGAGTTTGGGGCCTTGGAAAAAATGTAACTGGGAATATACCACATATGTACTAATTCATATTCAACATATTGACTTTAAGCATTAAGTCCTATATGTGCTGTGTGCTGTCTTATGCGAGAACGGGTTGTTCTATGATAGGTGTGTGAAATATTTACTTTTTATTATGATATTGCTAAAAATTGTTCTTATAACCCTGTTTGCTAAATGATGTATTCAGTAATACTGTTTTTATGTTTAAATTATATTTTGGTACTTTATGTATATTACATCAACATAAATGGAAAATGCTGCTGCATAGGTTTATGAAAGAAACACCCAACATTTAATCTACCATTTTTTCTAATAAAAAATTAGAGTGCATCAAAATACTTTTTTATTACATGCATCTGTATTATAGTAGATTTTACATTATTATCACTGAAGTACAAATAGATGGTACAACTAGGCACGTACAACAACATGAGTGCAACCAGGAGAGTACATGTAGCTAGGTGAGTACACCTTGGTGAACACTGCTAGATGGATACAAGTAGGTGACCTGCATTCAATGCATCCATGTTAAGGTTTATGGTGGGGTGCACAGACTAGTTAAACAGCATGTAAACTGCTCAAAGTGAGCCAGCAGCAGTGCCCATGACTTAGAAACCAGAATTTGTATACCTAGATTTATTGTTTTTTGATGTTTGTACAAATTATTTTGTTTGCAAACATATCTGAATTTAATGGTTTAATGGTGTCAATGGAATTAAATATATTTCCTTGACACCAGGGGAAATATCGTTGTCAGACACTTTGGAAATAATAATTCCTGGAATGCAGGGAATCCATACAGTTCTCAGACTAGAGATAAATGTAGTTCTCAGACTCCAAGAAAATCGATTTTGAAGACCCAAGGGAAATATTATTCCAAGATTCCAGAGAAATTTAGTTCCCAGACTTCAATGAAGTATAGTTCTCAATATCTATGGAAATACAGTTTTCAATATTTATGGAAATATAGTTTTCAATATTTATAGAAATATAGTTCACGGACTCCAGGAAAATATAGTTTCCTGCCTCTAGGGAAGTATAGTTCTCAGACACCAGATAAAAATATAGTTCTTAGATTCCAGGGATATATAATTCTCAGACTCAATGGAAATATAGTTCTCAGATGCAAGGAAAATATAATTCCCAAACTCAAGAGTTCTCACACTCCAGAGAAAATTAAATATCAGATGCCTGGAAAATATAGTAATCAGAAGAAATGTAATTAAATAAAATAATAAATAAATAAATATTTATTTAGGTAAGGTAGATACATACAAGAAATTTTACAAAAATTTATAGATACAGCTAGTATATACAATGCCTTAAGCCACTATTACGCAAAGCGTTTTGGGCAGGAAAAACATTAATTACTGAAACTTAAATTAATACTAACTGAGTATAAAGAATAAAATGTGTTGAGAACAAACAAAAATAAAAAGGGGGGGAACATGGCTGAACAAGCAGCACAAATACAATTAGGTCGACAAACAGCGTTGTTTAAGAAAACAGACATGGGTTGACAATAGAGGGGTAAGGTAGGTTACAAAGAATTGATTAGGTAGTGCTTCGGTTTTATCTTAAACTGGTTGAGAGAGGTACGGTCTTTAACATGGTTGGGAAGGTCATTCCACATTCTGGGTCCCTTGATTTGTAGAGCATTTCTAGTTTGATTAAGTCATACTCTTGGAATATCAACACTGTATTTGTTTCTGGTGTGGTGCTCATGGGTTCTGTTACAACCTTCAATGAAGCTTTTGAGGTCAGGATTGGCATTACAGTTCAGCGTTTTATATATGTATAATACACATGAGAGAATGTGCAGTGACTTAATATCTAACATATTCAGAGATTTGAGTTGGGGTACCGAGTGATGTCTGGGGCCAGAGTTGGATATTGTCCTAATAGCAGCTTTGTGTTGAGTAATTAGAGGACGTAAATGATTTTGGGTAGTAGAACCCCAAGCACAAATACCATAGTTGAGATATGGATAGATAAGGGAGTAATAGAGAGTCAGCAATTATTGTTGTCAGATGCCATGAAAAAAATATACTCAGACTCCAGGAAAATATAGTTGCCCGACACAATAGAAATATAGTTTATAGCCCCCCGGGAAATATAATTCTTAGATTCCAGAGAACATAATTCTTAGACTTTACAAAAATATGGTTCTCAGACCACAGGAAAATATAGTTCCCAGACTCTAGAGATACATAGCTCCAAGACGCTTCAAAAATAAAATTCTCATATACCAGAAAAATATAATTCTCATACAGAGGAAAATATAATTCTCATACAGAGGAAAATATAATTCTCATTCTCCATCGAAATATAGTTCTCATCAGTCAAGGGAGTTTAACTCTGAGTTTCCTGGGAAATATAGTTCCTAGACTTAAGTGGAAATAAAGTTCTCAGATTACAAGCCAAATATAGTTCTCATACTTCAGGGAAATATTTTATTAGTAATTTACTTGCAGTGAAAGAATGTTGAAAAATTTTCCGTTCAACCTCAGATTTATGCTTCTATACAGGGATTAAATATTTAGTTCAGGGTGATCATAATGTTGTTTATGTGCAGTGTTCCTTTGCTGTGATGAGACCAGTCTGTGCTGCACTTGGAGCGCAATTGGCCTTGTGGGTGTTGTTGTCTCTAAGGCTTCAGTTACAATGGTAAAGTGTGGTGAAACATTGGTGAATCAATACTTTATCTTTACTAGGAAAACCTTTTCTTTTGTTTCACTAATTATAGAGTATTGTCACGTCACAAAAGCATAAGTTTGAACTGCTAGTTAATGACTGGATGGAGACGATGGAGCCAGTGATGGGAGTGATGGCAGAGAAGGTCACCACCTCTCGTAGTGCTGCTGGTCCGGTGTAGAATCCCAGAAGCTGGTTGTTGTTGAAATTGGCGTCATCCCCTACTCGTACTGAAATATTGCTAAACTTGGAACCATACAGACTCCATCTTGTTTGAACTCTTACGGACGTGATCCGTCGTGAGGTGCCGAGAGATGCTGTCCAAAAGGGGTTTGAAACGTTCTTGGAGGCATAGCACAAGTTATTCTCTGTCATACAGTAAAAGCCTATCACGACCGTGGCTGCATATCTCGGAGCATCATTCTCGGGTGAAGCTGTGATGGAAGCGTTGTATGCGGCGTCGTTGGCGGTGCCCCAAGAGGAGTAACAGAGGGTGGACGGTGCTATGCCTCCTGCACCAGCATAGTGCCATGACACACGGGCGTTGTACAGCTCACACCCAGCATCTGCGAAGAGGACAGTGCAAGAGAGGCATATGAAGCTAAACAAGTGATTTCGTTTTGATAATACATGAGATAGACACGTTAGAAAATATTCTGATATACTATTACATGTTGTTAATATGTAACACTTTGTGTTCTTAATAGAGTTATGTAGTCATACCATATACTAAACTCTATTATAATAATCAAAATATAAAATTCCCTCCAAATCTGTCAAATTAGTCCTGATAAAACAATATTTTTTTTATTTTATCTCTTAATGTTTATTTAAATATTATGTTTCCTCATCGTTTGTCAGTTAATTTCGTTGTTGAGAACAAGAGCTGAACTTTTGCTGCACAGTATTATCTGCACATTATTATCTGAACTGTTCTTCTGTATGTAGAATTTGAGGTGTGCTTGAATTTTGATTTCAATTATTGTATATTATCGGCCATCATTTACACAGCATTTGAATTGCTCGGGGCGACTTTGAATGAGTAGATTTTGGCAAATTGTGGCCAACAATTATGTGAATTTAGGATAAATTACTCTCTCAAATGTTGCACCTTATGTTTGGTAAGGGAAAGAGAGAGAGAGAGAGAGAGACTCTTCCTGTAATGCACTTGTAGACTGTTCTCTGTATAGAGTAATAAGGTCTGGCAAACATTTGACATCATATGTATGTTTATAATAATAAACATTCAGACCTATCGTGTTCCCCTGTTAGGAACCTATGAATATAAACTTTCATTTAAACTTTATTAAATAACACACAAAAATCACACTAATGTGATATAAATCAATGATAAAATCCACTAGGGCTGTGAGGGGACACGAACCTGCGACCATGGTATAGCCAGTTGCATATTCTACGACTGTACCTTGGAGTCTCGATGTCTGGAGAATTCTTTATTAGCAGGTTGGCGGCTTTCCTACTCTTATAATATATTGTTAGTTTTATCTTTTGGTTGGCATCAGTTGTAAGAGTAGGAAATCCATCAACCTGCTAATGAAAAATTCTCCTGACACCAAGGAAAATGCCTTGAAAGAAACCAACGTTGTTTACATCTTCACGAGCCCACTTGGGGATTGTCAGCCTCAGCCAACTCAGTATATAGGCAAGACAACGACGTCTCTCTCTAAGCATTGTTACGAGGGGCGGGGCTTTTCTATTCTAGCAAGGGGGCTGCTAACGATTCAGGAGAAAGAATAGTCACTCTCTCTGACTCATGTAACTCACCGGAGTCATTTGGTCTCAAAGGTGAGGACCACGCAATTCCCCACCACCGCAGGTCTATGCTACCACCACCTTGGTGCCACTGATCCACCCAGGGAACCTGCCAGTCAATCACGGGGGAAACTGCTACAAGCAATTCGGGCCTCTCCCCAAGGAGGAGTGAAGGAAGACTCAGACTTATCTTCACAAGCAGTTCCTCTGAGTCTTGCCTGCCATAACAAAAGGTTGCAGGGTTCCCTTCCACACCTGCGTTTCTCTGTCTAACAAGGTCGCCAGCTGGGTTAATATCTCTGCACCCCAGCAATGCAGTTCAGTGGTTATGCACTATGTTGCCTGATACCAAAGTGTTGCTGCACTTACAGCGTTGGAGCAGGACCGCCAGCCTAGAGTACGCTTCTATAAATGTTTGTTCTGCTCTAGCACCACCAGCCACTAGGAAGTTTCCATATAAAATCTTATTGTTCACTTGGATGGGGTTACAATATCCCTCGTGATACAGATAATATGGAGGCGCACTCTGACACATCAGTGAAAATATATGACATTTACTAACAAAAAGCTACATGAAAACATATATAAATAATAAGGGTACATGAATGGATATATATGGAATAAATAGTCTGGAGATTGTCGGCAACTCTCATCTCACAACCTTCGGCAACTTATCAGCTGGGCAGATTTAAAAGAGGGTCTCACACTCTCTCACGTACAGGAGACATCTCCGTCATGCAGGGTACAGTCACACCTTCACAGATCTCCAGTATCATCTATTGATACTGGTAACGGCTCAAAATGGCAACCACTTACGGGTTATTCATGCCCGTGCTACCTTTTAGGTGGCTTAATCTTCATCAATCAATCAATCACCTCTCAAGTCACATTTCACGGGAGACATCTCCGTCACGCAGAGTGCAGTCGCACCTCCACAGATCTCCTGTATCAGCTCTTGATACTGGTAATGGCACAAAAGGGCCACCACTTACGGGCTATTCATGCCCGAGCCACCTTTTAGGTTGCTTAATCTTCATCAATAAATCAATCCTCTCAAGTGGGGGCGCTCTATCAACGTCGACCGCCGCCTCACCAACGGCCACGTCGTCCACACTCTGTCTTCTTCAACAGTCGTAAATACTCGCTGCCCTGCAGCTAGTATTAATATCTTAATACTTAATACTATTATCCTAATACTATTGTACTAATAAATATACTGATACCATATACAGATATTTGGTGGCCTAACTATCCTAAGCAACAAAGGGTAATGGGAGGGAAAAATTATCTACCTTCAGCATTCCTGGTTCACGACAACCTGTCCCTCGATGGTATGAAGTTCCTATGGTTCCTGTGTCGCTCCTTAATAATCCAGTAGGGCGTTGCAGGGCCTCAGAGGTCGTGAAGCAATAGCGTCTTCTACTTGCCACTCCCTAAGTTCAGGTTTTCCAATCCTGGTCCAACTAGTGGTCACTGAGCCTGCCACTGTATACACACGTTCCTTCCACAAAGGCGTTTCTCATTGACCTAGAAATGGTGTCTTCCCTCTAACATCCTCAGTAGATGTGATCCAGTCACTGCAGTCCTCCTCGCCACACCAACCAGACCTGCACGCGCCCTCCAGAGTCGTCGACAACCAATACCTCAAGTTTTGGCACTTCTTTGCCCACTAAACTTGGCTTCTTCTTGCTCCCCAGGAGCAAGGGGTCTTCAGCATTGATGGTGGACTGTGATAGCTGCTTATGATCCACTGAACGGAGCTCCCAGAGCCTCCCATCTCAAGAGCTATTTGATGCACGTCCGCTTGCCTCCACAGTCAGATCAACTCTGAGCAATGCCTCCACCGGTGCCACCAAGAGCTCTCGGTGACGTCACGGCAGGTGCTGATTGGTCGACCGCTTCACGTGACCCCGGCCAGCCAATCGCCAGCCGAATGGCATCGCCCACAAAAGGGCGCATTTGGAGGCTGGGGACGTCATTTTGCTTGTACCAAGAGCGCGACTTCCCCTTTGCATACAAACTTATAAACATAAAGTTCTCCCCAATTAGGTGACCAATCTGGTCACCTCATATATCAAAAAACTCCCTGAACCTCAGGCAATCAGCAGGGTCAGCAGATATGACTCTTAAAGTGGAATTTGGGGAGAAATAGGAGGAGGGCTTCGTAACAACGTTTAACAATGCATAAACAACAGGGCTCCATCAAGGAACATATATTCTCCACACACAAGGAGACGATCACCAGGGCTATTTTGACGAGAAACACCGAAATAGTTGATAGATACAATGACAATAGAAGATTAGACATCAGTGAAACGCTGCATATCAAGAAACTAGACCAGCAATCAATAACCAGCTAATACACAGTTACACTCTACCCACTTCACGACCCCGGGCTAATGCAGAAGTAGGAACCAATGACCCTACAACAGGAATGGAAGACACCAGAAGAACATAAACTGCCAACATGTCACGGTCTCAATTTACTACCCTATTATAAAGGACCCCATTAATATCCCTTATATGTCATTCATGCATGTCACCTACCATCTCACCATTTGAGGATGGTAGCTGAGAAGGCTCTTCAACTGTGGCTCAGGTATGTCTAATTTGGGGGTGCTCTCGTCTCTGTATACTCTGTCCAGTATCATTCCTATGGTTGTGTCGACTGGGACGTTGGTAAATAGGGATTCGACGTCCAGGGAAGCAATGATTCCATCGAGCTGAGTAGATTTGATTAATTCTAGGAAATCTGCTGATGATTGTAGACTATACTTACTTGGAGTGTATGGAGTTAGAAGTCTTTTTGCCAGGTGATAGGTTGGAGTTGGTATTTTGCTGATTATAGGGCGTAGTGGGTTACCTGGTTTGTGTCTTAACATTGCCATAGGCATATTCTAAGCCATAGTCCTAAATCATTGCCATAGGCATATCCTAAGCCCAAATTAGACATACCTGAGCCACACTTGAAGAGTCTTCTCGAAGCATGTACAAAGGAAGCCCCTTTCATCAGTCCACAAGGAGACATGTATTTACAAATAGACGGAGTAGCAATGGGCTCCCCCTTAGGAGTCTTATTTGCTAATTTTTATATGAGAACCATCGAAGACAGAGTCTTCAGTAGCAGACAAAAACTAACTGTATATTGCCGTTATGTAGATGACATATTCGTAATAGTAACAGACTCAGATGAACTAATTGACCTAAAAAGCCATCTAGAGAGAGAGAGAGAGTCAGTACTCCGATTTACACATGAAAATAATGAAAATAACAGTCTGCCATTCTTGGATGTACTAATAACAAAAACAGTAACCTCTTTAAGCACCAACGTATATACCAAGCCCACCAACATAGGATTATGCCTGAACGGTAGAAGTGATTGCCCCCAAAGATACAAAGCCAGTGTTGTCAATGCTTATATTCGTCGAGCGCTTACCCACTGCTCTGAATGGAGCAACGTGAGTAGAGAGTTTGAAAGAGTAACTCAGGTACTGGTGAACAACAGATATAGCAACGCGGAAATAAACGCTGCTATAAGAAGACACTTGGACCGTTGGTATAATCCTGAACCTAGAACAGAAACCACAATACCCCCAATAAAATTATATTACAAATCAACCATGTACAGTGAACATATAAAAGAGGAAAGAATAATGAAAGAAATAATCTGTAAAGGAGTAAAAAGCATTACTCCTAACCCAAACATAAACCTGATAATATTCTACAAAACCAAGAAGACTTCCGAACTCCTTATCAAAAACAGCCCGAAGCCGACGGAGAACCCTCTACAGCAGTCAAGCGTTGTATACATGTACACTTGCCCCCACGAAGGGTGTAACTTTCAATCTAAGTACATAGGTATGACGTCGACCAAGCTGACGAGGCGTTTGACTTGCCATCTTCAATCCGGTGCCCCCAGGAATCACATGAGACAAGCCCATGACATCACCCTAACAAGAGAAATGTTGAACAAAACATTTAACATAAATGTTAAATAAAGCTACCCATATATATATTATATATATATTATATATATATATATATATATATATATATATATATATATATATATATTATATATATTATATATATTATATATATTATATATATATATATATAATATATATATATATATATATATATATATATATATATATATATATATATATATATATATATATATATATATATATATATATATATATATATATATATATATATATATATATATATGTCTGAAAATCTGAAAATCTGAAAATCACGATCTTCCTATACAGCTCACACACATATTTATATATATTTTTGAAGCACAGAAAATTTGCGGTATTTAGTACGACGCAGATGAAGTGCGATACAGTCTATTACTTGTGTAAACAACTTCAGCTCTCGTGAGTCATTAATTATCTATCACTTGACTAATTGGTGTTCTTCTTGTATCACTAACTTATAGGACACGGTTCTAGTGATTCTGCAGACGAGTCACGAGCAAGGTCTCGTGAATCGAGAACACACTAATCCTGGAGAGGTACCTATGATAACCCACGTCATAACACATCTCTGCTCGATGGTACTTGTTCACAGAATGACTGGCCTTCCCACTGTTACAGCCCTATTGGGTCGCAACTGGGTTCTTTCTCTGATGTTAGTAGAGTTTGGGTATCCGGCCCCAAGCTAGTAGTGGCTTTCAAGGGGTGTGTTCCGTAACGCAAGTAAATTAAAGGGGAAGGGATACAAATTCTCTAAATTAAATATATAATTACCATCACCAATAAATAAATATATAAGTTATCACACGGGGGGTATAAACACTATAATGTACAATATGGTCTTCCTCTGAAGACACGGATTGTTCCACGGTGCTCAACGATGCTTAGCCCTTGGTCCTCTTCATGTGGCCTCACGATGAATCCGTAGATTCTCTAGATGAGTCTACCCCGGCCACAGGCCAGCCAAATCATAGTCCCACTGGGTGCACCGTCGTGGAGGCCTTCAACCACAAATCCAGCCTGTAGCTGGCAGGTTCCAATCAGCTACGCTGCGTAGGCCACTCCACGACCGATACTAGGGTTGCGAGCCCTAGGCAGGAGCCTCGTGTGATTCCACAGATCACTCTCCTCACCACAACACCCCAGTGGCTAGTCTTCTCTGCCAGTCAGCCCCGGGTACAACAATCCCTGGTTCTGCCACCTCACAGGCAGGCTAACACAACAGTGTTCATCCGGGGGGGGGGGGAGGATGACTCACAGCTTCTGAAGCAAATGCGTGGAGATCCTACGGCTGCCTTGGGTAGACTTCCCATCGTCCAATCCAGCACTCCCAGGTCGACTCTGTAATCAGACATGTCATCAGTACTAGGAACACCCTAGGGCACCTCACTCACAGGTTTAGACACAAACGTCCACCTATCCACACCATAGATGGCGTTGCTGTCTAAGCGTCACCTCACCAGAGGTCAGCAGCGGCTATGTCACGAGCTGATTAGGACGGGAAACCAGCCCCTGTGGCAGGTATATCCTGTCCTCACTAGATGGCGCTGTCCATTTGGAGGGGGTTTCGGGAGCTGACCCACAGATGGCGTGGTCGTCGCAGCTCCGTGCTCGGACGCTGGACTCGGGTCCGTAACACCCACACACTTGGCTGGTAGATCAACCTTTGTCTGAAGAGAAAGGCAGGTCTAACCTAATTGGATCTCAGCTCTCAGATCTGACCAATTAAAGAGCATCCACTATGCTCAAGAGGCACTTGTTCTAGAAGGTTCCAGATTCTCTACAGTGGTGTGTGTGTGTGAGGGCTCCATGCATGTTGAGTGAGCTAACCACATCCACTTGGGGCAGTTGGGTGATCTTACCATACCCGCTCGAGGGAAGGTTGGGTTAGATAAGTGACCTCACCCCTCTCTGATACCACCACACTCTCCTGTACTACCACATCTCCAGACTCGGTTGAGTGCTTGTGTACTCTAGGCAGTTAAATTTCCAGCTCTCGTGAAACTATCAATGGCAATCCAAATGGTACCATCCTGGTACCTTTAATCTGCTGACATCTGGGGATAACAGCTAGCCAATATCCTACATAATACTGGTGCCCCCTACGCCTGCGCACAGCATGCACATGAAACTGTGCGCTGGGTGCACACTAGGCGCTGATTCCAAGCCGGCACATTTCAAGACACTGTGAATTCTTGACTTTTACATACATCTACACTCATTAATTATGGTTTATATATTGTAGCAATATTCTCTGTACTATTGCATGTGTGTGTGTAAACATTCCCAGAACTAACATTTGGTGCAATTACCTGTGAGACAGAAGAGAGAGCAGTCCGGGTCCCGCTGGCAGTGAAGAGCGCAGGTGAAGGTGGTGGTGGTGGGAGTCACGCCCAGGGCACACGCACTCATATTTGGGTACACAACCTTCATCTGAGGAAATATTGTGTTAATTGAATTCACGATTTTAGCTGGGTGTTTAATTTTGGGGCAAATATTGCAACGTTACAGTGGAGTAGCTCTGTCCAGAACAACACTCATTATTTGGTGATAACCTATTAAATATCTCTCTCAAACGAAAGTCACATCAATACACATATATTTGTCTCATGATAAACCACCTGGCAGGAACCATAAATGCAGACAGTAAGTCACAATATTGTGCCAGAAAATTAGACACTCAACTCACTAAATCTATTGTAAATCTTTTCAAAATATATATATATAAATTTAGTAATGCTGTGGCAAGAAAGTTGTGTGTAATGAGTAGAAAGTACAAAACTATTGATGGTTAATTGATATGTAAATAATCCACAATACTGGAGTGATAAATAAGTGTCTTTCTTGCTTCCTCCTTAACTATAAGGGAGCCGGTCGGCCGAGTGGACAGCACGCGGTACTTATGATCCTGTGGTCCTGGGTTCGATCCCAGGCGCTGGCGAGAAACAATGGGCAGAGTTTCTTTCACCCTATGCCCCTGTTACCTAGCAGTAAAATAGGTACCTGGGTGTTAGTCAGCTGTCACAGGCTGCTTCCTGGGGGTGGAGGCCTGGTCGAGGACCGGGCCGCGGGGACACTAAAAGCCCCGAAATCATCTCAAGATAACCTCAAGATAAGAATCTGATGCAAAATGAAATTTGTAGTTCAGGGGATAAGTCATAACGTCTTTAAATTATTTAGACACATTGCATGCTAGAAATCTTATTAGTTATGAGTTAATAGAATAATTATAATTAAAAGAAGAGTTACGGCCGGGAGTTGGCACACCTTTCTTTCCCATCAACCTCTGTGACGGGAGTTGGCGCACTAATTTTTCTCGTGGAGATTAATCACTGAACAGTGCAACGTGCCTGCAGGAGCTCGACGGGGGGTGCACAATTTGGGATCTCATAAGTATAGCGTATGATTCAAAACTGCCGCGGCTATACGGGGTTCACATCAGCTTCCTCAGGGCTCTTGTAAACAGACGCAAAAAAAAAAAAAAAATCATGGGCAACATTTCCGGGTGTGAGGGCTTCAGTACTGAGTGAGCAACCATGGCTGATGCACGCAGCATGAGCTCACAGCACTGCTATTCGGCTTGTGACCACAGCATCGCCTAATAATATCAATATATATATATGTAACTGGTATTATTTAGCCATGAGAGTATTACAGAAGAGCCTGAGTGTGATAATGATTGTGTGCAATGTTCAAATATCAGTGAATCAATGCTGTTCACGATGTTCACAGCACCACAACATTAATTCGTAAATTTAGGAATCTTCAAACGACTTCTTATCTTCCTTTACCAAATAAGCTTGTGGTCAACTAATCATTAACAAGATTTAATGACCAGCATTGTGATAATAGCAGGATTGTGGTGATAATTACCGCTGTGCATAGTATTGTTCGAGGACGAATTTTGGTGCAGGAGGGAAGGAATTGAGGTAGTGTCACTGTTTGTGGCAGCCACTCGTTTTGCTCACCATACTAGCTTAGTGTTTTGCTATGGTGAACATATATGAACATGGGTATTTATAATGTGTGTATATAGTGTAATACCAGCAACAGGAGTGTGTTGGGAGGAGTCATTTTGGTGATGAAGGTGGGGTCGTACTCGTAGCATCGTCATCTGCTTTTTGACAATTGTCATGCAGTGTATGGTGGCCACTGTGATGTTTGGACACAATATCAGCTTAATCCCTTCTATAGTTATGGTGAATAAAACATGTAGATAGGTATACATAACGTGTGTAAATAGTGTAATAAAATCAATAACCGTATGATGGGAGGAGGAATGATGGCGAATAAGGTGTTGGAGGAGTGAGGGATGGCGGGCTGGATGTGGCAGCTCCCACTCGCGGAGTTCTGGGTGTGTTGATGGTGAATGTATATAGTGTGCGATAGTGTATAGTGTGTAAATATGTTGTAAATATACATAAATGAACATGAAACATTGGTGTGAATAACAGTATGGTGGGAGGAGGAATGATAGCGAGTAAGGTGTTGGAGGAGTGAGGGAGGACTGGCTGGATGTGGCAGCTCACACTCGCGGCATTCTGAGTGTGTTGATGGTGAATGTATATTGTGTGTGATAGTGTATAGTGTTTAAATATGTTGTAAATATACATTTAATGAACATAAAACATTGGATATATGAGCAATATATGTGGACACATTTGTGATGCATGTAACACTGTGTCTTGGGACAGTACGGATGTTCTACTGCCATAATGTTATGTGTCTGTGTTTATTATGCATAGGATTGGCAAGTGAAAACAAAACAAATGTATTTGGAAATGTATGCAAAATATTAACAAAAATTTGTGGCATCTCGTGCATGTTGAAGCTGGCGCGACTGCCTCTGGGAGTCTACGTCACAGGCGACCACTAAATCAGGACGTCACACCCCATTTTCCGGACCCTATTGTGGCCAAAGTAAGTACTATTTCGATTTTTTTTACATATTTGTGATCAGGGAAGGGTATTTAACATTTTCAATAACAAAACACTAATTTTGCCAAGAATTTATTTCCTGCTCAAAGGGGGATGCCATATTTGGAGCATGAGCTGCATAGTGGTTAAACGGCTTGGAGTTAGCGCACTAATTTTTCTTGTGGAGATTAAACGGCTTGGAGTCTTATTGAATTCTATGACCAGGCAGCAAATATCAGGCAGAAAAGAGAGGGCTGGGCAGACTGCATATTTCTGGATTACCAGGAAAGCCTTTGACACAGTACCACATAAAAGACTGGTGCATAAACTGGAGATGCAGGCAGGAGTGAAAGGGAAGATACTCCAGTGGATAAGGGAGTACCTAAGCAACAGAAAACAGTGAGTTACTGTGAGGTCTTGGAGTGGCAGGATGTCACTAGTTGTGAGGGATCTAGATCCCTCAGCTAGTTTTCCTAGTTTCTAGATTGGGCTTTACACTCTAGAAACTGAAGCTTTCAAAATAACATATGCTTGTTGGGTGTTGAATGAAAGCTTGTGTCAAGAACTATCACTTGAGAGTAGTTAGAAGTCTGTGATTGCTCTGTAGAGAGAATTACAGAGATTTTCCTGTTTCTGTGAAATAGGATGGGAGTTGAGAGTGAGTGTGAGAGGATACTTGACTAAAACCGTTAGAGGTGGGGGGGAGAGCGGGGTGAGCGCTGCCTCTTCTCCCCCACATGGGAGACATCACGCCACTCCTTAGGCCTCCTCCTTGTGACGTCACAAGACGCCGAGGGTGACGGAGGCATATGATTGGGTCCCGCACGTGTGGTCCAAGCCTAGTTTTGGCGCGAACAACTCTAATTGGGTCCGGCACGAGGAGCTGTGCCGGCTCCAAGCTGATTGGTCTAGGCATTGTAGGGAGAAGGTATGGGTATTTGAGTTCCCTGAGCCCACGAAATCTTCAGTTTGAATTGGGCGGCCAGGGAAGGAAGAGGTGTTTGGGTGGGGGTGGCACGTTTGCCGCCTCCACCCCCTGTTAATCTCTTCTGTCGTCCAAATTACTCGATTGGTGGCACTCCTGCCACCAGGGGTTGTGTCAAGGCCCAATTAAGTGAATTGGGGCCAGGGATTTATGGAAGAAACAGTAAAAAGCTAAGGGACAGTTGACTGTGTGAACGCATGAGGCAGGCTGGCAGAAGCCTCGTGGTGTATCAGATTGATCCCTCATCCCTCGGGTCTGAGTATCCTGTCTAGTGGCAATGGACAATTGATGTTGGGCAGTGTACGCGTATGTGATATTACAGGCCCATGTTGGACTTTGCATTCCACCTGGCGGTGTCCATGTGGTGACGCCACCGGCCATTGTCACCCGAGTGTACGAACGAGCATGCTGGTTTGATGGGAGTGTAGGTGATCTTCCATCCACGTGTGTATGCTGGTGGGTGCCAGCCAGCCAGCCTGAGGCAAGCGCCATGTGTGCGCCCGCCCGCCCGCGGGTGGAGGCTTCCCACCCAGGCAAACACCACCCCGCCCGCTAGCCCGGCCGGTGGGGTGGTATGACGTCATGCGCCACTCAGGCCACCCGCACGCCAGCCACCCAACCCCCCCCTCTCTCAGCTCGGGAGGGGCGCTGTGGCCACATACCTTGGCCACATGCCTTGGCCACTTTCCCGGGACAGCCTAGGGCCACATCTTGTCGACGCATGAGGAGCAAGCAAGCTAAGTGTGTCCGCTAGTCTGGTAGTCGATTTGGTAATGAGGAAAAATAAGGGAAAGAAGGCAGTAGAAAGGAGCCGTGAGTACAATAAAGTTGTTAACAGTGAGGAAGCAGCTGAGAGACAGCTGTCTGTACTGTCGTCCAGGTGATTGGTTGGGATGTACCTGGAGATGGATGCTGGACACGGTAGCACACAAGTAGTTATATATATATTTATATAAGTGTGTAGACTGACTGGAGTGTGTGACCAGTCAGTGTAGAGATTTACCATATAAGTGATCCAGCCTGTCGATTCTATATAATCGTTCAGGCTGGATTAATGCCATAGAGTACAGTAAAATTATAATCATTAGAGGTAGACAGGGATGTCAGTGAGGACCCCTGAAGTCTGTGTAATTAGTACATATTACTTGGTGATATAATTTTCATGGATTATGTGAATGCCATTTCTATGTGTTCATTTGCATGCTTAGGTACTGTGTTGTGTGGTAAGTCAGTAGAGGTGATTGCTGACTGATTGCCTAATGATGTCATTAGCATGTGGGGTATGCTGACGGCATCATTATGTTGCAGGTTTGTGCAGTGTTGTTATCAGTATACAATATTATTGCCCCAGGAACTGTGTTGAGGGTTTAAGGGACCTCTAGGATTATTCAGGGGAATTTTCAGTACTTAATGAGAGCAGGCAATTGATGGGTTAATTGCCTGGCTGAGGTATGTGTGTGTTCACAGTATTCCTTTGCAATCAGGTGCAAGAAGTAAAAGAGGGAGAGGGGCAGTAATATTAGTATACGTCTGTGTGTTGCACAACCGTGTGTTTTATTGTGTGGGCACAGTAATTAGCGAGTTGCAGTGCTGCAACTATATGTGGGTAGTGCTGATATGTTGTTGCATGCCATTATAGTGTGACCTATGTAACGCTGGGGTTACTTTCTTTCTTTAAGTTATGTTGAGGACTTAAGGATTCAGTGAGTTAATTAGGGGTAATTAACTGGATAAGGGGTGCACACTTAGTATTGTGGAGTGAGTGGGGGCTGTTAAGAGAGAACAGTGTTGAGCGAGAATGAGATACGTCTCGGGAGCAATTAATTGTCCATGTGACAGTTAATTGACCACTCTAGCTTATTATGTAATTAGCCTTCTCATCATGAATTCACGTAGTGGGAGAGGTTCTGTCAGAGTCTGTCAGTATTTGTGTTAACGTAATATGCTGGAGACTAATTACCTTTCAGGGGTATAGCAATTAGTGGCTCATGTTAATTAGTGGAGTAATTAGCATTGGAGAGCTCCGGTGACTCGGTAAAGCGAGGTCATGGAGCTAGCATAAATCGTTGTATTAATCATATCCTGTCTGAGGACAGTGGATTATTGGCACATCTTGTTAATTAGGGTAATTAACTCCTTTCCCGTGAATTCACAGTGTTTGATGAGACCTGCTTAGGCAGTGCGGAGTAAGACGTATTTATGGATGATTAATTATCGGTCCTGGTGACAGGTAATTAATGGCTCAGCAGTAATTAGTGCCCTAATTAGGGTAATTAACACTCACTAGTAATTTTTTGACACAGACTGTGGAGAAGCTACCAAGTTAGGGTAGGCTTAGTTAATGTAACTCAATGGGGATGTAATTAGTGGTCCGTTTGACCTTAATTGAGAATTATTCACTGAATACTTGCAAGGAGTCAAGTGTGATGTAATATAAGTTTGAGTTATTGTTAACAAGAGTGAGACAAGTGTTAATGATTAACGTAGAGTATCATCATGTTGTTGTCTAGTGGGAGACAATTGTTTGTGATTACCGTAGTACTTTGTTGCTGACTGCTGCGATCAGTCAATTAACGTAATTAATCACTTCAGGCAATTTCTTTTGGTTGTCGTCTGGTGACGAGAGTAGAGTCATCTAGGGATTTGTGGAGCTGTGTCCCAGAATCCCGCCTTGCCTGTCGGTGTATCGGGTTACAACAGGGCAACTTCTTAGTGGGAGTTGCAAAGAGTGTTCACACGGGGTTGTGATAGGGGGGAGTCACTGTTAGACTTCTGCCTAGTTACGTGGGTCTCTCCTGGGGGGCGGGAGGACCCCTAAGCTTGTGATTATAGTAGCTGTCAGGGAAACCAAGACACTATTGATTGCCTGCTTGTGTCTTTGTTTCAGTGGATCCTTCATTTGTTCAGTTAGTTCATGTTGTCAGCCCGAAGTGTCAGCAAGATGGAGCCTGCTGTCACTTCTCGAGGGGCTGTTGAATAGCTGTGTTGCAAATGCCACTTGATGTACAATAACGTAACCATTCGCTGTGGTGTAACTTAGTCTGTGATATTTTTCTTTGTTTTGCAATATTGCGTCATCAGTGGGCACACCTGTGTTCAGGTTAGTTCAGTATGCGGCCTCACAGCAAGGGTTGCTATTTAGCTGTTTGTTATCGTGCCACTGGATTGACATTAACGTAATGTAAACTCGGTAATGTAGTAGTTAGTCTCTTGTTATTAATAAATTGTTATGTTATAGAAAACAGTCTTTGATGTCAACCCTTCAACCATATTGTTCCACCATATTTCTGCATATTATTAAATGTTGATGTGATCTTGATAAGGCGGCTGTTCTTGGGAATTCGGATTCCAATTCATAGCGCCACTTCAAATATAAATATTTGATTGTGAGAACCCATCGGTTACCCTTTATAAGTTTTAACGTCCTGTTTAACTAGGAGGAGCCAGCGGCCTATTGTGGACAGGTTTTCACCCTTGGTGGTGGAGGCCTGGCGGTTTGCTCCCGCTTTTCCTTTTTCTACTGGACTCATGCTTAACTGCCGTGAGCAGACTTTAAACTTGCAGTCCACCTCCTAAGGGAGGTAGGCGTAGAGAAAAATCTCACACTAGTGGATTCCCTCAGGGATCGGTTCTTGGACCTATACTGCTCCTGATATATGTAAATGATCTCCTTGAGGGAATAGACTCATTCCTCTCAATGTTTGCCGATGATGCAAAAATTATGAGGAAGATTAAAACGGAGGAAGATAGTCTGAGGCAACAAGATGACCTGAACAAACTGAATGAATGGTCCAACAAATGGCTACTAAAGTTCAACCCAAGTAAATGTAAGGTAATGAAGCTAGGGGGAAGGAAATAGGAGACCAGACAAAGGTTACAGAATGGGAGATGAAGTTCTTCATGACAGGAACAGAGAAAAAGACCTAGGGGTTGATATCACACCAAACCTGTTTCCTGAAGCACACATAAAAAACTAACATCAGGGGTGAATGCGAGGCTAGCTTTCTTCAAAACTGCTTTCAGAAACTTGTGTAAGGAATCTTTCAGAAACTTGTACACCACGTATGTAAGACTAATCCTGGAATATGCAGCCCCAGCATGGAGCATGTACCTTGCCAAGCACAAGACGAAACTGAAAAAAAGTTCAGAGGTATGCCACTAGGCTAGTCCCAAAACAAAAAGGCATGAGTTACGATGAAATGCTCATTCAGCACCTCACGTCACTGGAAGACAGAAGAGCTCGGGAAGACATGATCACCACATACAAGATTCTAAGGGGAATTGACAGGGTAGACAAGGATGGATTATTTAACATGGGTGGTACACGCACAAGAGGACACAGGTGGAAGCCGAGTACCCAAATGAGCCATAGAGACATTAGAAAAAACTTTTTCAGTGTCAGAATAGTTAGTAAATGAAATGCACCAGGAAGTGATGTGGTGGAGGCAGACTCAATACACAGTTTCAAATATAGATATGATGGAGCCTAATAGGCTCAGGAATCTGTACACCTGTTGATTGACATTTGAGAGACAGGACCAAAGAGCCAGAACTCAACCCCAGCAAGCACAACTAGATGAGTACATACATACATACTTACATACACACACTAAATAGCCATACATGCCTAGACAATAGCCTGTTTTGCAACCTTTACCCCATTTAGTCAAATGTAATATATACCATATTAATCCCTATAATGTATTAGGAACAAGATATAAGCATCCAAACAACTTATTCACTCCAAGTGATCTTTTGTTTTTGTTCTGTTAATTGATATTGGTGCATGACAATCAGCAAGGTAACCATAACATTCAAGCAATATTCAAAATATTGTAAACTACCCTTGTATATTAATACACACACACCAAATATTTTTATTTTGAGGTTACCTTGAGATGATTTCAGTGCTTAGCATCCTAGCAGCCCGGTCCCCCAGCAAGCACAACATGTTTTGAAAACTTCCATCTACGTTTTCCAATAGGTGTACGAATAACTTGTATTAAGAATGGTGTAGGAGAGCATTTGAGAAAGTTTTAATCCAAAAATCCAAACATATAGGTTTTATAATATACGGTTTTTCTAAAACTATTTTGTTCCTAATGTATTACAAATTGTTTTTACATGTTTATATATAAAATTTATGTTGTTTTTGTAAAGTTCATTAATAAATTGTGAATGATATTTAATGGCTGTATGAAACATTGAAAATACATTTAGTTATTCTATGTCTCCGTGGTGTAGTGGTAAGACACTCGCCTGGCGTTCCGCGAGCGCTATGTCATGGGTTCGTATCCTGGCCGGGGAGGATTTACTGGGCGCAATTCCTTAACTGTAGCCTCTGTTTAACGCAACAGTAAAATGTGTACTTGGATGAAAAAACGATTCTTCGCGGCAGGGAATCGTATTCCAGGGACCATAGGATTAAGGACTTGCCCGAAACGCTACGCGTACTAGTGGCTGTACAAGAATGTAACAACTCTTGTATATATCTCAAAAAAAAAAAAAAAAAAAAAAAAAAAAAATGATCAGATAAAATTAGTTTTCATAATTTTGCTAAAAATCGCTCTTATAAAACAATTTGATTCCTTATGTAGTCCACTAAACACTAATATCTTGTTTAAATATAAAATTTATGTATTATTCACTAAAAGAATTTATATAAATTGTAAATGTTGCTTGATTGAGGTGTGTGAAACATTCTTAACACTATCGCTCACCGGGCAGGTGCGCAATAAACTTAGGGGTCATGTACCGAGCATGCGGGTAAGCGCGCGGTGACACCTAAATGTGTATACTCATTTCAGCTTTCTCACCTTAATTCTCGTGCTACGTCGCTCGGTTTGGTATCATTGTGTTCGCAATTAAATTCCCTACAGATGTGTATGAATATAATGTACAAAAGCCTGGAGTGCTTCCCCGCAGAAAAGCCTAAATTTACCGGTCAACGAGCACCAATTTGTACACTGCAACCTAATGTGTATACTCGTTCAATTTGATAACATCAAATTTCGTGTTGCGTCTTTCATTTTGGTATCAAATTGTTCGCAATAAAAAGGCGCGTATTTTAAAACTAGTCCCATAATAATAGAGCAATACCTGGAATTTTAATAAATATTTTAATTTTGGACGCTCATCATCACAAAATTATTTATATCTTTTCACTGTTCTGACATAATTTTTTGTGTTACATCTTTCATTTTGATATCAAAGTGTTCGCGACGTAAAGGCGCGCATTTTAAAACTAGTCTCAACATAATAGCATAATAAATAGAATTTTAACAAATATTTTAAAATTTTGACCAAAAACCTATTTATAATCATATAAGTGTTCGGACATCAAGTTTCATGTTACATCTTTCATTTTGGTATCAAATTGTGCGCATTTTAAAGGCGCTTATTTTGATACTATCCCTAGGTCGATTGGATAAAATGAATTTTATACAAATATTTTTTGTAGTGGACGCAAGTCCGGTAAAAAGTTAGGACTCAAGAGTAAAATAATGGACGCGAGTCCAGTCCAGAGTTACAGATAGTGTTAAAACTTTTTGTTGTCTTATATATTGACGTGTTCGTATTAACTGTCTCAAGTGAAAAGTTTATCAAACAAGAAGATTAACATTCATCAATCCTTAAAATCTTATGTTATCTTGGAAATGGGGAAATCTTTAAGAACAGTATATATCTATATGACAAATAGTGTTTTTCCTAACTCAAACAATGTAGGGTTTATTATTCTACACATATTTCTAATGACTCTTAAATGTTTACATTCTCTGAAGTATAGTTCTCAAGGCTGTGTCCATCACTCTCACCAAAGATTTTTAAACTCGTCTACATGTTCAACTATAATTGTTTCCATTCTGAATCTCCATGGACATTTGTTTCCAAGATGAAACCAATGTGGTTTCTTTTAGCAGCTTCAGCACATTTGCTCATTCATTTCCACAGATTCCAAGATGGTAGGTGATTCACAGAAATTTGGCTATTCATATTGTTATCTACTATGAATGCATTTCCATATTATAAGACAAATACATGTGTTTATGATAAATTCGTTTTCTGTGATATAACATTGGTATACAGTTTTTTCTTTAACCCCATACTGAACTAAATCACGAGAGAATATATTGTTTATTAAGAAGCGCCATGATTGACCGCCAATTAAGTGCTCACATCAATTATAACTTTTAAAGAAATAACACACAAGCCATGCCCAACCGTCGATCAACATTGACGCTGCACACACTCAGTCGCCTTGACTCAAAATTACCACTCATCAGTCATATGGAGGAGAAACCTTTGACAAACTTCACCTATCATAAATAAGAAGCACCACCATTGACTGCCAAGTGCTCATATCAAGTCTAACTCTAAAAAACAACACGCAATCGTTGCAAATAACCACGTCAACACTGACTCTGGACACAATACGTCTCCCGACATTATCACTCGTGCTGTCATCAAGATGGAAATGTTAGGACCTCTCCTATTGCTTATATATACCACAGCAATGTGCTGCTACCCCTGCTGCTTCCCGGCCAACAGCCCCGCTTCTGTGCCAGGTAAGTCCGCTATGTGCTCACCGTATTCTATATGAGAGATTACATAGTATAGATCAAAAGCTAACTATAAGCTCATCCAATATTCCCATATCACATGATGGTTAGTCATACATGGAATCAGGGAAGAAAACACAAGCCTCAATACAAAAACAAATCAACTCTGACTAAAAATCAGGAGAGAACATTAAGTGCAAGGCTGATCTATTAGCCTCCACTATCATACTCTGGTACAGCGAAAGAATATCTTCCAATTTTCCTGAGTGTATGAAGTGATTACTGAGCTCAAAGTACCTCATAACAATTAGTCTGAAGTCACTTATAACAGGGCAATTACAAATATAGTGTTGGAGAGTATGTCCCAGTTCTTGTTTACGTAGTTTATAATTGGAATGTTCACCATTGGGGGATTCTTTACCTGCAGCCACCTGCCATAGATATCAATATCCCAGTACCTAATTTCTAGTGCAGTGCAATCTAGTGCAACCCAATCCCCCAATATATGAATCTAAGTCATACTATCTGTACCGTAGATTTAATAAATTGCATTAGGGAATGGCTATACTAAAGGAAACAGAGTTAGTATAAATGGGGTTAAAATTAAGTCAGAGTAGGAAAATGTTTAAGTTGAGTGCCTCAAGGCTCTGTCCTGGGACCTCTGTTGTTTATAATATATATAAATGATTTCGATTCAGGTTTGAGTAGCAACATTGGCAAATTTGAGTTCTTCTACTCCCCAAGCCCGGCCCGAGGCCAGGCTTGACTTGTGAGAGTTTGGTCCACTGGGCTGTTGCTTGGAGCTGCCCGCAGGCCCACATATCCACCACAGCCCGGTTGGTCCGGCACCCCTTGGAGGAAACAATCTAGTTTCCTCTTGAAGATGTCCATGGTTGTTCCGGATATATTTCTTATGCTGGCTGGGAGGGTGTGTTTTTGAACCGTGGACCTCAGATGTTTATGCAGTGTTCTCTGAGTGTGCCTATGGCACCCCTGCTCTTCACTGGTTCTATTCTGCATTTCTTCCATATCGTTCACTCCAATACGTTGTTATTTTACTGTGTCGATTTGGTACTTGGCCCTCCAGTATCTTCCATGTGTATATTATTTTATATCTCTCTCGTCTTCTTTCTAGTGAGTTCATTTGGAGGGCTTTGAGACGATCCCAATAATTTAGGTATTTTATCGCGTCTATGCGTGCCGTATATGTTCTCTGTATTCCCTCTATTTCAGCAATCTCTCCTACTCTGAAGGGGAAAGTGAGTATTGAGCAGTACTCAAGACGGGACAACACAAGTTACTTGAAGAGTACAACCATTGTGATGGGATCCCTGGATTTGAAAGTTCTCGTAATCCATCCTATCATTTTCCTGGCTGCCGCAATATTTGCTTGGTTATGCTCTCTAAAATTTAGGTCGTCAGACATCATTATTCCCAAATCCTTTACATGTTGCTTTCCTACTATGGGCAAATTTGATTGCGTTTTGTACCCTGTATTATGTTTAAGGTTCTCATTTTTACCGTATTTGAGTACCTGGAATTTATCGCTGTTAAACATCATGTTATTTTCTGCTGCCCAGTTGAAAACTTTATTAATATCTGCTTGTAGTTTTCAATATCTTCAGCAGAGGTAATTTTCATTTTGATTTTTGTGTCATCTGCAAAGAATGCTACGAAGCTGTGCCTTGTATTTGATTCTATATTTGATATGAGAATTAAGAAAAGCAGTGGTGTAAGGACTGTACCTTGAGGTACTGAGCTTTTAACTGCGCTTGGACTCGATTTTATATGGTTGACTGTTACTCTTTGTGTTCTGTTCGACAGAAAACCGAGTATCCAGCGTCCTACTTTACCAGTTATTCCCATTGACCTCATTTTGTGTGCTATCACTCCATGGACACATTTATCGAATGCCTTTGCGAAAGCTGTGTATACCACATCTGCATTCTGGTTTTCTTCTAATGCATCAGTGATTTTGTCGTAATGGTCAAATAGCTGTGAGAGACATGATCTTCCTGCTCTAAATCCATGTTGGCCTGGATTGTGGAGGTCATTGGTCTCCATGAAACTAGTGACCTGATTCCTGATCACTCTCAAATACTTTTATTATGTGGGACGTTAGTGCAACTGGTCTATAATTCTTTGCCAATGCTTTGCTCCCTCCCTTGTGTAGAGGGGCTAATGTCTGCTGCTTTAAGACCCTCTGGTATCTTCCCCGTGTCCAAGTTCTTCCTCCACACTATACTGAGGGCCTGTGCTACTGGCACTTTGCATTTCTTTATAAATATGAATTCCATGAGTCTGGACCCCGGGCTGAATGCATGGGCATATTGTCAATTTCTCTTTAAAAATCTGTCACACTCATGTTGATATCAGTTATATTTACAGGGGTTTGGATATCACCCATAAAGAAGTTGTCCGGATCCTCCACTTTCATGCTTTGTATCGGGGTGCTAAACATGTCCTCATTCTGCTTTTTTTTAGGATTTCACTAATTTATTTGTCATCCTCAGTATATGAACCTTCACTAGTACGATTAGGTACAATACTGGCAGCGGTTTTTTCTTTTGATTTAGCATATGTGAGGAAATATTTTGGGGTTTTCTTTATTTCTTGAATTGAAATCTGAATTGAATCTGTTCTAGTTGCCTTTCTTCAATCTGATATGGATGCTTCAGCCTCTGTTCGATTTCTTCAATCTCCCTGTTTAAATTATTCCTTCTTCGTATAGAAAGTCGTGCTTGTTTCAGCATTTCCGTTAACTTTTTTCTTCATTTGTAGTGTCGTTTGCGTTCTCTTTCGACGTTGGACCTCTTTCTGGCTTTCCTCAAAGGAACATGTTTTAGACAGACTTCATAGGCTTCAGAAGTCAGTTTTTCTATTCCTTGTGTAGGATTTTTATTACTTAGAAAATTTTTCCATTGAATGTTCGTAAGTTCGCTGTTTATTTTCTCCCAGTCTATCTTTTTATTATTAAAATTGAATTTATTGAATAGCCCTTCTCGCTTATTGCTTCTCTTGGGCCTACTACCGTTGCTGATGTTAGTTTGCACTTCAATGAGCTTGTCGTCCGAGTACGTAGTGTCTGAGACAGTAATGTCTTTGATTAGCTCATCATTGTTCGTGAATATGAGGTCCAGCGTGTTCTCGTTCCTAGTCGGTTCTGTTATCTGCTGACTGAGCGAGAATTTGTCACAGAATCTCAGTAGTTCTCTGACCTGTGATTGGTTATTTCCATGTTGATTTCCTGCTATAATGTTATTGTTTACTATTCTCCATTGAAAATTGGGTAGACTGAAGTCTAAAAGGAAGATAATATCTGGAACTGGGTTTGCTAGGTTATCAAGAATATTCTCTATTTTGCGGATCTGTTCAGTGAATTCCTCAACTGTTGCATCTGGCAGTTTGTATATTAGAATAATAATTAGATTTATATTTTCTACCTTGATTCCAAGTACCTCTACCACCTCATTTGTCAAGTTCAGGAGCTCTGTGCATGCCAGCTCCTCTTTAATACAGACAATCACAATCACCACACTCATCACTGTTACTATCACCACAACCATCACTGCCATTTCATCACACCGCCACACATCACTGTCACTGTAACTACAACCATTACTACCACTTCATCACCACACCACTCATCACTTTCACTATCACCAAAAGCATCACCAGCACTATAATTATACTCACCTCGCGATACATGGTCTCACCCATGGACATGACAAGGTCGATCATCACCATCATCATCATCATCATCACTACCATCGTCTTCCCAGCTGCTGACATCTTCACCAGTCAGGGAAGTGTTGACATGTGTCAGCTGCTGACAGTGTCGCAACAAGTGAGGGACAAAAGGGATGTTACTAACTGTTAAAACAAAATAAAACGTAGATATGAATTGCCATTTATGCTTTTTAATAAAATTATATGCCATCGTTATTTTCTTTGATCGTTAAGTATTAAACAATAGTTCCAGTGGCTGGCCTGTACCCAATGCATTTATGTTTAAAGATTGTCAATAAAATTATATTTGAGTTTAAATGCGACTGGAACAAACAGAATGTCAAAGAAGAACTAAATGCATTTTTATTATTCTAGTGAACTCAGACTCAAGTAAACTTGTTTAACTGAGACTCAAGAGCTGTGAACTGTATGAGAAAGAGACAGACATGCATTGAACAAAGTGGTTCTATATATTACCTGAATAACAATATATAGACTGTATTTTAAACTTTGTGTTGTGATTCTACATACTTAGGTTGTAAAGGAAGTTGGAGACACTTTCAGAGACTACTTCCCCGAACAAAAGCCAGCAGGTTACTGTCTGGATCGCAACTACCAGACCCGAAAGATATTCTTATGACTCTCCTGGGCAGAGACTATTTCCTAGACTGACGCCAGCAGGTTATTGTCCCGTGTGGCCACGATCATGGCTCTCCTGGGAACTGTTGATCATGCCTCACTTCTCGCTCGAAAAGCTCAACTCTTTTATTTCACTCAACCACAAGCCACTTGCCGAGGAAATGAATTCCCATTGGTTAGCTCTCCTCCTATTGGTATTTCAGACTTAGAACTGTTTATGTTAGTTACCTACCTAGCTACAGGGATACCCGACGTTACTCGGTCCTGTCTACCATACCCTCTATCTATCCATTCATCTATTTATTTATCCATGTGATTATCAATCAATCTATCCATCATCTTTCAATTCATCCATGTACCTCTCCATCATCTATCCATCTGTTCATATATTTATCCATCCATATATCTATCTATCTGTCCAACTAAATATCCAACTATCGTTCCCTCCATCTTTCAATCCATATATCGATCCACCATTTTATCCATCAATCTAATCATCTATCCATCTATTTTTCAATCTATTCATCTATCCATCCATTTTCTCATCTATTCATATATCCATCTATCCATCTATCTATCTATCTATCCATCCACCCGTCTTTTCTTTTATCTTTCAGCAATCATCCATCTATCCACCTATCCATTAGTCCATCCACCTCTCCAATAGTCCATCCACCTATCCATCAGTCTATCACTCTTCTATCCATCCATCTATATACTGTCTGTTCTGTCTACCTCTATCTAACTCTGTCTCTGTCTGTGTGTATCTATCACTTTTTCAATCTGTCTATCTCTGTCTATTACAAAATATAAATGTCTAATTTGTAGCTTGTCGCTGGTGTGAGGAATCTAGCAGTGTGAAGTAAACTAAAACTAAAAATGCTAACGCTTTATTCTGGGCACGAGGTGTGGATTGAGCAAGCTGTAGGAGGATTGTCTGTTTATGCGAGTATGAGCAATTTATGGACAGCATGAGATTTCTGGTAATTTTCCCAAGATCAATGAGTGATTGATCTCGAGTGATTATTGTATATATATATATTACAATAACAAAAATGGTTTTGAAAAGTTCGTTTTGAAAATATTTAGTGGCGTAGCTGTCGGGCAGTGCCAAGACGTTGACGTGGAGGGACTGAATGTGACACTGGCATATTATTCCCATTAGGATTCTGGCCATCCAGACCAGCCTATATTCATCTCGAACCCCAGGCCATTCCTTCTACCAATTCGAGTGAGGCTTGTCCCATGCGTCTGGCCTACAACTTTGGACAGACAGACAGAAAGAAAGACAGACAGACTGACGACAGTCAAACAGACAGACAGACAGACAGACAAACAGACAGACAGACAGACAAACAGACAGACAGACAGACAGACAGACAGACAGACAGACAGACAGACAGACAGACAGACAGACAGACAGACAGACAGACAGACAGACAGACAGACGACATACAGACGACATGCAGATGACATACAGACACACGACAGACACACACACACACACACACACACACACACACACACACACACACACACACACACACACACACACACACACACACACACACACACACACACACAAGGCAAGGGGCCTCGTAGCCTGGTGGATAGAGGGGCCTCGTAGCCTGGTGGATAGAGGGGCCTCGTAGCCTGGTGGATAGCGCGCAGGACTCGTAATTCTGTGGCGCGGGTTCGATTCCCGCACGAGGCAGAAACAAATGGGCAAAGTTTCTTTCACCCTAAGTGCCCCTGTTACCTAGCAGTAAATAGGTACCTGGGAGTTAGTCAGCTGTCACGGGCTGCTTCCTGGTGTGTGTGTGTGTGTGTGTGTGTGTGTGTGTGTGTGTGTGTGTGTGTCAGTGACCACAGTGTCCAATGCTGCTTGTAGAAATAGATCCCACCTGCTCATCATGAGGGACTTCAATCACGGAAGAATTGACTGGGAGAACAAGGAACCGCATGGAGGCGAGGATACGTGGAGAGCCAAACTATTGGAGGTGGTGACTAGAAACTTTTTAACCCAGCATGTCAGAGAACCCACAAGGATGAGAGGAAATGACGAACCAGCGAAACTCGACCTAGTCTTCACTCTGAACGGCTCCGACATAAGAGAAATCGATTTTGAGGACCCAGTAGAATGAGCGACCACAGTGTACTGGTGTTTGAGTACCTGATTGAAAAAGGGTTATTGAACTCGAGGAGGGATACTGAAACCAAAAGGTTAGCATATCGAAAGGGAAACTATGAGTAGATAAGAAAATTCCTAACAGATATAGCATGGCAAACAGAGCTTAGGGGAAAGACGGCCCAAGATATGATGGACTACATCATGCAGAAGTGCAAGAACGCAGCAAACAAGTTTGTCCCAGTCCAAAAGGAAAACAGTGAAATGAAGATGAGAAACAAATGGTTTAATCAGAGATGTAGGCTAACTAAGCAGCAAAGTAAAAGGGCATGGAGAAACTATAGGATTAACAGGACACTTGAGAGCAGAGAAAGATACCAGAATGCCAGGAATGAACATGTCAGGATGAGAAGAGAGGCAGAAAGACAATACGAAAATGACATTGAAAGCAAGGCAAAGACTCAGCCTAAATTGCTGCATAGCCACATCAGGAGAAAAACAACAGTAAAGGAACAGGTTATGAAATTAAGGATAGGGACGGAAGGATTCACTACAAACGACAAGGAAGTGTGTGAGGAACTGAATAAGAAATTCCAGGAGGTCTTCACCTTAGATCAAGGAAAAATTTCAGATAAGAGAGGAAATAGCAAACCAGGAACCACTGGAAGAGTTTGAGATTACCAGCAGGGAAATAAGGAAATGTTTACTAGAGTTGGATGTGACAAAGGCTATAGGCCCAGATGGAATCTCCCCTTGGATACTACAGGAAGGAGCAGAAGAACTGTGCCTGCCACTCTCCATAGTGTATAACAAATCACTGGCAACGAGAACTGCCAGATATTTGGAAAGCAGCTAACGTAGTCCCGATATACAAGAAAGGGGATAGACAGGAGGCACTGAACTACAGGCCAGTGTCCCTAACCTGCATACCACGCAAGATGATGGAGAAGATTGTGCGAAGAAAGCTAGTGGAGCATCTGGAGCGAAAGGACTTTGTAACACAGCATCAACATGGGTTCAGGGATGGCATGTCCTGCCTCACAGGGTTACTTGAATTCTATGACCAGGCAACAAAAATAAGGCAAGAAAGAGAAGGGTGGGCAGACTGCATATTTTTGGATTGTCAGAAAGCCTTTGATATAGTAAAACACAAGAGGTTAGTGAAAAAGCTGGAGTAAAAGGGAAGGTACTCCATTGGATAAAGGAGTACCTAAGCAACAGGAGACAACGAGTCAGGGTGAGGTCTCAGACTGGCGAGACGTTACAAGTGGAGTCCTTCAGGGGTCAGTCCTAGGACCTATACTGTATCTGATATATGTAAATGATCTCCCAGAGAGTATAGAATCTTTTCTCTCAATGTTTGCTGATGATGCAAAAATTATGAGGAGGATTGAAACAAAGGATGATAGTAAGAGGCAACAAGATGACCTAGACAGACTGAGAGAATGGTCCAACAAACCGTAAAGGAACAGGTTATGTAATTAAGGAGAGGGGCGGAAGGATTCACTACAAACGACAAGGAAGTGTGTGAGGAACTGAATAAGAAATTCCAGGAGGTCTTCAACTTAGAGCAAGGAGAAATTTCAGAGATAAGAGAGGGAATAGCTAACCAGGAACCACTGGAAGAGTTTGAGACTACCAGCGAGAAAGTAAGGAAGTGTTTACTAGAGTTGGATTTGACAAAGGCTATAGGCCCAGATGGAATCTCCCCTTGGATACTAAAGGAAGGAGCAGAAGAACTGTGCCTACCACTCTCCATAGTGTATAACAAATCACAGGCAACAGGGTAACTGCCAGATATTTGGAAAGCAGCTAACGTAGTCCCAATATACAAGAAAGGGGATAGACAGGAGGCACTGAACTACAGGCCAGTGTCCCTAACCTGCCAACCCGTTCTCGCAAATTTAAAAAGTCAATATTGACTTATTAAATATGTGCATAGGTGACATACTTAACATAATAGATACCCTTAAAAAGATTCATAGAAAACACCGACCTTACCTAACCTTGTTAGTATCTTAAGATAAGCATCTTATTGCTTCGTAATTACAATTATTACCTAACCTATAATAGGTATAGGTTAAGTAATAATTGTAATTACGAAGCAATAAGATGCTTATCTTAAGATACTAACAAGGTTAGGTAAGGTCGGTGTTTTCTATGAATCTTTTCAAGGGTATCTATTATGTTTAGTATATCACCTATGCATGTAGTTAATAAGTCAATATTGACTTTACGAATTTGCGAGAACGGGTTGAACCTGCATACCATGCAAGCTAATGGAGAAAATTGTGCGAAAAAAGCTAGTCGAACATCTGGAGCGCAGGAATTTTGTGTCACAACACCAACATGGTTTCAGGGATAACAAGTCATGCCTCACAGGATTAATTGAATTCTACGATCAGGCAACAAGAATCAGGCAAGAAAGAGAGGGGTGGGCAGACTACATAATTTTGGATTGCCAGAAAGCCTTTGATACAGTGTCACACCAGAGACTAGTGCAAAAGCTGGAGGTGCAGGCAGGAGTGAAAGGGAAGGTACTCCATTGGATTAGCGAGTACCTAAGTAACAGAAGGCAGCGAGTCACTGTGCGGGGTGAGGTATCAGATTGGCAAGACGTCATCAGTGGGGTACCGCAGGGATCAGTCCTTGGACCCATACTGTTCCTTATATATGTAAATGATCTTCCAGATGGTATAGAATCATTCCTCTCATTGTTTGCTGATGATGCAAAAATTATGAGGAGGATTAAGACGGAGGAAGACAGTATGAGACTACAAGATGACCTAGACAGACTACATGAATGGTCCAACAAATGACTACTAAAGTTCAACCCGAGTAAATGTAATGTAATGAAACTAGGTAGTGGAAACAGGAGACCAGACACAGGATACGGAATGGGAGATTAAGTCCTTCATGAAACGAACAGAGAGAAAGATCTAGGAGTTGATATCACACCAACCCTGTCTCCTGAAGCCCACATCAAAAGAATAACGTCTGCGGCGTATGCATGGCTGGCAAACATCAGAACTGCTTTCAGGAACCTGTGTAAGGAATCATTCAGAACCTTGTATACCACATATGTAAGATCAATCCTGGAGTATGCGGCCCCAGCATGGAGCCGGTACCTTGTCAAGCACAAGACGAAGCTTGAAAAAGTTCAGAGATATGCCACCAGGCTAGTCCCAGAACTAAGAGGCATGAGTTACGAAGAAAGGCTGCGAGAAATGCTCCTCACGACACTAGAAGACAGAAGAGGAAGGGGATACATGATCACTGTCTACAAAATTCTCAGAGGAATTGATTGGGTAGTTAAAGATAAACTGTTTATCACGAGTGGTGTGCGAACAAGGGGACACATGTGGAAACTGAGTACCCAAATGAGCCCCTGGGACGTTAGAAAGAACTTTTTCAGTGTCAGAGTAGTTAACAGATGGAATGCATTACGCAGTGACGTGGTGGAGGCTGACTCCATACACAGTTTCAAATGTAGATATAATAGAGCTCAGTTGGCTCAGGAATCTGTACATCAGTAGATTGACAGTTGAGAGGCGGGACCAAAGAGTTCAACCCCGGCAAGCACAATTAGGTGAGTACACTCACACACACACACACAAACATTCTCTCTTATAGCATAGATTATTCATGGCATATTGTGACAAAATAAATTAATTACCATCAGATCCATGAAATAGAAATCACCGACTGGCAAATGTTCGGGCTGTCTTCTGGTGCAATACTGGGCTTTCTGGACTTTCACCTGGACTTTCTGCTCTTATTTGCTAGAAAAAGTATTGTGACAAGAAGGCATCTTGCCCTAGAAACTGATGCACATTCTGTGTCAGAATATTAAAAAGTTCCTACATATCATTCTATCAAAGCAAATAAGTAGTTATCAAAAGAAGGCACCTAGCCGGGAAGATTATGTAACATTGCCAAGTCTGGGGTTATAAACAAAGAGAACAGTGGAGATATAACTTGTGGTAGAGGTGGGATCCACACCAACGCCTATGAAGAGATTGGTGACTTTAAAACACCAATACTCCTTTTTTATATAACCTCAGACCTAAAATTTTGTTTGATTTGTATTCCCAAAGCATAAACAAGCACGATACCTGGGCACTTCTGAAGTGCCTCTGTACCGTTATTATGTTCTAAATACTGCCACTAATCAGAATTGAATTAAATTAATTAGTAGGCCGCAGGGAAGCCAAACCACACTGAGGATAATGATGGTCCAAGGTGTGCCAACTGGTGTCTAGACTTTGATGTCAGTTGGCACCTGTCTGGTCCTTCACTTTATACACCAGAAGGAGATTGCACTCTCAACATTTCGCCACTGTACACTCTTGTAGCACTAGAATACTCTACCTTTTTTGTGTTCGAGCAAATATCATAAAAGTCAGGGGAAGAATTATTAACTAATTAATTCAGGTAATAAAACAAGAGAATGACCATTGGACTGGCGAGTACACTAGTATATATAAGTATGGTTGCAATTAATTCGCGGTGTTAATTTTAGTTCATTTAACATTCATTTATTTAAAGATATATTTTCACACGTCCAAAATATATATTTTCCCTACTTATTTGCAGTGACTGCAATATATCAATGAGTTTGAATATTGAGGTCAGCTGTTTACATTTTAAAGAAGATAAATATCCAAAACCCAAGATGTCGATCACTCTTCCCACCCCTCACGCTATCGCCCCTCACGCCCGTGGCCAACTCTCACTCATCTTCCATAATCACTATTGAGCCCTCCTTTCTCCTCCTCTTCCTCCTATCTCCTAATCTTTCTCCCAATAACCTCCTGACGAGGACACTATATAAGTCGCTACTAATGTAAGCGGCTGTTACGTACCTTATCACCAGTGCAGATTAATCTTTATTATAATTTTTTTAATAAAACAAAGGAGTTGATTGGAGAATGTTTTCTTAAAATTAATCTGCATCTGGCACCTGGAGGCCGCGAGTGACTATTATTACTCCGCCAGTAAAGCTTCATGAATAATATGTATTGGAATCGCCAAACTGTGTGAAGGAAAAGTGAACTCAATCAAAAGTCCTGCATGGTGGAAAATGGTTAATGGAGTAATTAAGGGGTTGGATTGGAAATGTTGAAGAATAGAGTATTAAGGAGCGATGACGCAACTGGGGGGACGGACGTCATTTTTCACCTGACGCAGAGCATCAGCTGGCTGACCTGTCCTTGTTTCTCCGGCCAGATCACAAGATAAGCTACAGGGTTGTATTAACAGGGTTGCAAGGAAGAGTAAAATATTCGGATAGCCTACTGAACAGTTTTTGAGAGAGGGCCCAGATTTCCGAGGGATTATATATGTGACACAGGCTGACAGAGATAGTGCTGGAGTGCACAGTTCTAGTGTTGGACTAAGAGCTATATGGGGACCACCCTTGACGGACGAAACCCTCGAAACACAAACCGTAACTGTCTCTATTTTCCGCTTGTTACAACTTGTAATAAAGTTATTACATCTTGGCTTAACGTGTTTATCACGTATTAGAATGTTGTTACAACTTTCTATATTGGTTGTTATAACTGGTTAGGAGGTGTTAAAACTTGTTCGAACGTTGTACCAACGTCGTAGTTTCGGTGTGTGTTTGGGGGCAGAGCCCGTTTGGGTGATAAGAAATAATGTTGTTTTCCTTCTGAATGCATTGATTTATCAGGAATAAATTATGTTATGTTATGTTTTGTGTGTGTTTATAAATATAACTTTGTCCTCTTCTTGCTTGGCTTTATCTCTACTCCTTGAATTCCAATTGGCTCAAGTAAAAGCCTTAATCCCCTAGACAACAATATAATACATGACGAGTACGTGACAGCGGCCACCATTATCTCTATTTCACAAACAGATTCTGACACCTAAATGATACACCCCACCGGGGCCTGCCCTGTCAGGTATTCTGCATGCCTGAGATGACGCTGTGACTCACTATATAGCTCGTGGGTTTCCCAGACCACCTCCGAACTCTCTGTAATACCTGAGTTTTTAAAAGATTTCCTCATTACGTTTGTATATACACATCCCACAGATGAGTAGAAACCAGTGACATAAGTAGTTGAGAAGAGCATGTTCAAACCAATCAAATTCGGCTTCTCCAACTTTCTAATAAGGATGACAGAAGTAGGATATGTAAAACTGTAAAATATGTAAATGAAGCTACTTTGGCATATGACAAGTACATTAAATTATCTATAGTAGGAACGAAAGTCACAAATGCCAGTGATCTTATAAACGTACAGCTTTTTTGTTATTATTATTTTTTACCACAGACGTGGTCACACATTTACAATGCTAACTAGCATATATACGTTTTCTTCTGTCCTCCATGGACAGGGTTAGAGATGTGTTAAAACATATAGTTCACGGGTTTATTGAACACTCAACCACAGAAGGTGATTCGGTGCATTTAAAATGCTAAGCTAATCTACATAAGTAAATACATAGATACACAGATTTACGTATGCCCTACATAAAGTGCTTGATGTGACTTTTATATAGTGTCATTAATGTGCATTTACAAAGGTGAAATGTAATTCTGATCAGCTTCCATATATACTTTATAAACGTATTACTAAACATGTATACATATATTATGATGAAAAATGCAATATCTATGTTTATGTCTCGAAAAGTTTGTAACTTCATATATATATTGTAAATGAACATAATGAACCTGAATATCTTCATTGAAAAAGTTTGGTGAACCTAGAGCGTTTGACAAATGGCCTCATAACTGCCGCATGGGAAGGTGGCGCCTATGAGGCCACCATCCCTGACAGTGGCTGTAAGGCCACCATCCCTGACAGTGGCTATGAGGCCACCATCCCTGACAGTGGCTGTAAGGCCACCATCCCTGATAGTGGCTATGACGCCACCATCCTTGACAGTGGCTATAAGGCCACCATCCCTGACAGTGGCTATGAGGCCACCATCCCTGATAGTGGCTGTAAGGCCACCATCCCAGATAGTGGCTATGAGGCCACCATCCCTGATAGTGGCTATAAGGCCACCATCCCTGATAGTGGCTATGAGGCCACCATCCCTGATAGTGGCTATGAGGTCACCATCCCTGATAGTGGCTATAAGGCCACCATCCCTGATAGTGGCTATGAGGCCACCATCCCTGATAGTGGCTATAAGGCCACCATCCCTGACAGTGGCTATGAGGCCACCATCCCTGATAGTGGCTATGAGGCCACCATCCCTGACAGTGGCTATGAGGCCACCATCCCTGATAGTGGCTATGAGGCCACCATCCCTGATAGTGGCTATGAGGCCACCATCCCTGACAGTGGCTATGAGGCCACCATCCCTGATAGTGGCTATGAGGCCACCATCCCTGACAGTGGCTATGAGGCCACCATCCCTGACAGTGGCTGTAAGGCCACCATCCCTGACAGTGGCTGTAAGGCCACCATCCCTGACAGTGGCTGTAAGGCCACCATCCCTGACAGTGGCTATGAGGCCACCATCCCTGACAGTGGCTATGAGGCCACCATCCCTGACAGTGGCTGTAAGGCCACCATCCCTGACAGTGGCTGTAAGGCCACCATCCCTGACAGTGGCTATGAGGCCACCATCCCTGACAGTGGCTATGAGGCCACCATCCCTGACAGTGGCTGTAAGGCCACCATCCCTGACAGTGGCTGTAAGGCCACCATCCCTGATAGTGGCTATGAGGCCACCATCCCTGATAGTGGCTATGAGGCCACCATCCCTGATAGAGGCTATGAGGCCACCATCCCTGACAGTGGCTATGAGGCCACCATCCCTGATAGTGGCTATGAGGCCACCATCCCTGATAGTGGCTATGAGGCCACCATCCCTGATAGTGGCTATAAGGCCACCATCCCTGATAGTGGCTATGAGGCCACCATCCCTGACAGTGGCTATGAGGCCACCATCCCTGATAGTGGCTATGAGGCCACCATCCCTGACAGTGGCTGTAAGACCACCATCCCTGACAGTGGCTATGATTCCACCATCCCTGACAGTGGCTATGAGGCCACCATCCCTGATAGTGGCTATGAGGCCACCATCCCTGATAGTGGCTATAAGGCCACCATCCCTGACAGTGGCTATGAGGTCACCATCCCTGATAGTGGATATGAGGCCACCATCCCTGATAGTGGCTATAAGGCCACCATCCCTGATAGTGGCTATGAGGCCACCATCCCTGATAGTGGCTATAAGGCCACCATCCCTGATAGTGGCTATGAGGCCACCATCCCTGACAGTGGCTATGAGGCCACCATCCTTGATAGTGGCTATGAGGCCACCATCCCTGACAGTATTTACAGTATATTTATTTGACAGAATTGCCTTAAAAGGATATTATAGCACAGTCCTATAGAATCCTTTCCTTCGTAGGTGCTACAACTGTCAAAGCTGGAAACATGTTGCAATAGTTACTGGGACGTTCACCTCCTGGGGTTCGTACAGCCCAAGCTCTGCTTCAGGAGGTTGGGGTCGTTCTTGCCTTCCATGGTGATGTCGAAAGAGGCGGTGAATGTTGTGATGATTTCTTTGAGTGGGTGAATGGGTTGGGCACTTGTTACGGCCCTCTCGGGTCGCAACCGGGTTCTTTCTCTGACGTTAGTAGAGTAAGGGTATCCGGCCCCAAGCTAGTAGTGGCTTTCAAGGGATGTGATCCGTAACGCAAGTAAAATAAAAGGGGAAGGGAAATAAAGGTAAAAACTTAATAATGTAATTATCACCATCACCATAAATACTATATAAAAGATTACATGGGGGGGTATAAACACTAGAATGTACAACAATGTCTTCTTCTGAAGACTCTGGACGTTCACGGTGCTCACGATGCTAAGCTCTTGGTGCTCTTGTGGCCTCACTATGAATCCTACGATCCTCTTGAGTCTACCCTGGCCACAGGCCAGCCAAATCACAGTTCCACTGGGGGCACCATCGTGGAGGCCATCAACCACAAGTCCAGCCGGTAGCTGGCAGGTTCCAATCAGCAACGCTGGTTAGGCCTCTCCACGATCGATACTAAGGTCGCGAACCCTAGTCAGGAGCCTCGTGTGATCCCACAGACCACTCTCCTCGCCACAACACCCCAGTGGTTAAGCGTCTCCACCAGTCAGTCCCGGGTACTACAATCCCTCAACTGCCACGTCACAGGCAGGGTAACACCACAGTGTTCATCCGGGGGGGCGACTCACAGCTGCTGCAGCAAACACTTGGAGACAAGACGACTGCCTTGGGTAGACTGATCCAACTTCCATTACAGCAGTCCCAGGTCGACTCTGTAATCAGACACATCATCAGTGAGAGGTACACTCTAGGGCATGTCACATACCGGCTCAGACCCAAACGCCACCTATCCACTCCATAGATGGCGTTGCTGTCTAAGCTCCACCTCACCAGAGGTCAGCAGCGGCTGTGTTATGGGCTGATCAGGACGGGAAACTAGCCCTTGTGGCTGGTATTTCCTGTCCTCACTTGATGGCGCCGTCCATTTGGAGGGGGTTTCGGGAGCTGACCCACAGATGGCGCGGTCGTCACTGCTCCATGCTCGGACGTCGGGCTCGGGTCCGTAACACCTCCCCACCAAAAGGAATTTGGTTTGGGTTTCTATAAAGAAAAACACAAACCAAATTAGTACGTGGATACAACTCCAAATGGACTCACGTACACTATAAACTGGAGTGGCGAGGCTGTCTTGTCCACAGAACTGTACGAAAGGGAAACTCTGGCACAGATGAAACTTGCAGAGGGAAGGCAATGACCTGCCTGTTGCAACATCCCACGCCTTCACCGAGATGTCAATCCGGAGTATAATCTCACATCTCTCGAGTAAGGATCGGTGTAGACACGATCTGGGGCGACTCAACACCTCGCTGTGTCGTGGCACCGTTGATGGCTGGTTACAGACGGTCCGGCGGTCCTTCAGGGAGACGGTAACCTGGAATACAGGGGTTGGATTATTTAGAGTGACAGCGACAGTCAAATCAGTACTCACAGCATACGCCTCTACTAGGCTCACACCTAGTTCCAACAGGGCTGCTCGTACATCGACGATGGCATTCGCTCTGCCACCGTCAGGTCGACCAACGTTCCGTATAACGCTGCATTTAGGCTCAGCAATCACGCGGGGGGTGTCAACCTGTCGGAAACAGACACTCATATTATCATCCCTCGTACCTCCTGTATCTATCATCACCTTCCAGGTCCCTTCTTCAACTGCAACACTCACTGTGCACGTCTCCACTCCCTGGGACCTCTTCACGATGTTCAAGGGAGCCATCATCTGTCGGGTTGTCCACTGGTCCTTACTGCAAACACACACAGGTACACAAGTAGGTGAGTAGGTGAGTACACAAGAACAAAAAATACCGCTAGGAAACATTTGGTTAACTGAGGGATAAGCTTCCCGAGCTTGTCATGTCCATAGCCGGCTATATCCACTAGCCTAGTTTGGACCGAAGAGGGCACTAGACTTTTCGAACATACCTCACATACCTCCGACGTCTGGGGATTCTTTGGCCAGTTCAATGAACGCTGTACCTTGCCATACTGCAAGTACTCATCCGCCTTCGCTCCAGACTCTGGGGTATCCGTGGGTGCTTGTACACGAGGCCTCTCTTCTTGCTTAGTTGCCCCTGCCATCGTAACCTCATGTTCCTTATCGGGAGAAGAATCAGGAGACTTTGCTATAATGCTGTCGATCTGTGGGTGAGAGGGAGGATTAAACATATTACCTGATTCCGGGTCTGACTGTACCTGGACATTACCACTGCCTGCTGTTACCTCAGACCTTGCTGTTCCGGCTGACTCGTCCGCGACCTTGGGAAGATTGTTGCTCCAATCTGTCACCAAGTCGTTGGCTAGTACCACGTCAATCCCAGCTATAGGCAAGGCATCGACTACTGCCAACGCACATGTGCCGCTGGAGTAAGGCGAGTCGAGATGTACCGGCACTAAGGGGGCGATGTACTGTGTCCTAGGAAACCCAACCAGGATAACCTTTTGTCTCCCTTCCACACTCACTCCCTCGGGTAACGAGTTTTTCACGATCAGGTACTGGGCTGCTCCACTATCTCTGAGCACTACAACAGATCTACCAGTATGACCACTCGATACATACCCGCTTGAACTGTGAGGGGAAAACAATCTGGGTTCTTCCTGCGTAATTGTAGACTGGCTTCCTGCTGGTGGTGTTACACAGCTCATCAACATCACCTCCCGACGTGCGCCGCTACCTCTTCTGCCTCGGCACATAGCAGCTACATGCCCTTTCTGCCCACAAGTCCAGCACACCACATTCCTCCTCGGACTCCGGTGTTTCGGACTGCTAGGACTAGTCCTTCGAGGGCTATTTGGGGGCGTCTTCTTAGCGCTTTGTTGGACGGGTCTCTCCTCTTCCTGATGAGGTTTGTCAAACCGGCGGGGGTAATTCCTTGGGACGTACTTAGCAGAAGGCCTGTGCGTCAGGATGTATTCCTCAGCCATGGTGGCTGCCGCACTCAAGGTCTCCACCTGCTGCTCCTCTAAGTACGCCTTCAGGTCTCCAGACAAACAATCCTTGAAGTCCTCTAACAGTATGAGCTGCTCGAGGTCTTCTTTGGTCTCCACTTTCCGAGAGGTACACCATTCCTGGAAAAGTCGCTCCTTTATAGTAGCGAATTCGGTGAAAGTGTGCTCTGAGGTCTTTTTCAGGTTCCTGAACTTCTGCCTGTAAGCCTCAGGTACCAATTAGTACGCCATGAGCACTACCTTCTTCACCTTGTCATAATCGCCGGAGTCGTCAAGGGACAATGTGGAGTAGGCGATTTGGGCCTTCCCAGTCAAGACTGACTGTATCATGATGGCCCAATTCTCCCTTGGCCACTCCAAAGAGGCAGCGACTTTCTCGAAGGCCGCGAAGAACTTCGACACTTCCTTCTCATTGAATTTTGGGACCATTTTTATGTTCCTTACCGGATCGAAAATACTTGTGTCCGTCGTTTGCCTCTGACCACCGCCTAACCGCAATACTTCTAGCTCATGTTGTCTCTCTCTTTCCTCTCTGTCCCGTCGTTCTTGCCTGTCTCGTTCTTTTTCTCGTTCTCTTTCTCGTTCTTCTCTCTCTCTTTTCTCTTCTCTTTCTCGCTCTTCTCTTTCTCTTTCTCGTTCTTCTCTCTCTCTTTTCTCTGCTCTTTCTCGCTCTTCTCTTCTTTCTTCTCGTTCTAATTCTAAACGCCTCATCTCTAATTCTTTTCCTAATCTCTCTCTTTCCATTTCTTGTCTCGCTCTTTCCATTTCTTGTCTCTCTCTTTCCATTTCTAATTTCTTATCTTCTCTCTCTCTAGCTTTCTCCTCTCTCTCTTTAGCGATTTCTAGCTTTTTCCATTCTATTTCACGATGGATCTCTAGTTCACGCATTTTCACAGTAAGTAAACTTATATTTAGTTCACTTTCATCACTTTCGACGACACTGCTCTTACCTTCCCTTTCAGTGGAAGCTATCTCGTCACCTTCTTTTATACTATGTGTCTCGCCTTCCTGTTTTTCTTCGGCCTTCAAATGCCGGTGAACCTTGGACAAGATCTCCACACGGGAATCACTGGCACGGATCTTGATCTCCAGGTAGGCACTCACCAGTACCAGTTCCTGTTTGCCCAGATATTTCAATCTGGCAAGACAGTCCTCCCTGTTCAGAAAAGCCTGAACATCGTCCAGATCGTCTATGGTCGCTTTTTTCGCCATCGTCACTTGGTACACTAGCACTTAACACACCGCTTCACTGTTCTACGCCAATATTGCACTTTATCGCACCTAGAGCCTCACTTGTCAATATTGCATGTAATCACTTCGGGCACCGCACTACACAATATTGTACTTAATCACAGCGAGCACCGCACTGCACAATATTGCACTTAGTCACTCCGAGCACCATACAGGACGTATAACGTCCTAATAGTCACACACAGGGGGAATTATTTACAGGGATTACGCCACTTCACCACCCCTGTCAAACATACTTGACAAGGGGTCGGATCCCGCTGGGGATGCCAATTATGTTACGGCCCTCTCGGGTCGCAACCGGGTTCTTTCTCTGATGTTAGTAGAGTAAGGGTATCCGGCCCCAAGCTAGTAGTGGCTTTCAAGGGATGTGATCCGTAACGCAAGTAAAATAAAAGGGGAAGGGAAATAAAGGCAAAAACTTAATAATGTAATTATCACCATCACCATAAATACTATATAAAAGATTACATGGGGGGGTATAAACACTAGAATGTACAACAATGTCTTCTTCTGAAGACTCTGGACGTTCACGGTGCTCACGATGCTAAGCTCTTGGTGCTCTTGTGGCCTCACTATGAATCCTACGATCCTCTTGAGTCTACCCTGGCCACAGGCTAGCCAAATCACAGTTCCACAGGGGGCACCGTCGTCGAGGCCATCAACCACAAGTCCAGCCGGTAGCTGGCAGGTTCCAATCAGCGACGCTGGTTAGGCCACTCCACGATCGATACTAAGGTCGTGAACCCTAGTCAGGAGCCTCGTGTGATCCCACAGACCACTCTCCTCGCCACAACACCCCTGTGGTTAAGCGTTTCCACCAGTCAGTCCCGGGTACTACAATCCCTCAACTGCCATGTCACAGGCAGGGTAACACCACAGTGTTCATCCGGGGGGGCGACTCACAGCTGCTGCAGCAAACACTTGGAGACAAGACGACTGCCTTGGGTAGACTGATCCAACTTCCATTACAGCAGTCCCAGGTCGACTCTGTAATCAGACACGTCATCAGTGAGAGGGACACTCAAGGGCATGTCACTTACCGGCTCAGACCCAAACGCCCACCTATCCACTCCATAGATGGCGTTGCTGTCTTAGCTCCACCTCACCAGAGGTCAGCAGCGGCTGTGTTATGGGCTGATCAGGACGGGAAACTAGCCCTTGTGGCTGGTATTTCCTGTCCTCACTTGATGGCGCCGTCCATTTGGAGGGGGTTTCGGGAGCTGACCCACAGATGGCGCGGTCGTCACTGCTCCATGCTCGGACGTCGGGCTCGGGTCCGTAACAGCACTTGACGAGCAAGGTCAGCAGCTCATTGTTTTGGACAATCATGGTGCCAGGCTTGAACACCAGTCCTGGCACAGTTTATGAATTTCTCATTAACTGTGCCAGGGCTGGGGTCGTTCTTCTCTGGCCCCGACCACGACGGTCTCTGGGTTTGGAGTCCCCTGTGCCTACTTTCACTAACTTCGAGACTAACTCCGGAGCTCACAGTTCCTGTGACAATACTAGAACCAGTCGTATTGTTGTTTGCCTTTCCATTGGAGATTTTCCGCGCTGTGGAGAGGGGGACCTGCTGCTTGGGTAACAGCTTCTCTTCCGTATCAATCTACCCTAGCTATTGTGCCCTGGAGAGGCCACATCAGACTGTCAACCTGAGCAAAGGTCCATAGTCTCTTCAGACTGATGGATGCCTACTACTATTATAAGGGCGGTTATTACAATATTTATCAGGTTATTAATTATTATTTTAAGAGGTTATTACAATATTGTTGCCCAGACCCATTTGGATGTGTTCAATCCAGCTGGCTACCAAACACAACGCCATCTGTCAGTCACGCAGTGTACCAACGAATGAACGAAAAATGCAGGACAAAATACCTATTAGGTGAGCGGTGTCATGATTATAAGTAAGCCTAACCGAGATTGCCTTAGATGAGAATTGTTCCCGTCCGTTGCCCTCTATATTTGTGTATATTCGTTCATACATGTATGTGTTGAATAGACGAAAATTGGTAGGTAAGGAATAGATGAATATTTGCATAGCATTAATAAGGAAACTATGTGGTAAGGGCGGAGTCAAGAATAGAGGTGCCTCCTCTTGAACGAGATGTCGGGAATTCCAGAGAAGTACTGTGCCTGCATGTACAAGATGTGAAAGAGCAACCGGTGTGGACCAATCAGCGCCCTGCAAAACGGTGACGTCACACCGTGAAGCTGCTGGTGAACTGAGACAGCTCAGGTTACTTTGCCCCCGAGGTTAAAACAAGGCGCACATTCTGTCCCTTCGTCCCGTCGTTGTTGGGCAGATATCAGCAACTAGAAGTTTGTGAGCAGAACCGAATCAAGAATAGTCACGACTGTTATCCAACCAGACTGAGGCCCAGGCACTAACCTCTTTGTGCAAGTAGATTCCACAGGATTGATGCAAAATAATGCTCAGGGCATGGCAAATCGCGGTGACCGTGAGATTCACCCATTCAGGCAGTCATCATCGTCAAGATGACGACGTTGCATCAAGAGCCAGGCACTCAGGAAGAGTGCCGAGCTGGTGCACCAGAGGATGTTACTGTGGTATGAGGCTCCACCTTGAAGAAACCTCGGCGAGTAAACGAAGTGAGACAAAGGTTCAAAGTGAAGAGACTCACACAACTTGCCAATCGCCGAGTGCGTGCTACCAATGGCCAGCAAGCATCCTCAGGAGCCACACGCATTGACTGTGACCGTGTCAATCAAATCTGTTGAGCGCACCCGACCCCATTTTCTGTTCCCCGGTGGAAGGCTGTGATCTTACTGACACCTGTGTAGTTTCCTTATTACTATTAATTTGTTACTCCTCAGAAGTGATGTGTGTGGTACCTTGGTCGACATGAAACAGTTCACCCAGGAAAGTCTTGAATTCAAGACGTGTTCCATTGGGAGTCAGTGGAGACTGGATCGTCTGTGATACCCAGTGAAGCATTAATAATTGGACCGTCATATTCAGGGATAGCCTAGTTGAGTTACAAGACGGAATTAATGTCCGTCTGTTAAGGCTTTTTATAGTTGAAGCCTGTGTGTTGCTGAAGGTCCCTTCCAGCATGTTTTTGGAGACCCCTGCCAGCATGTTGCTGGAGATCTCTGCCAGCGTGTTGCTGGAGAGTAGAAATGGTGTTTGGGCACTGTTGTAACAAACTAGGTTTGTTGTAGGAATTATTCAGTATGGTTTGTCATAGACTATGGGGGTTTGGAAAGTTTGGTGTCAAGTGGTAGTTGACCTGACTCTGGAAGCACGAGGCATCTCCCCTGGGACTAGCGGTTTAGGTCACAAAATAGCAGGCGCCTTTGTCTTAAGCAACGTATAATGAATTATTTTACAGAATTCAGTAATTTAGAGAAATTAAAGTCTTCATTCATATTGTATTCAATAGTATTCCTGTTTAAAGTATCAAGAGTATCCTCAACTGTCGGAATACTTTAGTAAGTCACCATCAGTGACGTCACTAGCCGGGACTAGCCCATGGCGCGGAACATTTGGCTGGTCACGGGTCACCGAAGTCTTCCACATTTAGTAATTGTTAAAGGTTAAATAGCCATTTTGTAATTGGAAACAGTTTTTCCCTAAGTTGCCTGTGCAATTACCTTCAGTTTAAAAGAGTTCAACCATCTGGGCTGTTCAGGGCAACAGAGATTAGTTGTTCACCTTAAACCCTGCTTAATAATCTTGGTAAACCTGGCATAAGAATACCCCCGTAGCTCTGACCAGCTGTGGAGCAGGCAGAGTGAGGGAGGTCAGTGTGGTTGTGATCAGCAACTGGAGAAGGTCATCCACCTGCCTCTCCCAAGAGATCAGCCTACATCCGCTGGTCGTATTAAGAGGTAGAGTTGCTATAGTTTTGTATAGGAAATTAGTTCATCTCATGCCTAAGTCAGGGAGTGTTAACTATAGGGAGTGCTTTGATTTAGATTTTGTTTTAAATTTTGAATAAATTATTTAGTTAGTAATTTGCATTTTTATTATTTCCATTATCTCATGTCCTGGTCACGTGGTCTCCACGAGGCTGAGTTGGGCCGCAAAGCCTAATAAAGCGTAAGAGTTCAGCTATCCCTTTTTTGCTATAATTTCCCACACTTAACGTAGATTCTTCCCTCCTCGTCCAAATAACTGGGGATCAAGCCCCAAGGTTTATTAAGAGCATAATCGGTCCAGACCCCTGTTATTGCTTTCCATGTTAATGGTCTGGTGGTGGCGGCGTAAAGGAGATCCTTGAGTTCTGCTAGAAATCTAGTACCACGTCGTGAGGCTGTAGAATCTTAGCCGGTCAAACGGCTTAAGACCATGTGGCGTCGGATTCGGCTTAAAGTGTTAGCTATGGGGTCCCTTGGATTGAAGAGAAATAAATCAGAATACGGGTAGAGGTAAGGGTAAAGGACGGAGTAGAGCCGAGACCCCCTCCCCCAGTTTTACAATGGTGGCAATGGTGGGTTGTGTCGCGGAGAGACTGCAGGAAACGTGGTTAATCAGGATACTCTAAGACGAATCCCACGCCATGTGGTCTTAAGCCGTTTGACCGGCTAAGATTCATGAATCGATTATGCTCTCAATAAACCTTGGGGCTTGAACCCCGGTTATTTGGAACGAGGAGGGAAGAATCTACGTTAAGTGTGGAGAATTATAGCAAGCAAAGGGATAGCTGAACTCTTACGCTTTATTAGGCTTTGCGGCCCAACTAAAACTCAGCCTCGTGGAGACCACGTGACAAGGACATGAGACAATGGAAATAATAAAATGCAAATTGCAAACTAGTTATTTATTTTAACAAAAGCTAAACAAAATCTAAATAAAAGCACTCCCTATAGTGAACACTTCCTAGAGGCATGACATGAACTAATTCCCTATACAAAACTACAGTAGACTCTACCTTAGACTGCAACCAGCTAGATGTAATGCTGATCTATTTAGGGAGAGGGTGAGATTGGATGATTTCCCTCAGTTGATGACCGGTCCCCACTGACCTCCCTCACTCTGCCTGCCTCACAGCTGGTCAGAGCTAGGGTGTATTCCTATGCCAGGTTTACCAAGATTACTAAGCAGGGTTTAAGTTGAGCAACTAATCTCTGTTGCCCTGAACAACCCAGATGGTTGAGCTCTTTTAAACTGAAAGTAATTGCACAGGCATCTTAGAGAAGAGCTATTTCCAATTACAAAATGGCTATTTGACTTTTGAGAATTACTAAATGTGGAATACTTTGGTGACCCATGACCTCGGGTCGCCCAAATCTCTCTGGGCCACGGGCTAGTCCCGGCTAGTGACATCACTGATGGTGACTTACTAAAGTATTCCGGCAATTGAGGATACTCTTGATACTTTAAACAGGAATACTATTGAATACAATATGAATGAAGACTTTAATTTCTCTAAATTACTGAATTCTATATAAAAAATTCATTTTACGTTGCTTATAACAAAGGCGCCTGCCTTTTGTGACCTAAACCGCTAGTCCCAGGGGAGATGCCTCGTGCTTCCAGAGTCAGGTCAACTACCCCTTGACACCAAACTTTCCAAACCCCCATAGTCTATGAGAAACCATACTAAATAATTCCTACAACAATCCTAGTTTGTTACAAACCCCCCACACAAGTAACTTAGTAAACAAATTGGCAGTCAGTGGAGACTGTGAATCGTCTTTAATACCCAGTGAAGTATTAATGATTGGACCGGCATATTCTGGGATAGCCCAGTTGAGTTACAAGACGGAATTAATGTCCGTCTGTTAAGGCTTGTTATAGTTGAAGCCTGTGTGGAAGCCAGCCAGTGTGTTGCTGAAGGTCCCTTCCAGCATGTTACTGGAGACCCCTGCCAGCATGTTGCTGGAGATCTCTGCTAGTGTGTTGCTGGAGAGTAGAAATGGTGTTTGGGCACTGTTATGATACTGTGTAGGACTGACCCATGTTTTACTGAGAAAGGTGAACTCCCCGGCTTGAGGACCATAGAAGACAGACTCAGGGACAAAACCTTGATTTGTGTACAATAGAAGATAGAAGTAAACTCGCTAGTGTAACACCATAAAGGTGTTTTGGTTGTGTTTTGTATTTAATATGTACATAGAACATGAGTCAGCCAGACAGGATTTTGAGATTCACCAGGTTGTCTGGCTCCAGTAATTAAGAACTCACACCTCTAGAGTGTTAATGACTACAAACCGACCAGTGGTCAGGTCGTGTGACTTGACCTCGCTTCTGCTAAGCCGATAATAGCGGACGGTTAGTGGTGTCTTTTCATCAAACAAGCTGCTGATTAAGAGGTGGCTTAGTAGATAGCCTGGGGCTACTTACTTGTGGGCGGAGTTTAGCTCCCACATTCGCAATAAATACCCAGGGAACTGTACATGCGAGACCATAGCATAGCATAGGATTAGCAGACTGCAGAGCATCAGCAGACAGCAACCGAGACAGGCTGTCAGCCAGACAGGGGGGACTCTGCCTGTCTACTGTAGACCCTGCCCCCCCCCCCCCTGTTTGAAATTATCCAACACTTATACATCATTTTTGTATAATAATACATTGTGACGATAATCTCTTTCAAGAGAGATTGAGCCTGCTCTTCCCTAAATAATTCACATCATTCAAGTACAAGATACTATATTGAAGATACGTCCACCAGTATCACCAAACGTTTTGCCCAGGAAGCAAAGCGTACCTTGCACCACCAGACACACCGGCTCCCGCCCGCCGTCAACGAGCAAACTATCCATTCACCGCCTGCCTGCTCCTGATTGGCTGGTGTGTCGCTGCACCTGCACTCACGCCCACTACCGGAGTCGACGTCTGGGCCAGCACACGCCGTACTCCTCAGAATATCTCTGTGCTCTTTGGAGTTGACATCTCTCTCTAGTAGAGAAAGCTCTGGCTGTCGTGTACTAAGGGAGGTGGCAGCTTAAGCCAGTATTCTCAACACCTGATTGATATTATTATTATTCCTGCACTTTATTTTGTTTTAGAGTAATTTTTACAGCCATTAATTATTCATGTTGTTTTGTTTGTTGACTTGTTTTGAATTTTACGTAATCCAAGGAATTGTCTTTGTTCATATCTTGTTTTCTAGAATAATTAAAATTTCATTGTTTATACTTTGTGTTTTGTGTGTCTTCCCATTACCTTACCACAGACAAACAGGCAAGCAGGAGGTTCTTTTTTTCTGTAAATGTGACGAGGCATTGCCCCCCTGCCATTGAACCTGCCGAACATCAACACTCCAACACTTTACCGTCACATTTCATGGGGGCCTGTCCGGGAGCTTCACTCAGGTACTAGTACTAGATCGTAAATTTGTGGTAAGCGTACTTGGCTTTGGTAAAGTAGCTTTTCACTATTTTCAATATTCAATTTTATTTTCATATGGTGCTGTGTGTATTGTGCATTCCGAGAGTAGCATATGGTGAAGGTGAGACAACTTTGGATTATGTGGTGACTGTAGGCCTCAGTCATTCTTTTAATTGGTCATCTCTCCCTCCGTGTTATTACTCGTGTTTACCATCTTTTGTCCCTAGGATATTTCTCATATTTTCGGCAGATCATCATATTGGTACCCTGGTACTGTGGTCTGTCCCCGGGTCAAGTGCACCTAATCTTCTGCAATCCGACGGTAGGAGGATAAAGAGGGCCATAGTTCCTCTCACACAAACTTTAGTTGCTGAATTGGGACCTCAGCAGCAGTTCTCGTCACCAGTTGACACCTCGCACCCCTACACGTTGGTCAGAGATGATGATATTTACCTAGGTAGGGAATTAGCCTTCTTTTTTCATAGCAGAAAAGTTCGCTAATTCTGTAAGTATCATATTTCATTTCAGTGGGGAAAACTTGCTTATGTCCTATAGAGACTCGGCAAGGTATGCCTACATTTTTGGACTACCTAATTCACTTTTGAGGCAATTAACTGTTTCATTTGTTTTAGAAACTCAGTTTCGCTTATTTAGTAGGATTTTCTTGCCCTTATCCTCTTACATTGAGTACCGGGTACAAGATTTCCTGCGATCTTGATTTATTAATCATTTACCATCTTGAAATTAACATTAATTATTAACGATTCCACAGGACAGGTATCAGTTGCCACGTTGTCCTGTTTCTGACATTCACTATATCACAACAGTATATTCGTTGTGCATTTATTTGCTAATTTCGCCATGTTTCGTCTCCAAGCTTTCCGTGCAGATCCAGCAGGTGAAATAGGGACCTTAAGTCGTGCCAAGAGGCTTGAATTACAAACTCTTGCACATGAGTATCGACTAGATATTCCCCATGGAGCCAACAAAAATGAACTGCATAACCTGTTACTGGATCATCTCTTAGAGGAAGGTAAGATTGACTCTGAAACTCACGAAACTTACTTTATTGCAGATAAACCTGATTTGGCAACGATGAAACTCAAACTAGAGCTTGTCAAGATCGAACGAGAGCAGCAAAGGGAGGCAGCTGCCATACGGAAAGAAGAACAGGAACGTGAAATCGCCCTCAAGGAACGTGAGCTTGCAATACTCCATGAACGTGAGAAAGTACAGCTTGAAGCAAAACAACGCCACCTGGAGATGCAACGCGAGCATGACAAACAACAAGCAGCTCTGGCTATGGAATGTCGTCAACAAGAATTCGCGTTAGAAACTACACACCTCACTCAACGCCAGCAAGCTACCGCCAGTCTTCCTGTCAGTTTCAATATCTCACATGCAAGTAAGTTAATGCCACCGTTCGTAGAGACAGAAGTTGACGTATTTTTCACCACCTTTGAGACCCTTGCTAATCAACTTAGTTGGCCTGCCGACCAATGGGCTACCCTTCTCAGAGTACATCTCACAGGTAGAGCTGCAGTTACACTCAGTACTTTGGCGTCTGAGAATGACTACCAGACTCTGAAACAAGCAGTGTTGGACGCCTACCTCCTCTCCACCGAAAGCTACCGAAGAAAATTCAGTGACCACCTAAAGGCAAATACCACTACCTTTCTAGAATTTGCTAATAACAAAAGGAGATATTTTATGAAATGGCTGGAAGCAGCACATGTCTCTACCTTTGCAGAACTCGTCAACCTCATGCTAGTTGAAGAATTCTTGAGGCGTGTGCCTCCTCCTGTCCGTCTATATTTAATAGATAAAGAAGAGACCGACTACCTAAAGTGTGCTAAGTCGGCTGACACTTACAGCCTCATCCACCGGCTGACACCAGAACCATCTTCCAGTAAGAAGTCTTGGTACAGTTACGAGATAGTGAGTACCGATCAAGCTGGCTTGCAATTGTACTGTAAGTATTGGAGACTCTATGGACATACCATAGATAAATGTGGTAAGTCTCAATACAAAGGAAATACTGAATCCACTAAACCCAAACAGACTCCTCCTAAGTCCGGTAAGCCTGTGATGAATGTTGGTGTTCATGTTAATGATCTTTCTCTTTTCAGTAAACACCTGTATACTGGAACTGTCTCTACCAACGGTTCAGATCCGGAGGGACGTTTCAAACTGAAGATCTTGAGGGACATAGCGGCTCTTCAATCAATTATTTTGAAATCAGCTGTGCCCAATATCGCCTACACCGGAGAAACCGTCTTCATCACTGACCTCACTGCTACCACTCCTTATCCTCTCGCCAGAGTCCACCTGGATTGTCCCTTCGTGACCGGTGAAGTCCAAGTCGCCATCAGGGAAAAGCCTTTTCCCATGCCTGGAGTGCAACTTCTCCTGGGCAACGACTTGGCAGAAGACCTGCAACCGACCAACCTGATCGTCATGGACAAACCCCAGGTGGGTACCTCTATAATGGATAATCCCATCTTTGAGTATGTTCCAGCAAAGGTTCAAGAGAGTGATGAAGTTTCTCCTCCGGTTTTAGTGACCGCCCGTGCACAAGCTACACGACCACAGCCAGCTGACTCTACTGCAACCGCTGTCCCTCAAGACCCTCAGAAACTACCCCCGAATCTGACCACGTTGGAGTTCCGTAAGTTACAGAGAGAAGATCTTACCTTGACACCATTATTCTTCCAGGCTGAGACTCAACCTGACAGTATTCCTGGGTTCTTCCTAGAGAACAAGTTACTCTACCGCAGATACAGTTCCAGTAAACTGAAGGAGGAGGACGATTGGGCCAACGTCGAACAACTACTGATTCCTGCCAGCCTGCGGCCTACTATTCTACACCTGGCCCACGGAGCACTCTCACACTACGGATTTAACAAGACCTACCACGGAATCCGTCAAGACTACTACTGGCCAGGTATGGTAAATAGCGTCAAACAGTACGTCAAACAGTGTCATACATGTCAGATGGCAGGTAAACCGAACATCTCTATCCCCAGAGCACCACTGACTCCCATACAGGTGCCTGCGGAACCTTTCCACAGACTTATTATAGACTGTGTTGGTCCTTTACCTCGGACCAGTTCTGGTAACGCCTATATACTAACCATCCTGTGTCCTACCACCAGATTCCCCATAGCAGTTTCAGTAAAGAACATTACGGCTGCTACGGTTGTGAAACACTTATTGAAGATCTTCACCCAGTATGGATTTCCAAGGGAGGTTCAGAGCGACTGTGGCACCAACTTCACCATGGATCTCTTCAAGAGGACACTGGAAGAGTTCAACATCATACAGGTATTGTCCAGCCCCTATCATCCTGCTTCACAGGGTTCTCTTGAGCGTAGTCATCAGACTATTAAAGCACTCCTGAAGAAGTTTTGCAATGAAACCTCTAAGGATTGGGATAAGCAAATTGATTTGATAATGTGCATCTTTAGAAGTCTTCCCAATGAGTCTCTAGGAGTATCTCCTTATGAGATGCTCTACGGACGTAAGTGCCGTACTCCTCTCAAAGCTTTCAAAGACTCTCTACGTGATGCCACCTTCAGTGAGCATCAGAATGTGCCCCAGTTTCTTCAAAACCTACAACACATTCTAGAGAGGGTGCATAACTTTGCTAAGGATAATCTATTGAAAGCACAAAAGAGGATGAAGACTCATTACGACCAGAACAGCAAAGTAAGGAAATTTAAACCGGGAGACTTCGTGCTTGCCTATTTCCCTATCCCAGGTTCTCCCTTGCAAAACAGGTTTTCAGGACCCTACCGTATCAAGGAGTGCAGAAACAACCACAACTACGTTTTAGAGACTCCAGATAGGCGGCGGAAGACCCAGTTGTGCCACGTCAACCTCCTGAAGCTATATAACGGTACTCCTCCCACTGTATTGATAACATATTCTTCCTTTAAAAGTCCATACTTCCACAGTGAGACCTTCCCTGCTTCTCCTCCCGAAAGCACTGACACTGAGTCAGCGCTTTCCAATTCGGAAATCCTAACTGATCTTCATAATTATTTTCAGGACCATAATAGTGGTCCGTTACCATATTCTAATCCTATTCTCGCCTCGCCAGATATCACCAAGCCTTTCATCCGTCATGTCGACGCCAGTGGTACCGGCATCGGGGGTGTCCTGATGCAGCAACGAGGCGAGGAGGTTCTACCTGTCAGCTACTACAGCTACAAGTTGAAACCCCACCAGAGGAACTACAGCACTATCGAGAAGGAGCTACTCTCCATCGTCCTGAATCTACAGCACTTTGCTCCATACCTACAAGGTGCTAGGTCTACCACCATCTACTCAGACCACAATCCTCTCCGCTTCTTACATCAAGCCCAATTCAATAACCAACGTCTTCTACGATGGGCTTTATATCTGCAAGATTTCAACCTGGAGATCTGCTATATCAAGGGTTCTGACAACATCATAGCCGACGCCCTCTCCAGAGTCTATGAAGTAGAGGCAACTCCAACTATCACTCTACCACATGAAGACGTAACTTCTTCCAGAACCGCAGGCTTCGGGGGAGAGTTGTGACGATAATCTCTTTCAAAAGAGATTGAGCCTGCTCCTCCCTACATAATTCACGTCATTCAAGTACAAGATACTATATTGATGATACATCCACCAGTATCGCCAAACGTTTTGCCCCAGGAAGCAAAGCGTACCTTGCACCACCAGACACACCGGCTCCCGCCGTCAACGAGCAAACTATCCATTCTCCGCCTGCCTGCTCCTGATTGGCTGGTGTGTCACCGCACCTGCACTCACGCCCACTACCTGAGTCGACGTCTGGGCCAGCACACGCCGTACTCCTCAGAATATCTCTGTGCTCTTTGGAGTTGACATCTCTCTCTAGTAGAGAAAGCTCTGGCTGTCGTGTACTAAGGGAGGTGGCAGCTTAAGCCAGTATTCTCAGCACCTGATTGATATTATTATTATTCTTGCACTTTATTTTGTTTTAGAGTAATTTTTACAGCCATTAATTATTCATGTTGTTTTGTTTGTTGACTTGTTTTGAATTTTACGTAAGCCAAGGGATTGTCTTTGTTCATATCTTGTTTTCTAGCGTAATTTAAATTTCATTGTTTATACTTTGTGTTTTGTGTGTCTTCCCATTACCTTACCACAGACAAACAGGCAAGCAGGAGGTTCTTTTTTTTCTGTAAATGTGACGAGGCATTGCCCCCCTGCCATTGAACCTGCCGAACATCAACACTCCAACACTTTACCGTCACAACATCATAATTGTATTAACCATAGTAATTACTAATTTTACTAATTCGTAGAATTAATCCAATTAATGTGTCTATTGCGATGCAGTATTTTACCAAATCCTTCCTACAGTCCCCATGACACCGGGAGGTAGCAGCAAGTTGAAACATGAAATTCTCTCCACATTTAGTTCAATCTAAACAGATTCCAGTTAATTATTTTCCTATGTTAAGGATAATCGTTTATTTAGTTGTTTTATTTATATAGCATATTACTGCTTACTGAACTCGTTTATTGAAGTGCATTAACAACTACAGTGGAAAATATTATAATGTAAAACAATTCAATATAATATTCCTTTCCTTACTTTTATGCAGTCTTAATAAGTTGACTTGCATTATGCAAAGATATATTGCATCTTAATACATTTATTCATAATATTAGTACTTGTCACTATTCCTTACTTCCCTAATTAATTATAAGTAAGTAAAATACTTTAAGCTCGAGAATACTTTGGAGCGTTCTGCGTATGCGTATCGCAGCCAGGGAGGAAGGAGACGCCATTCCTACTAGCGACGCCATATTAGCAGCATGTTAACAGCGTGCAAGAGAGAGGCGCCATTGCAAGGAACTTACTTGGTGTCATTTCATTCGGTCCTACAACCACGAGAGCGGTGCCACGTTATTTTGTCACATAACGGCAGTGTCCTGGAACTAATTAATTCTCAGGCCCATAGTTGACGTCTTAGTAACAGCAGTTTCAAGATGGAGGACTGGAATAGTTCTCTAGGCCAACGGACACTTGGCCTGGCAATTATTAATTACCTTTCATTTAACACTGTGATAACATGTTAATATTTAGGCTAGTTGTCGTTAGGCCATTTATTTACAACAAAAATCCAGTACACTTACTCTCTAACCGTAATCCGTAATTTATATAGAAATATATTTCATTAATGTCTGTAGAAGAATTCTACAGTGTCAGATATATCATTTAAATCATATAAGGGAGAAATCCGTATTATTAGATATATCTTTTATTATTTACGTAGAAGATTTCTACATTGTAATTGCTTTTTAGCTCCTGAGTCCACGTCACGCAAGCAGCTAATCTATCCACCTTCACGTGCAACAATTTCCCCGGGCAATACGTCGTCAGTGGAGCGTGGCAACTGATTTCACATCTTTTCTTTTCACAGCAAAGCTGTTAATTGTTGCTTGTAGAGACATAATAATTTAGCTACCTTAATGTTCTCCTAATGAGATCACTACCACTAACCCATTGATTTGATTATATATATTACTTTATTACTGTAGTATCTTGCGGTACATTTGTCTCTAATTATTATTATATAATCCTTTTGATTTTCATTTACATTTAGTTACTTCAGTGAAGAACCAGCACTGAAATCATGCTTGGGATATATTAATCTTTTGGCATGTAACCCCCCATTTTGGGTGAGTGAATTGGACTCATAATATACAGTCCCTTTAATATTCAATGCATTATTAATTAAGGACTAGTGTCCTAGTATGGAACTAGTGTCCATAGGACACTAGTTCATGGAATTAATATAAACTACTTGTTCTACCTAGTTTTCCACTTTTTCACAAAAAGTGGTGGTCCTTCATAGCTATCAAAAATAGTATCAATTTAAATGATTTACAAGAGTCAAGTTCCCCCCCCCCTCCCTCCTCTATTCAACTTAGACTCAGACATGTGGTGAGTGAACGTTAAGGTGACTTATTTCGTGTTTTGCAAACTTTATTAATATATTACTTTAGCACAGGAACGACGCAGCGTTGCGTCATTTTTTTAGTAGACGTAATCTCGGTAAGGACACAGCATTGCGTCGTTTTCAGCGGCAAATTGGCGGCGGTTTCGGGAGGGGCGCACAGCGGTTTTGGATATTATATGCATATACTCTTGTAGGGAATTTCATTGCGAATACATTGATACCAAAATGAAAGACCTAGGACCAGAATTGAGGTAACAAAGGAGAAAACAGTATACCCATTTTATTTGCGCTCACTGGGATTTTGCTCCGTCACTTTCTCTGTTTGCTGTGGGTGGTACGCCTGGCTTTTGGACTTTATATTTGCATATACTCCTGTAGGGAATTTTATTGCGAACACAATGTTACCATAATGAAAGACCTAGGACGAGAAATGAGATGACAAAGTAGAAACGAGTATACACTTTTCAGTATTACCTCACTCTCTAAATGTAATGAGAGGCGCCATGGGATGGCGCAGTGCTCTCTTTCCGGGCCACATTCATCTGGTCGGCGGGTGGAGCGTGCTGCGGTTTTTTTTTTACTTCATATGCATATGCTCTTGTTGGGAATTCTATTGCGAACACAATGATACTAAAATGAAAGTCCTAGGACGGGAATTGAGGTGACAAACGTGAAAGGAGTGTACACATTTTATCGCTCTTATGCGCTCCCAGGTAACACGCACTCACTTTTGCGTGTGAGTGCAAAACAAAAAGTGTCTGTTTGTTGTGGATGGTACGCCTTGCTTTTTGAGTTTATATGTCTTTAGTCGTGTAGAGAATTCTATTGCGAACACAATGACACCAAATTGAAAAATCTGGGCAAGAATTGAGGTGACAAAGTTGAAGAGAGTATACACTTTTCAGAATTACCACGGGCTCCTGTGAAACACTGGGGGCCCACTCGGCCTAGTTGAGGGCTGGCGGGCTGGGGCCGCCAAAGTGTTTATTAAGGTTGTGTAATTATCAGGGGCAGACAGCTGTAGTGTCCTCAATGTCTTGTGTAATGATTCACATTGTTTATTATTCTGGATATAGTGAACATTAAGTTAAATTGCTTGAATTGTGATACTCATCATGTTAAATATACTTGGTTAACTTACTTTTAATCTGATTTTAATTGTTCCCTTAGATCTTAGATTTTCTGATATATATTGCCTGCTAAGAGTGTAGAGCACTCTTTAGGTTATTGACCAAGAATCTTGCATGGAATAAGATACATGATTCCAGTTGACACATGCTAAAGTAACATTTAACAACATCTCTGATGCTGACGCCCCGGCATCAGAAATAGAAAAAGGAGTAGAAATAGGCCCAAATCGCAGCTTTTGGCTTTTTCCCAAAAGCCGCGGCTTGGCGGCTTTGGGTGTTTTCATGTTTATCCCGACAGCCTCGATTTGGGCTGTGGTTATTTAAAAAAAAAAATAACAGCCGCAATTTGAGCCATGGGTATTTTCACATTTTTTCAAACGGTCGGGAATTGACGCGGGGGTGTTTAAATTTTTCATATAATTTCTCAACTGCTCCCTCCCATCACATATAATTTTCCAAAAATTGGAATTAAAAGGTACCCTCCCAGGTCCTGCCATTTCGCTCAAGGGGATTAAAAGGCAGCCTCCCATTGAACTTCAATTTCGTCACCTCTGCAACCCTGCACAGACATCGCTAAAGGTCAATGACGTCAGTCAGTCTTCATCTCCCCTGAATAAGTTCGTTTTCTGTTATGGGATATTTAAACCCATTTTCTTAATGTTTTCCATTTTCAAAGTTCATTTTCTAGATAAGATCACAACAGAAATTAAATTGCAGAATGCCTTTCGCAGGATCTCTTATTTACTTCCAATCTATGTTAACCAAAACATCAACTGCCGCTATTAGATGAACTGCAGCAGGTCTATTCCTGATAAATATCTCCTCTCATCTCCATTTATACACTTCAATAATGACACTCCATTAAGTTTCAGAAGGTCCTATTTATTTTCCTTTTGCTTATCTAGGGGCTTTATATTTATAGTGTCCATCCAAGGATCGTTTATTGTGCATAGGAAAGGTAGAAATCTACTATCTCCCAATCGTATGAAACAAGGGGAGCAACACAGAGCAAGAACTATTATGAATCTCACATGCAACAGCGTTAAAATAACTTAAAATCAGGCATAGGAACAATACTGAAGCCCCTATTGGAGTCTCCAGATGAATGTGCATATTTTTGTTAATATATAATTTTTAAAACAAGCTATAACATCACCCAGACATTTTCATCTATTCCTCCCCCACTGCTAATCCCATGTATGTCTCCTTGATGCTAAAAAAACACCTCACTGTAGCATATAACCAATCAAAATACTCATTCAGTGTACATATATATGAACTAGAATGAGTAGAACCTGCTCCGTATGTTTAACATAGGTCTTCTGCAGTTACCTTCATTCTGATGTTCTCATGACGTCATCATCCCCAACGCGGTCTAATCAACCAATAGGTACGTTGCTTTTAGCCCTCCATGACGACACAAGCGGTTCCAGGGAGCGACCCAGAATCTCATTAACACATTTCAAGATGTGAAATTCATTCATTAACACATTAACCGTTTATCAAGTATAAGCAGGAGGAGAGAACCATCCCACGAGGAAAACCTCAGGTAATCCAAAACGAACAAGCCCAAGGAGAGACATAATGTGCTGGACATGTGGGGAAAAAAGGACACGTGTCTGCTAAGTGTAACAGCAGGGCAGATAACGACCCACATAGGGAGGTTATGCTGATGAGTTGTGTGACACCACCAGGGAAACCCATTCTCTGTGGACAAATAGGAGGGAGTAACGGGCATTGTTTGCCTCATACACTTCAAATAGGTATGTATCGAATGACCGGTGTGGTAAGTCAGTAGTAATTCTCAGAGATATTGGAACAACCCAATCTCTGATTTTGAAGATCTAGTTACCCCTGGAAGTGCCTTCTAAAGGAAAGTAAAGTGTCCTTTTGGGTGGGTATCCCTAGATTTTTTTATGTTGCCCCCTTAGTAGAGATTCACTTGAAATCGCCATATTTCAAAGGCTGGTATACATTGGCAATAGTAAACCATCTTTCAACTGAAGGGACAGAGGTAATACTGGCCAATGACTTAGCTTTGGGTTTGGACAGTAACCATCCCATCGTTATGGATTCTGTAGAAGACATGATACGGCTAGTAGTAGCAGCAGTCCAAACCAGATCACCTAACTCAACACCTACCCTACAGGTCGCCTAACTCTCTAGACTCTAACTCTCTAGAATCTACTCCAGAACGGAAGCACTGTACTAGAGTGCTGGACTGGAAGCACTTGATTGCAGAGCAAGAGAAGGACCCCCTTAGGTGCAAGCACTCGCAGACACCATCGAGACCAGTGCGAAGGCAGGTGACGAGTAGTTATGGAAGGATAAGGTACTGTGCTGGAGGTATCGACAAAGGACACCCCAGACTCCAGAGGTAGGTACACAGGTAGTCGTGCTCTCAGCATGCAAGGACCATTGGAGGTTATCAAGGACCAGTGGGTGAACAAAGAGAGCAACGTGGATGTGCTTGACTGGTTATTTACGCCCAAAAGCAGGTTGTATACTGCATGGGAAACTAACCAAAAAGAACTTGTTATATTCTCAGGTAACTGCCAAGAAGAGATACGGCGACAAAGCGACACCCAGGGAATTTCAGGTAGAACAAGTACTGGTATATTTTCCAACGCTAACAGGAAGCTTGAATACCAAGTTTATTGGTCCTTATCTTGTTCTCAAGAAAGATAATGCTACTTACTATAACCTTTGCACTCAAGGATATAGTTAGTTGATTGATTATATCATCACCAGGAATAAAGATAAGCAGGACGTGAATGACTAAGGCCAAGTGTGCTGCCAACTGCTGGACTGACCATCGCCTCTTTGTGTCCAAGTGCAAACTTCGCATCCTGCCCGTGAGAAGATCCAAGGTCAGAAGACTGTAAAGAGACTTAATTTATCCAAGCTGAGGAGCAGGAAAGTTGCTAAAGAGTTCTGTATCGACCTAGAAGGCTGGTTGCTAAACACACCCCAGAATGACCAGGACAGCATTGAGGTGAGATGGGTCAGCTTTCAGAAGGGAAGGGAAGAGAATTATTAGGGGGAAAGCACCCAGCCATTACTACTATATAGCACTTGGAAGGGTTCCTGAACAGTTGAAAGATGCCAGCATAGTTATCATCTACAAGAGGAAATGCAACCAGCAGTCTTGTGATAATCACTGGTATATCTCACTCCTGCCAATCGCTGGGAAGATTTTGGTTTGTATACTGCTCAAAAGTCTCCTCCAACATTTTGAGCAGGGTCTCCTCTCAGAAACCCAATGCGTATTCCACGCAGATATAATTTAGCAGTCCCTGTGGCGCAATGTTAAGTAAGTAATTATCAAAATGAAGGCTCCAAACCGGAAAGGCTATGTAGCACCATCAAATGTGCGGAATAATCAGAGGGCGCTAAATATTACCAAGGATGCCAGTACGAGAACAGAAACACATAAGGCAAAAGATATCAAAGGTATCCGATTCACAAAGAATTCTATTGAGGGACAAGTGACCGCGAGGGATGGTCGGAAAGCAAGACACACGCTCGTCCTGGAAGTCAGGACATTCAACAAAGATATGCACGATGGTAGGTCAATTCAATTTGGACAATAAGGAGCTGGGCGGCACTCCATTAAGTGACCGTTAGTTAAGCGAGAATGGCCAAGACGCAACCTTGCTAGAGCAGTTTCCCACTGCTGGTTAGGGTGGCAGGAGGAAGGCCACGGGAACACACAACGCTTTATAGTCCGCAGTTTGTTACCAACAACAGAAGATTAACAACCCTGCCAACAGGCAAGGATGGAGGAATGGATAACCGGGTAAAAGTCAGAAAAAGGAATACCTTTACGGGAAATGGGACAAGAGCGGATAGCCTCTCTACCGGCAGCATCCACACGCTCCTTTAAAGAAACCCCAATATGGCTGGGAATGCAGCAAAACTCTACGGATTTAAATTTACTTGAGATAAGAAACAGCCAATGTTGAATCTCAACGACTACCGGATGGACCGGATTAAAGGACCTGAGAGCCACGAGGGCACTACGAGAGTCAACTACAATCACAAAGGAGGATTGAAAACGAGAAAGCAGGAGACGGAGAGCATAGAGAATAGCATAAACTTCCGTTGTGAAGATGCTAGTCTCCAAAGGGAGGCGACACATGTAAGTGTAAAGTGCAGTCTTGAAAACAATGGAGTAGCCCACACCATCCACAGGCTTAGACCCATCAGTGAAGATGGAAACGGACCGGAAGTGTGAAGAAAAGTGCTCAAGAAAAAGGCGTTTCAGAACCGTAGGAGAACTAAAAGCTTTAGTAACGTGGGTCAAGGATGTACAAAACTTCGGAAGGGGGACCCCTCCATGGGGGCAAGGAAGGAACAATACGAGGAGAAATATGAAAAAGGCGAATAGAAAAAAAGAGTCCTGTAAGCGAGATTGCCGGACAGAAAGAGGGAGGTGGTGAAGAGGAACAGGAACTACAGGAAGGGTAAAAGTCAAAGCACAACAGAGGCGAGTGGAAGGATGTTGCAAGGACCACGCCAGATAGCGAAGACAGTAGCAATCATGGCGGTTCTGGAGAGATAGGAACCAGTATCACCGTACAAGCTGAGGGCGGGAGTCGAACGACAGGCACCAGAGCCGAGGGGCAATCCAGCATGGTGCAAAGCATCAAGACGGCGAAGAATAGAAGAAGAAGCGGACGAGTAAGCAGGGGCAACCTTAATCGAGTTTAGACAGGACGAGTGAGGAATGTAAACAAAGGAGCGTACGCATATCCGCCCCCCCCCCCCCCCAAGAAGTATGGGACAAAACCGTAATTAAGGAGGGAAAGGGCCTTAGAGCATTCAGCGCGGAGGTAAGAGATATGGGCCGACCAAGACAAACGAGTGTCAAAGATTAACCCCAGAAGCTTACCGGAATCCTTGCACACAAGGGGACGACCATAAAGTGACAAAGAGGGCCGAAGAATGACACTTCCGAGTAAAAGTCTTAGCACAAGTCGTAGATGGAGAGAACCTGAAGCCATGATCGGTGGCCCAGGATGACACGGCATCAACTGCAAGTTGAAGCCGCCATTGAAGGAGAGGCGAATCATCACCCCAACAGCAAAGGGTAAGATCTTCTACATAGAGAGCGGAGAAGACGACAGAAGGAAGGCAGGAAAGAAGACTAATGAGAGCAACAAGAAAAAGAGTAGTGCTCAGAACATTACCTTCGGGCACACCCTCATATTGCCTAAAAGGGACAGAGAGAGTGGCACCAAGCCTCACTCAAAAGGAACGACGAGAGAGGAAACTCTGGAGGAAGATAGGGAGATTCCCACGAAGGCCAAAAGAATGAAGTTGGGACTGAATTTGATACCGCCAGGTAGTGTTGTATGCCTTTTCCAGGTCAAAAAGGACGGCAACAACGGAGGTCTTCGCAGCAAAAGCAGTACGAATATAGACCTCTAAGTTCACCAGGACATCCTTTGTGCTGCGGCACTTGCGAAAACCAAATTGAGAAAGGGAGAGGTGGTGATAGTGCTCTAAGAACCACATCAGACGAACATTAACCATGCATTCAAAGAGCTTGCAGACACAACTCGTGAGGGTAATAGGGCGGAAGTCCTTGGGGGATGACCCTAGAGACCCTGGTTTCCAAACAGAGAGGACAACAGCATCGAGCCAGTCCTCAGGGACTGACGACGACTCCCAGACCCGATTAAACAGACTCAGTAAATACTGAGACGAGCACAGAGAGAGATGTCGAAGCATCTCACAATGAATGTCATTGGAGCCTGCCGCCATAGAACCGCAGAGGGCCAGGGCAGACTGAAGCTCAGAGAGAGCGAAGGGATCGTTATAGGGAAGGCTGAGATGGGTACAGAAATCCAAACGATGAGATTCAAGAAGAGGCTTACGAAGAAGGAAGGATTGAGGGAGATGAGAACCAGAGCTAACAGACGAAAATTGGGAACCCAATTCGGTCGGGACCTGCAACGGGTCCGCCACAAGAGTACCACCAAGGTGAAGGACCGGAGAGACATCGGGAACGAACTTACCCGCTATCTTGCGGATACGCTACCAGATCAGCGGTAGAGGAGTTTCGGATGTGATGGTGGAGACATAAGACATCCAACATGCACGTTTAGCCAAAGTAATGGTCCTATGGGCCACCGCACTTGCCTTCCGAAACAAAAGAAAAGATTCAGTCGTCTGCCAGCGACGGTGTCTCTTCCAGGCTGCAAGCTTACAGCGGACAGTCCGAGCACAGTCCACATTCCACCAGGGAATGTGGGAACGCACTTCCGCGAAACTCCAAGAGGAAGAGCGAGGAATAGAGTGGAGGTCAGCGTCGAAGACGGTGTCATAAAAAACGAGAAGGGCACGAGGGAGAGGCAGATTGGAGAAGTCGGAGATAGTAGCACGGAGGGTAAAGAGGGGCCAGTTAGCCTCAGCAAACCCCCACTTAGGGAAAGATAGGGGTGGGTGAAAAGAGAAAGAGGAAACAAGGATGGGAAAATGGTCACTGCCATGGAGGTCATCAAGAACCCGCCACTCGAAATCTAAGTGAAGGGAAGACGAGCAAAGAGAAAGATCAAGACTTGGCGCCAGCGTTCCATAGGGTAGTGTTTTTGGCCCTTTTCTGTGGACTGTTTATTTCAACGATCTACTTCATTTCATTCCTGAAGTGCAAGCTTATGCTGATGACTGTACTCTAACTTTGACATACAGAAAGGAGGAAATGCCCACTGCTGCAAGAATCATCAATCACCAACTTTCAACGATTTCTACGCTGGGAGTAGGAGATGGCAGGTCACATTTGCAGCTGAGAAGACACAAGCGATGATGATAACTAGACCACACATGGCGAATCGGACGGACCTGAAAATGGGTGGAAAATCCCTAGAGTTCACAGATGAATTTGACATCTTGAGAATGAAGTTCGACTCTTCAATGACAATGAAAAGCCATGTGCTTAACCTAGCTAAAAAGGCAGCTAGGAAACGTACAGCTCTACGGCGCATATCACTTCATCTTGACAACAAGGGATGCAAAACCTTATATCACTCCTCGTTTGGTACGAAGTTCCATCACTAACTTCTCCCACACAAACCTTTGCAGTTCTGCCACACAAACGTTGCAGTTCTCCCACACAAACCTGCAAATCCATCATCATGTCATAATGTATATTTTCCTATCAAAACATAATTTAATATATACACAGTAAATAAAACTCCTCCATCCGACATCTTCTTAAATACTAATGCGTCGCCGCGATGGTCCTCCCCCATCCTGGACGAGTCCACACTAGGAACTTGTCTTGATATGTCACTGGGGCCGCCACCCTGGTCGCGACGTTGTGGGGGGCCTCCGCCCCTCAGTCAGCACTTGACCTTCGGAGAGGGAGGATGTACCACTTCTCTCTCCAGCATGTTCTCTTATCTCTAAACGTCTATTTTAGCTCTCTGCCCCCATAAAAATGTATATAATCCATGCATAAGCACTTACCATGATCGCTGGGCACATGATCAAGCAGAGGCAACTACTATAACAACTGCTACATGAGCTTACCGTAGAATTCGTAGCTCGACGTCGTTAAATTGTTGGGCCAGTTAAACTGGCCCACCAAGAAGGCGTCCTCTAAGACGTCCAACAAGTTGTCTTTAAGACTGCCTCACAGCTCTTCTGCTCCTGACTTAAGTACACGGAGTCGCCCTACAGGCTCCACAACAGAACGTCTGCTTACTTCCCTAATCTTGTAGAAAACACAATTAGAGTTCAACAAAGGTGCGACCAACACTCACATCCAGGTCGCCTCTAATATATCCTAATAGAGGAAATGGTGTACTATGTCCCCAACAACTTCCTCAAACTTGCAAACAAGCAGCCTTCGGTCAACCACTAACACAGTGAACTATATTCTTCCTCCTTCCAGGAGAATCAACGAAGTACGAACACCTCTGACGAATGTCTTGATTCAAATGAGGTCACGACTCCTGCTAGCATTACGTCATGTCACCAAAGTATCAACATCTCATTTCATGTCACTTATTTAAATTCTCATCCACTGCTCGTATTCTCAAATTATTCACTGACGTTTATTAAATATATTCAATATATATATATCTTTCCTCTGAACTCTCACAATCAGGTCCGGAAGGCAGAGTAACTTTCTCAAGAGTAGACTCGTTCCACTCAGGCTACATTTGGTCATAAAATGTGTCAGTGCCATTGTGTAGCGTTCCAGTATGTAGCGTGCCAGTGTGCAGCGTGTCAGTGTGTAGTGTGCCAGTGTGCAGCATGCCAGTGTGTAGAGTGCTAATGTGCAGCATGCCAGTGTGCAGCTTTCCAGTGTGTAGCGTGCCAGTGTTTATCGTGCCAGTGTGCAGCGTGTTAGTATGCAGGGTGATAGAGTGTAGAAAGCTAGTGGGTAGCGTGCTTGTGTGTTTCGTGCAAGTGTGTAGCGTGCCAGAGTGAAGCGTGCCAGAGTGCAGCTTGTCGGTGTGTAGTGTGCCAGTGTGTAGCATGCCAGAGTGTAGCATGCCAGTGTGCAGCTTGCCAGTGTGTAGCGTGCCAGTGTGTAGTGTGCCAGTGTATAGTGTGCCAGTGTGTAACGTGCAAGTGTGAAGCATGCCAGTTGAGTAGATTGCTAGTGTGTAGCATGCCAGTGTGCAGCGTGCGAATGTGTAGCATGCCAGTGAGTAGCGTGTCAGTGTGTAGCATGCCAGTGTTCAGTGTGCTAGTGTGTTGCATGCCAGTGCGTAGCGTGCTAGTGTGTAGCGTGCCAGTACTCACCTAGTTGTACTCACCTTGTTGTACTTGCGGGGGTTGAGCTCTGGCTCCTTGGTCCTGCCTCTCAACCGTCAATCAACAGGTGTACAGGCTCCTGAGCCTATTGGGCTCTATCATATCTACACTTGAAACTGTGTATGAAGTCAGCCTCCACCACATCACTTCCTAAGGCATTCCATTTGTCAACCACTCTGACACTAAAAAAGCATGTGTGTCACATGCCAGTGTGTAATGTGCTAGTTTGTTGCATGGCAGTGTGTGTAGCGTACTAGTGTGATGCGTGCCAGTGTGTAGTCTGCCAGTGTGCAACGTGCTAGTGTGTAGCGTGCCAGTTGTAGCGTGCCAGCGTGCAGCGTGCCACTGTGTAGAGTGTCCAGTGTGTAGCGTGTCATTGTGTAGCGTGCCAGTGTTCAAAGTGCCAGTGTTTAGCGTTCCAGTGTGTAGCGTGCCAGTGTGTAGCGTGCGAGTGTGTAACGTGCCAGTGTGAAGCGTGCGAGTGTGTAGCTTGCCAGAGTGTAGAATTCCAATATGTAGCATGCCATTGTTTAGAGTGCCAGTGTTTAGCGGTCCAGTGTTTAGCGGTCCAGTGTGTAGCGTGCGAGTGTGTAGCGTGCCAGAGTGTAGCATTCCAATATGTAGCATGCCATTGTTTAGAGTGCCAGTGTTAAGCGCTCCAGTGTATAGCGTGCCGGTGTGTAGCGTGTCAGTGTGTAGCGTGCCAGTGTGCACCATGCAGGTGTGCAGCATGCTAGTGTGCAGCGTGTCGGTGTGTTGTGTGCCAGTGTGTACCATGACGGTGTGCAGCGTGTCAGTGTGTAGTGTGCCAGTGTGTAGCATGCCAGTGTGTAGCATGCCGGTGTGCAGCTTGCCAGTATGTAGCGTGCCAGTGTTAAGTGTGCCAGTGTGCAACATGCAAGTGTGCAGCATATCATTGTGTAGTGTGCCAGTGTGCACCATGCCGGTGTGCACCGTGTCAGTGTGTAGTGTGCTAGTGTGCAGCATGCCAGTGAGTGTCGTGTCAGTGTGCAGTATACCAGTGTGCAGCATGCCAGTGTGCAGCGTGTCGGAGTGTAGAGTTTCAGTTTGCAGCATGCCAGTGTGCAGCGTGTCAGTGTATAGTGTGCCAGTGTGCAGCATGCCAGCGTTCAGGGTGTCAGTGTGTAGCATGCAAGTGTGTGCAGCATGCCAGTGTGCAGTGTTTCAGTGTGCAGCATGCCAGTGTAAAGCTTGTCAGTGTGTAGCGTGTAAGTGTGTAGCATTCCAGTGTTCAGCATGCCGGTGTGCAGCGTGTCAGTGTGTAGCATGGAAGTGTGCAGCATGCCAGTGAATAGCTTGCCAGTGTGTAGCATGCCAGTGTTTAGCGTGTAAGTGTGTAGCCTGCCAGTGTTTAGTGTGCCAGTGTGCAGCGTGCTAGTGTGCAGCATGCCAGTGGGCAGCGTGCTAGTGTGCAGGGTGCTAGTGGGTAGAGTGCTTGTGTTTCGTGCCAGTGTGTGGGGAGTCAGTGTGTAGCATCCCTGTGTACAGCTTGTCATAGTGTTGCATGCCAGTTTGCAGCTTGACAGTGTGTAGCGTGCCAGTGTGTAGCGTGCCATTGTGTAGCGTGCCAGTGTGTAGCGTGCCAGTGTGTAACGTGCCAGTGAGTAGCATGCCAGTGACCAGCTTGCCGGTGTGTAGCGTATCGGTGTGTAGTGTGCCAGTGTTCAGCGTGTCAGTGTGTAGCATGCCAGTGTGCAGCATGCCAGTGTGCAGCGTGTCAGTGTGAAGCATGTCATTGTACAGCTTGTCAGTGTGTAGCGTGTCAGTGTGTAGCATGCTAGTGTGTAGCATGCCAGTGTGCAGCATGCCAGTGTGTAGCATGCCAGTGTGTAGCATGCCAGTGTACAGCTTGCCAGTGTGTATTATGCCAGTATACAGCTTGCCAGTGTGTAGCATGCCAGTGTGCAGCTTGCCAGTGTGTAGCATGCCAGTGTGTAGCGTGTCATTGTTTAGTGTGCCAGTGTGCAGCATGCCAGTTAGAGGCGTGTCAGTGTGCATCATGCCAGTGTGCAGCATGCCAGTGTGTAGCATGCCAGTGTGCTGCATAACAGTGTTCAGCGTGTCAGTGTGTAGCATGCCAGTGTGCAGCGTGTCAGTGTGTAGTGCCCCAGTGTACGGCATGCCAGTGTGCAGCGTGTCAGTGTATAGCATGCCAGTGTGCAGCATGCCTGTGTGCAGCATGCCAGTGTGCAGCGTGTCAGTGTATAGCATGCCAGTGTGCAGCATGCCTGTGTGCAGCATGCCTGTGTGCAGCGTGTCAGTGTGTAGCGTGTCAGTGTGTACAATGCCAGTGTGCAGCTTGCCAATGAATAGCATCTAGGTGTGCAGCTTGCCATTGTGTAGCGTGCCAGTGTGTAGTGTACAAGTGTGTGACGTGCTAGTGTACAGCTTGCCAGTGTGTAACATGCCAGTGTGTAGCGTGCAAGTGTTTAGTGTGCCAGTGTGCAGCATGCAAGTGTGCAGGGTGCTAGTGGGTAGAGTGCTTTGGTGTTTCGTGCCAGTGTGTAGAGAGACAGTGTGTAGCATGCCAGTGTGTAGCGCGCCAGTGTGTAGCGTGCTTGTGTGGAGCTTGCCAGTGTGTAGCGTGTCAGTGTGTAGCGTGCCAGTGTGTAGCGTGTCAAAATGCAGCGTGCCAGTGTGCAGCGTCCAAGTGTGCAGCGTGCCAGTGTGTAGCGTGCCAGTGAGTAGTGTGTTAGTGTGTTTCATGCCAGTGTGAAGCATGCTAGTGTGCAGCACGATAGTGTGTAGCGTGCCAATGTGCAGCGTGCCAGTGTGTAGCGTGCCAGTGTGTAGCGAGTCAGTGTGTAGTAGGCAAGTGTGTAGTGTGCTAGCATGTTGCATGCTAATGTGTAGCGTGCCAGTGTGCAGCGTGCTAGTGTGCAGGGAGCTAGTAGATAGAGTGATTGTGTGTTTCGTGCCAGTGTGTAGGGAGTCAGTGATTAACAGGCCAGTCTGTAGCCCGCCAGTGTGTAGCGTGCCAGTGTGTAGCGCGCCAGTCTGTAGCCCGCCAGTGTGTAGCGTGCCAGAGTGTAGGGTGCTGGTGTGTAGCGTGCCAATGTGTAGCGCGCCAGTCTGTAGCGTGCCAAAGTGTAGGGTGCTAGTGTGTAGCCTGCCAGGAGTGTAGGGTGTTAGTGTGTAGCGTGCCAGTGTGTAGCGTGCCAGAGTGTAGGGTGCTAGTGTGTAGCGTGCCAGTGTGTAGCATGCCAGTGTGTACCATGCCAGAGTGAAGCGTGCCATAGTGCAGCGTGCCTGTGTGCAGCGTGCCAGTGTGTAGCGTGCCAGTGAGTAGTGTGCTAGTGTGTTACATGCCAGTGTGTAGCGTGCTAATGTGCAGCGCGCTTGTGTTTAGCGTGCCAGTGTGCAGCGTGCCAGTGTGTAGCGTGCCATTGCTTAGTGTGCCAGTGCACAAAATGCCAGTGTGCAGCGTGTCGGTGTGTAGCATGCCAGTGTGCAGCATGCCAGTATGCAGCGTGTCAGAAAGTAGCGTGCCAGTGTGTAGCATGCCAGTGTGCAGCATGCCAGTGTGCAGCATGCAAGTGTGCAGCATGCCAGTGTGCAGCGTGTCAGTGTGTAGCGTTGTTACGACCCTGGGTTCTTCAGTGGAAACCAGAGGTCAAAATTTAACTAATTAAGCTACGTTAGAGTAGAAAATCGCAACCTGATGTGGCTTTGTTTGTATCTTCCCTGCCAGACGTAAGACTATTCTTGTTTCTCAAAGAGCATTTAAAGACTGAGCTGGGGGTTGATTATTAAATAATAACATAGGCACCAACTATGCTTACTATTACTTTCTAATCATTTGTAAAGTAAACCTGAGTAAACTTGGTATAGGGCTGCGGTACGATTAGTTGAGCAGTCTGCCGGCAGCTGTGGGGAAGGAGACTGAGACTCCATCTTCTCTAGCTGGCGTTCGTGGGGACGAGACCTACTCTGTGGCTGCACCCCTACTCTCCTCCCTTCTCCTCTTACTTATTTCCCTTACCTTAAGTTCCTGTACCATTAAGTTAAGTATGGTGTTTTAAGTGTGCCTACTCTGGTAGTAACGATTGGTGAGACCTGGGGGTAGTATTTGCCAGTGTTTTGGGTACCCCTAATTGTTGTGTTTTGTATTAGGGTACCACGTGGTCTCACTACCCTAAGCTGCATCCAGCTTCAGTGCTTATCCAGTAGTACTTTACCCTAGCTTGTTCTCAGTGTAAACCTTGTATCCTGTCTATGTGGACCAAGGCTTTTAACGTAAGATAGGGTGGTAAAGTTATTATTATTATTGTTATTGGTGTGAATGTATATGGGGGGTTGTTAAGGGGTAAATAAATAAGTACATGAATTATAGGAGTATCCCTTCTTCCTGTGTGGGAGTGCATTGATCAACCCTTAGACTGACATATATGGTCTAGTAGCAAGGTATTATTACTGTGGATAGTTTATTTTGGGGGCCGGGCCTTTTAGCTCTCCCATAATTGATACTCTGTCTTCTAACTACCCTTACCCCTTAATAGTACCAGTTCCCCCATAGCAAGCCCACAACACAATTATTTATAACAAGTGGTTGGCCAGTCCCGGAGGAACATTATAAGTGTAAAAAATTAGATTCTTGAGTGCCAAAACTAAAATTTTTTGTTTCCGCAGAACGGTTGTGTGCTAGCCTAGGGTCCAGCTCATCTAGCAAAGGACATTCTTGCACTGACTGGACACCCAGCTGGATCCCTTCACGATTAAGGTTAGTGTGGCCTTGTGTTAGGGGCCATGCAAATTTTTGTTTTTTTTCCAATTTTTATTTTTTAATTTTTTCTTTGGCTGTGAGCTAAAATTATTAGTGATGTCATCTGAAATGCAAAGACTGGCAAGGGAGCCATCAGCAGTAGAGATAAAGAAACTTACCAAGTCTAATTTAGTATTGTTAGGCAAGGAATTTGGCCTAGAATTAAATGACGCGGATAAAAAGTGGACTTTGGTGAATGAAATATTACAACATTGTATTGATGAAGAACTATTGGCAAGTGATACACCTTTATGCCAGCCTAGCAAAGCAGAAAGTGCAACTCATAGGGATAGAGAATTAGCTCTAGAGTTAGCAAAAATAAAATTAGAGGAGCAAAGACTCAAAACTGATGAGGCTAGAATTAGAGCGAATGCCACTGGACCTCCACCTGCCGGGGATTCAAACCCCAGGCATTATGAGAAAAAGCATAATTTGCCTGAATTTTCCGAGTCAGACCCTGAAAGGTTTTTCAACCATTTTCAGAGATTGGCCATGTCCATGAACTGGCCAAAGGAAGAGTGGGTGAAAATCCTACAGGGAAGACTTAGGGGTAAAGCACAAGATATTTTTATAAACATGCCTGACGACGAGTGTTTTGAATATGATAAAGTCAGGGAATGTATTTTGCGGGCATATGAAATTACTCCTGAAGCTCACCGCCAAGTTTATCGCAACCTTAGGCCTACTCACAACCAACCGCTCACTGAATTTGTTAACGATCAAATTAGATTGTTTGATAGATGGATTCGCTCGGCGAAAGCCGAAACATACGAGGCTCTCAGGAACTTAGTTTTAATGGAGCATTTTATAGATATTATGCCAGAGAATGTTTCACATTACATTAGAGGAAGGGTAGAGGTAAATTCTAAAATAGGGAATTTGGCCAAGTTGGCAGAAAACTACCAATTGGCGGGCAAAAGGCCGAATAAAAATAATTATACCCCACAGATAGCAAAACTTATACCCACAGCCAGTCCAGACCAGCTCATTCTAACCCTTTACCTAATGCACCTTCTGTTTCAGACATAACTAACCCTGTTAAAGTGTCTAGCCCCACGGCACCTAAGGGTGAACCAAAGGGTAATTCTGTTAGTAATGTCTCTTCTCCCCGACGTTTTTGTGGTCACTGTAATCGTCCAAACCACACGATTAGCCGTTGTTGGCAACTGTACCCGGAAAAAAAGACCCAATGCTCTAGTTGTGACACAGGGCTTGAGGCCTTCGGAAGGGTTAGGGAGTAAGACCTCCAACCCACAGTGGTTGGACTTGCTTACCCCATTCTTATCGAAAGGGAGACTACTTTTGTCTGAGGGTTCTTCCTGGAAGGACGTGGTGATTTTCCGAGACACCGGTGCCATCCAGACTTTAATGTTAGAGAGTGCGTTGCAAGGTGCCAACAATCTCGACACTGGAGAGGTGGTACTGGTCGAGGGTGTCACTAGTGATACTCGAGCAGTAACCCTCCATAAGGTTACCCTGGAATCTGATTTCCACAAGGGTGTTTGTACAGTCGGAATCACTTCATACCTACCTTTCCCTAATGTTGATGTAATAGTTGGTAATGATTTAGCAGGGGATAAGGTAGGGGACTCCAGACTGCCTATTATGTTGCCTACCCCTAAGGTTTGCCTGGATCCACCCGCCGCAGAGGATAATGTTGTGTACCCTGCGTGCGCAGTGACCAGGTCTATAGGACTTAAATGTAAGGGCAGCCCTGTGCTTGCCAAGGTGATAAATCCCGAGGACACAAGGAACTTTCCGAGTGGTGAAAACCAAGTCGACCTCGCGGACACATTCATGGCCCGACTCGATGACGTGGCCGAGGACATTGTGGAGAGCCTGCCACCGCCATCTACCGAGAGTAGTGGGGAGGTGAACACTGTTGAGCCTCGGCCAATAGCATCTGACCAAGGCCTAGATGCCTCCTTGAGTGAGTTACAGAAAGCTGACCCCACTCTTGCAGATTGTCATGAGACAGCTGTCTCTATGGAGGAAATTGTAGACGCAGCAACTGGGTACTATTACAATGATCGGATTTTGATGAGAAAATGGAGACCCCAGAGTGCTCCCTTGTCAAATGAGTGGGAGGTAGTCGACCAGGTTATGTTGCCGACCTGCTATAGAGAAAGAGTTTTGGCAGCTGCTCATGATGATCCTATGGGGGGACATCAAGGTATTAATATTACGTATCACAAAATTTTAAAGTATTTTTTTCTGGCCCAAGCTGAAAAGCGATGTGGCAAAATTTTGTAATGCGTGTATTGCTTGTCAACTGGTTGGGAAACCAAACCAGACTCCACCTAAAGCTCCTCTAAAGCCTATTGTCGTGCCAGAGGAACCATTTTCTCATGTGGTAATGGACTGTGTTGGACTATTACCTAGAACTAAGTCTGGTAATATTTACCTAATCACAATGATGTGTATCACTACTCGTTACCCAGAGGCTTTTGCTGTAAGGAACATCCGAGCAAAAACTGTTGTTGCTCATATGTTGCAATTTTTTCCACTTTTGGACTGCCTCAGGTCGTGCAAACTGACAATGGTACTAATTTTAAGTCTGATATTTTTGAGCAATTTTGTAAGGAACATGGAATAACTCATAAGGTTTCCAGCCCATACCATCCACAGAGTCAGGGGGTAATTGAACGTTTCCATCTAACTCTGAAGCAGATGTTGAAGACATCGTGCGAGAGTTCCCACACCTTCTGGGATGAGAATTTACCGTATGTTTTGTTTGCGGCTAGAGAGGGATTACAAAGTTCACTGGGTTGTTCTCCTTTTGAGTTAGTCTTTGGCCATAAAGTTCGTGGACCCTTGCAAATGTTACAGGAGAATCTGTTAGGGAACGTAACGTTAACCGAAGGTTCGGCTTTCTTTGCGCAACACCACCAGAGACTCAAGGACTGCAAGGCGGCTGCATTAAAGTATCTTGGCAAGGCCCAAAAAAAGATGAAAGAACGTAACGATGCTAAATCTAAGTTACGGGTATTTCAGCCTGGCGACCCTGTCCTGGTATTAAAGCCTCGACTAGGGAACACTATGTCCCACAAGTACGAAGGCCCCTACATTGTGACAGAAAAGACTGGGGACCTCACGTACAAAGTGAGGCACTCTGACAAACGGAACCAGGTAATGCTCATACATGTAAATCGACTGAAGAAGTTCCAGGGCCCCAGGCCCATTGCACTAACCAATGTTTCCATTTCCAGTGAGAGAGGGGATGATTGTTCTGGGGACCCAACTAATCTCATTTTCAATAATTCTAGTTCTGTGAATGCTGTGGAGGAGGAACTGTCCCATTTGCAGATGGCCCAACGTGAAGAGGTGCAGTCGTTGGTTGATGAATTCTCCAGTCTGTTCGGGGAGGTCCCGACCCAGACTGATCCCATTTACCATGATGTCGAGTTGACGGACTACACTCCCATTCGCCTTCAACCCTATCGGTTGAGTCCAGAAAAGAAGGCCATCGTACGGAAGGAGGTCGACTTCTTGCTCCAGCACGGCCTCATCCGGCCGAGCCAGGGCTCTTGGTGCTCGCCCTGCCTGTTGGTCCCCAAACCAGACGGCTCCTGGCGATTATGCACCGACTATCGGCAGCTCAACAAGGTGACCATTGTGGATGCCTATCCACTGCCCCTCCTCGAGGACTGCATCGACAAGTTGGGAAATGCCAAGTACGTTTCGAAATTCAACCTCTCGAGGGGGTATTATCAAATCCCACTCACTGAACGTGCTAAACAACTAACTGCGTTCGTGACACCCGAGGGTGTTTTTGAGTATCAAGTGTTACCATTCGGCTTGCATAATGCCCCTGCCACGTTCCAGAGACTCATGAACTCTCTGCTCGCTAAGGTGCCAAATTGTCGGGCGTATTTAGATGATATCGTGCTTTTTGATAGTAATTGGGCTGACCACATAGCTAGGTTACGCCAGTTGTTTGCAATCTTGAAAAAGGCAAATCTTACCTTAAATGCTAAAAAGTGTCATTTTGGCCAAGGCACAGTGACATACCTCGGTTATGAAGTGGGCCAAGGAAAAGTGTTACCTCGGCATGATAAAATCAGTGCCATTCTGGAGTATCCAGTACTAAAGTCTAAAAAGGACGTTCAAAGATTTATCTATATGTGTGCGTACTATCGACGTTTTTGTCAGAACTTTTCCAGTGTTGCCACTCCTCTCACAGACTTGTTGCGGAAAGCCGTTAAATTTAAGTGGGCATAAGACTGTGCAGAGGCATTTAAAAATTTGAAATTGATCTTAGCTTCCGCCCCAGTGCTTGCTAGTCCAAGGTTCGATCGACCGTTTAAAATTCATGTGGACGAGTCTGACTCGGGTGCTGGTGCAGTGTTGTTGCAAACGGGGGATGATCAGGTGGAACACCCAGTATATTAGTACTCTGTGAAATTTGACATGGCACAACGCAATTATTCAGTGGTAGAAAAAGAGGCGTTGGCGCTAGTGTTAACATGTAAAAAGTTCGAAGTTTACCTCACAGGTAATATAGTGGAAGTGTACACGGACCATAACCCACTAGTCTTCCTGACTCAGATGAAGGGTAAGAATAAACGCATCCTCAGGTGGGCGTTGTACCTACAGGACTTCAATCTTTCCATTACCCACCTACCGGGCTGACTCAACGTGATGGCCGACGCTTTGTCCAGGTTGCCGGAATAACATTCATCTAGGCCACAGGAAGCCATTTACCAACTGTCATGCTTTAGTTATTTTTTTTTTAGGTTCTCCTGTGATATTAAATATTCCGTGTCCAATTTATTTACTTCCCTGTTTTTTTTTTGTGTGTATGTTTTTTTTTTTCTTTCAGAGAACTCCTTTGTATTTTTCTTGCAGAGAAATTGTTGTTTTTGATTGATTTTTTGTTTTTGTCTTATGTTTTTTCTTTTTATTCTCTGAATACTCTTACCAAAAAAATATGACTACTATTCTAGTAGTCACATTTTTTTTTTCTCTGAATGGGGGAGGAGTGTTACGACCCTGGGTTCTCCAGTGGAAACCAGAGGTCAAAATTGAGCTATTAAACTTTCTGGTAGTACAGTTGAGTGCATCATGAGCGACAATTGTTTGTATCTTCCCTGCCAGACGTAAGACTATTCTTGTTTCTCAAAGAGCATTTAAAGACTGAGCTGGGGGGTTGATTATTAAATAATAACATAGGCACCAACTTTGCTTACTAATACTTTCTAATCATTTGTAAAGTAACAATACGATGCATAGGGGAAGATCTTTAATGTGCTTAGCTGCACGATCAATTAGGCTCCTTCCGGCACCACGACATGCGGGAGGCCTAGCTGGTCGCTAAGAGCGTTCTTCTCTGGCTGGCGTTCGTGGGCACGAGACCTACTCTGTGGCTGCATCCCTACTCTCCTCCCTGCTCCTCTTACTTATTTCTCTTACCTTAAGTTCCTGTACCATTAAATTAAGTATTGTATGATTTCTAAGTGTACCTACTCTGGTAGTAACGATTGGTGAGACCTGGGGGTAGTAGTTGCCAGTGTTTTGGGTAACCCTAAGTGTTGTGTTTTGTATTAGGGTACCACATGGTCTCACTACCCTAAGCTGCATCCAGTTTCAGTGCTTATCCAGTAGTACTTTACCCTAGCTTGTTATTAGTGTAAACCTTGTATCCTGCCTATGTGGACCAAGGCTTTTAACGTAAGATAGTGTGGTAAAGTTATTATTATTATTGTTATTGGTGTGAGTGTATATGGGGGGGTTGTTAAGGGGTTAATAAATAAGTACATGAATTACAGAGTATCCCTTCTTCCTGTGTGGGAGTGCATTGATCAACCCTTAGACTAACATATATGGTCTAGTAGCAAGTTATTATTACTGTGGATAGTTTATTTTGGGGGCCGGGCCTTTTAGCTCTCCCATAGTTGATACTCTGTCTTTTAACTACCCTTACCCCTTAATAGTACCAGTTCCCCATAGCAAGCCCACCACACACATTATTTATAACAATAGCATTTGGTACTTTAATGCATTTTGCCCCCGAGCATACTAAACCAATCGTTGAGCAACAAAATTTTGGTGTTAAACATGAAATTGGTGAAGTGTTTGAGGCCATTATCAATGCCGCCGATAAACTAGCTCCCCGAAGTGCTCAACTGTTGCCACCCTCTGATGCTGTAAATGTAGTTACAATCTCTCAGCATCCTCCCACAAATTCTCAAAACTCTTGGTCGCAGAAGCGTACCCATGCTCGTAGCCCCCAGTCAAATTCGCCGCCTCATAAATTGCCGAAACGCCATAGTCCACAACCATCCACTCCCTCATGTTGGCATTGTGGTAAGAGTAACCACCTTGCAAGGGACTGTTGGTCCGCCCCTAGATCATCACCACCTAGACAATTCTCTCGGTCCCCGCGTCAATCTAATCATTCTAGGCTACCATATTGCAAATACCATAAACAAGTTGGTCACCACACTGCGGATTGTAGAGCTAGGCAAAGGACATCTCCACCTCGTAACTCCCATGGTCAGTCTTGGCAAGGCTCACAGCGTCCAAGACATTATCAGAACTCTCATAATTACAACTCCCAGCCCAGCTATAATGCAACTTCAAATTATAATGCTCAGTCACAGAATGCTGGAGCTCAGAATGTTCACTCCATGTCGTCGGGAAACCCCCAAGGCCATCCGCTAACCAATTCAAGCTAGCCAATCCTAGTGCCCTCCCTGTGTATTCAGTAGCTACAGTAGTAGAAACGGAACAAAGACAAGACCCCATATGGGCACCCGTCATTAAATTTTTGACTAAGCAAGACACTCGCCCGATTCATAAACCGCCAGTACCATTGAAAGAACTAGTTATGTTGGACAATTTACTGTGTAGAGTAGTAAAGCTAGGGACAGCCCCGAGGAAATGTTGTCAGTTAGTTGTTCCAGCTGTCTTGGTACCAACTATGTTAAAAATTATCCATGATGCTCCTGCAAGTGCACATCCAGGAAAGGATGGTACACTCCAACAAGGTCGATTGAAGTATTTTTGGCCAAAAATGGCTAAGGAGATTGCTCATTATGTTGACAGATGTTTAACTTGTTTACAGCACAAGGGACATGTTTCAGGACCTAATCCAATTCAGGTGTACCCAGCAACTAAAGCTCCTTGGGAACGAATATCGATGGATTTATTGACAAATTTTGCGGAAACAGAGAAAGGAAACAAACATTTGCTTGTAATGGTCGATAATTTTTCACGGTTTTACGAACTAGTTCCTGTCCCGAACAAAACAGCAGAAACCATAGCCAGCGCATTCCATGACCAAATAATTTGTAGATATAGAATGTCTAAAGTAATCCTTTCAGATAATGGTCCAGAATTCAGTAATAGTATTCTAACTAGCTTGTGTGATTTTTATAACATCAAAAAATGTAGCATCATGCCTTATCATCCAGCAAGTAATGGACTAGTCGAACGTACTAACAGGAAAGTGTTAGATGCCTTGAGAGTCACGTTGAATTTTGATAACAACAATTGGGATGATTTTATACCCTTAATTCAGTGTGCTATAAATTCTTCAATTAATGTTTCTACAGGGGACAAACCTCACGCTATTCTTTATGGTACAGATAAGATCCTCCCTAATGAATTGATTAACGTACCTCCTACTCCCTTATATAACGTAGATGATTTTGTTCAAGTGAAGCATAGACAGATGCAATTAGGATTCAAGAAAATACGAGAACAACTGTCCAAAGCTACAGCCGAGTTCACTCGAGCAAGGAATGAACGAGCTAAACCCAGTAAAATAACTATTGGATCTGTAGTAATGATACTTAACCAACACAGGTCTGGTCCTATGTATAAGTTAACTAAGAAATTTTTGGGTCCATATAAGGTAATCGAGCTTATTAAAGGTAACAAATACAGACTTAAGAACTTGTTAACAGGAGAGTATATAAATGAACATTTAGACCACATGAAGTTAGCTAAAATGACTGTTGACGAGACTGATGAGGAAGATGACAATGAACTTACCCAGACAGATACTCCTACTCGGACACCACCTTCTGTGGTTGGCAGACCACTTGATATTCAGCAACCCCATACTAGCAATTATAATCTTAGATCTAGAACTCTCGTTTCAACCGTGCACTCACCACATGTCCATTGGCTAGATGTTAACGAGGATATCTCTCAAGATGATAGTTTGTCATATGAAGTTTCATCTGTTCCGGACCTTCAGTCAGAGCCAGAGTTGTATAGTGCTCTGGATGAGCTAGGTGTAGATATCCGCAGAATTTATAATTGAGTGCACTCTGCAGTTATTCTGTTTGTTTTGAAAAAAAAAAAAATCATTTGCAGTATTTCTACCACATGTGTCTTATTATTACCATTATATATAATTTATAGTTTTTCTGAACTTTATTTTGTTATAAATTAGATGCCATTGTTAAGTCTACTACCATTTGTATTTTTACAGTGCTTGTCATAAGAGTTATTATTGTTCTAGCAGCCACATTGTGGCCAGTGAATCCTGACTGCTATCACGCAGATGTTAGTCTTCTTGTTCCAGGTCTTCTATATAGCTTGTAAATATATGGCACATTAAATATATTGTACTTTGGTCTTGTAAATATATTGTATATTTCAGAGAAAAAAAAATCATTATCTATCTTGAAATTCATTTGTGGTTGTTAGGTCAGAATTTTGTTCCATCAATGTAATAATTGTTTAATATTGTATGGTTTTCAAGCACATGCCATTGACACATGTTAATAATTTTGTTTAGGCAATACCTTGAGTTGTATTGTTCATATCTGATCAGTAGACATGCACATGTTCTTAATACTCTAGTTTAATCAAAGCATTGTTACCATGATTTTCACCTATTATGATGAATTTTTTTTGGTGCATATGCCGAGTTGTTAGTATTACGCACACCTGATCTTCTTTCAATGTTTTATTATGCAAATTTCACGTGTAAGCCATTATTGAATGCCACCGAGGTCCTTTCAGTATCATTGTAACTATATAGCTAGCCAGAGCTTGTCAACAAGGGTCGTCGACTTGGTAGCGTGTCCGAGCGGTGTTATACTCAAATTCTGTCAGTTGAAATGTAACCAATCACAGGCAAGTAGACCTCTGACGTCATGCCAGACAGAGGAGCATCAAGCCATGCTCCCAGCAGCCTCATTTCTCTCTCAGACCCAGAGTAAGGTGGACCTCGGTTGGCCAGATATATACCTTGTTGTCTCGGTCAATAAATATATACAGAAGCGACTACTGTGTCTACATTCAACCCGAACAAGGCAAACGAATACATAACCCACTAGTCTTCCTGACTCAGATGAAAAGTAAGAATAAACGCATCCTCAGGTGGACGTTGTACCTACAGGACTTCAATCTTTCCATTACCCACCTACCGGGCCAACTCAACGTGATAGCCGACGCTCTGTCCCGGTTGCCTGAATGACATTCATCTGAGCCACAGGAAGCCATTTACAAACTGTCATGCTTTAGTTATTTTTTTTTTAGGTTCTCCTGTGACATTAAATATTCCGTGTCCAAATTATTTACTTCCCTGTTTTTGTTTTTGTTTTTTTGTGTATGTTTTTTTTCTTTCAGAGAACTCCTTTGTATTTTTCTTGCAGAGAAATTGTTGTTTTTGATTGATTTTTTTTTGTCATGTTTTTTCTTTTTATTCTCTGTATACTCTTACAAAAAAATATGACTACTATTCTAGTAGTCACATTTTTTTTTCTGAAGGGGGGAGGAGTGTTACGACCCTGGGATCTTCAGTGGAAACCAGAGGTCAAAATTTAAATAATTAAGCTACATTAGAGTAGAAAATCGCAACCCGATGTGACTTTGTTTGTATCTTCCCTGCCAGACGTAAGACTATTCTTGTTTCTCAAAGAGCATTTAAAGACTGAGCTGGGGGGTTGATTATTAAATAATAACATAGGCACCAACTATGCTTACTATTACTTTCTAATCATTTGTAAAGTAAACCTGAGTAAACTTGGTATAGGGCTGCGGTACGATTAGTTGAGCAGTCTGCCGGCAGCTGTGGGGAAGGAGACTGAGACTCCATCTTCTCTGGCTGGCGTTCGTGGGGACGAGACCTACTCTGTGGCTGCACCCCTTCTCTCCTCCCTTCTCCTCTTACTTATTTCCCTTACCTTAAGTTCCTGTACCATTAAGTTAAGTATGGTGTTTTAAGTGTGCCTACTCTGGCAGTAACGATTGGTGAGACCTGGGGGTAGTATTTGCCAGTGTTTTGGGTACCCCTAAGTGTTGTGTTTTGTATTAGGGTACCACGTGGTCTCACTACCCTAAGCTGCATCCAGCTTCAGTGCTTATCCAGTAGTACTTTACCCTAGCTTGTTCTCAGTGTAAACCTTGTATCCTGTCTATGTGGACCAAGGCGTTTAACGTAAGATAGGGTGGTAAAGTTATTATTATTATTGTTATTGGTGTGAATGTATATGGGGGGTTGTTAAGGGGTAAATAAATAAGTACATGAATTATAGGAGTATCCCTTCTTCCTGTGTGGGAGTGCATTGATCAACCCTTAGACTGACATATATGGTCTAGTAGCAAGGTATTATTACTGTGGATAGTTTATTTTGGGGGCCGGGCCTTTTAGCTCTCCCATAATTGATACTCTGTCTTCTAACTACCCTTACCCCTTAATAGTACCAGTTCCCCCATAGCAAGCCCACAACACAATTAATTTATAACAAGCGTGCTAGTGTGCAGGATGACAGTGTGCAGCATGTCAGTGTGTAACTTGCCAGTGTGTAGCATGTCAGTGTGCAGCGTGTCAGTGTGTAGCATGTCAGTGTGCAGCGTGTCAGTCTGTAGCATGTCAGTGTGCAACAGGCCAATGTGCAGCATGCAAGTGCGCAGCGTGTCGATGTGTAGTATGCTAGTGTGTTCCATGCCAGTGTGTAGCATGACAGTGTGCAGCATGACAGTGTGCAGCATGACAGTGAGCAGCTTGTCAGTGTGTAGCATGCGTGTGTGCTGCATGCCAGTGTGTAGAATGCCAGTATGTTGGTTGACAGTGTGCAGCGTGTCGGTGTTCAGTGTGGCATTGTGTCGCATGCCAGTGTGTACCATGCCAGTGAGCAGCGTGTCGGTGTGTAGTGTGCCAGTGTGCAGCATGCCAGTGTGCGGGGTGTCAGTGTACTCACCTAGTTGTACTCACCTAGTTGTGCTTGCGGGAGTTGAGCTCTGGCTCTTTGGTAACGCCTCTCAATCGTCAATCAACAGGTGTATAGGTTCCTGAGCCTATTGGTCTCTATCATATCTACACTTGAAACTGTGTATGGAGTCAGCCTCCACCACATTACTTTCTAATGCATTCCATATGTCAACCACTCTAACACTAAAAAAGTTCTTTCTAATATCTCTGTGGCTCATTTGGGCACTTAGTTTCCACCTGTGTCCCCTAGTGCGTGTGTCCCTTGTGTTAAATAGCCTGTCTTTATCAACCCTGTCGATTCCCTTGAGAATCATGAATGTGGTGATCATGTCCCCTCTAACTCATCTATCTTCCAACGAAGTGAGGTTTAATTCCCGTAGTCTCTCCTCGTAGCTCATACCTCTAAGCTCGGGAACTAGTCTGGTGGCAAACCTTTGAACCTTTTCCAGTTTAGTCTTATGCTTGACTGGATATGGACTCCATGCTGGAGCCGCATACTCCAGGATTGGTCTGACATATGTGGTAAATAATGTTCTGAAAGATTCCTTACACAAATTTCTAAAGGCCGTTCTTATGTTAGCAAACCTGGCATATGCTGCTGATGTTATTCTCTTGATATGAGCTTCAGGGGACAGGTCTGGCTTGATATCAACCCCCTGGCCATTCTCTCTCTCTGACTCTTGAAGTATTTCATCTCCCAAATGATACCTTGCATCTGGTCTCCTGCTTCCTACCCCTATCTTCATTACATTACATTTGCTTGGGTTAAACTCTAACATCCATTTGTTCGACCATTTCTGCAGCTTGTCCAGGTCTTCTTGAAGCCTCAAGCTTTCCTCTTCTTTCTTAATCCTTCTCATAATTTTGGCGTCGTCAGCAAACATTGAGAAGAATGAGTCTATACCCTCTGGGAGATCATTTACGTGTATCAGAAACAGGATAGGTCCAAGTACAGAGCCCTGTGGGACTCCACTGGTGACTTCACGCCATTCTGAGGTCTCACCCCTCACTGTAACTCTCTGCTTCTTATTGCTTAGGTACTCCCTTATCCACTGGAGCGCCCTACCAGTTACTCCTGCCTGTTTCTCCAGCTTATGCATCAACCTTTTATGGGGTACTGTCAAAGGCTTTCCGACAGTCCAAAAAAGTGCAGTCCGCCCATCCTTCTCTTTCTTGCTTAATCTTTGTCACCTGATCGTAGAATTCTATCAAGCCTTTAAGGCAAGATTTACCCTCCCCGAACCCATGTTGATGGGTTGTCACGAAGTCTCTTCTCTCCAGATGTGTTACTAGGATTTTTCTCACAGTCTTCTCCATCACCTTGCATGGTATACAAGTTAAGGACACTGGCCTGTAGTTCACTGCCTCTTGTGTGTCACCCTTTTTGTATATTGGTACTACATTAGCAGTCGTCCATATTTCTGGTAGGTCTCCCGTTTCCAGTGACCTACTATACACTATGGAGAGTGCCAAGCAAAGTGCTCCTGCACACTCTTTCAATACCGTCCCTGACTCCCAGCTCTGCTCAGGTGTCCACGACTCCCCGCTCTACTCAGGCGTCCCTGACTCCTCGCTCTGCTCAGACGTCCCCAACTCCTCGCTCTGCTTAGGCGCCGCTGACACTGAGCACTGTGCCGCATCTGGTTGTATCATGGTGTCATGTACAGTTTGTTTGAAGACATTAGAAATTGCTATGCAGGCATTAATTAATGATTCTCTGTTTTTGGCGGGAGTTTTATCCAAGATTTCCATCATCTACAAAAAAGTTACATCATCCTTTTTGCAGAGCCTGTACACAGAGTGGTCAATGGGACCATTTCTCCTTGAATTATTAGTCATGTTGGCACATTTTTTGTGTATGGCTGCTGAACAGAGTTGGCATTGAAAGCTCTGTTGGTAATCTACCTTCATATTGTATTCTATGCACGTTTTTATCAAATACATTTTTGTTGAACACTTCTGTTCAGTGGTGATGGTCTTACAAGGTGGGGTGTTGACCGTTGGGTGTTGACCGTGGGTGTTGACCGTGGGTGTTGACCGTTGGGTGTTGACCGTGGGTGTTGACCGTGGGTGTTGACCGTTGGGTGTTGACCGTGGGTGTTGACCGTGGGTGTTGACCGTTGGGTGTTGACCGTGGGTGTTGACCGTTGGGTGTTGACCGTGGGTGTTGACCGTGGGTGTTGACCGTGGGTGTTGACCGTGGGTGTTTACCAACTTGAGATAGGCCTGGAGGAGGCTGTATGGACGGCCATTGTTGCTACCACGAGTCGCCCTCTTAATTTGTTTTGTTCACTTGTTAGATTACATTACTTGCATTTTCCCTCTAGTTATCTTACAGTGGATGATTTGGAAGAATACACACACAGTGGGTAATCGGGGTGGGCGTACCTCCAAATTGTTTACATACACACGATGGACTTATTTGGTGTATAATTTGTTCACTTAAGATATGTTATCTTAATTTTTATTATAATAGACACACGTTTTGCATAGCACTATGGGCACTGATTTCTTGATGTTTCAATAGCGAGGGATGTGATTTATTGACGACTTTGCAACTATTGCCTAAGGCCTCCTGGCACCGCGTTGACTACACACGAATTTCACTTATTTTTCATTGAACAGAAACGGCCGGATGGTAATCACTATGATATATTGGTTAATATGTTGAGACCCACTTTAAAAGTTATCTGACTGTGTTTAGTTCCTGTATCACTGAAATATACCTAGATATATATTGTTTTCCGCGGAGCTCGCACCGCGTGGCCCTTCCCCTCTCACACCCAGAACGACATCACACACCTGGTATCTTCACACTCCTTGTCCCATCATACACCTGGTCTCCTCACACTCCTGGTCTCCTCACACTCCTGGTCTCCTCACACACCTGGTCTCCTCACACTCCTGGTCTCCTCACACTCCTGGTCTCCTCACATTTCTGGTCTCCTCACACACCTGGTCTCCTTTCACTCCGGGTCTCCTCACACTCCTGGTGTCCTCACACTCCTGGTGTCCTCGCACTCCTGGTCTCCTCACACTCCTGGTGTCCTCACACTCCTGGTCTCCTCACACTCCTGGTGTCCTCACACTCCTGGTCTCCTCACACTCCTGGTGTCCTCACACTCCGGGTCTCCTCACACTCCTGGTGTCCTCACACTCCGGGTCTCCTCACACTCCTGGTCTCCTCACACTCCTGGTCTCCTCACACTCCTGGTGTCCTCACACTCCTGGTCTCCTCACACTCCTGGTGTCCTCACACTCCGGGTCTCCTCACACTCCGGGTCTCCTCACACTCCTGGTCTCCTCACACTCCTGGTGTCCTCACACTCCTGGTCTCCTCACACTCCTGGTGTCCTCACACTCCTGGTCTCCTCACACTCCTGGTGTCCTCACACTCCGGGTCTCCTCACACTCCTGGTGTCCTCACACTCCGGGTCTCCTCACACTCCTGGTGTCCTCACACTCCTGGTCTCCTCACACTCCTGGTGTCCTCACACTCCTGGTGTCCTCACACTCCTGGTCTCCTCACACTCCTGGTGTCCTCACACTCCGGGTCTCCTCACACTCCTGGTGTCCTCACACTCCGGGTCTCCTCACACTCCTGGTGTCCTCACACTCCGGGTCTCCTCACACTCCTGGTGTCCTCACACTCCTGGTCTCCTCACACTCCTGGTGTCCTCACACTCCGGGTCTCCTCACACTCCTGGTGTCCTCACACTCCGGGTCTCCTCACACTCCTGGTGTCCTCACACTCCGGGTCTCGTCACACTCCTGGTGTCCTCACACTCCTGGTCTCCTCACACTCCTGGTCTCCTCACACACCTGGTCTCCTCACACTCCTGGTCTCCTCACACTCCTGGTCTCCTCACATTTCTGGTCTCCTCACACACCTGGTCTCCTTTCACTCCGGGTCTCCTCACACTCCTGGTGTCCTCACACTCCTGGTGTCCTCGCACTCCTGGTCTCCTCACACTCCGGGTCTCCTCACACTCCTGGTGTCCTCACACTCCGGGTCTCCTCACACTCCTGGTGTCCTCACACACCTGGTCTCCTCACACTCCTGGTCTCCTCACACTCCTGGTATCCTCACACACCTGGTCTCCTCACACTCCTGATCTCCTCACACTCCTGGTCTCCTCACACACCTGATCTCCTCACACCTCAGTTACTCAAACTGGCTTAGGACTTGCGTAATAACACTAACCTAATAGTTAGGAAGGTAGATAAGTCGGCCACATATGCCTTACTTGGCCGCATTTTCTATTTTGACAAATTAAGACCTATTCTACAAGACACATCAAACTTTAAGTTTTTACAGGAAACCCAATTGAGAACCTTAAAAAGCGTGTGAACGCCCTCATAGATACAGCCAACGTTGAGACTGGAGGCCTAAAATTTGAAAGAGAAACAGGTGATTTTGGATCAGGTTACTTATATGGTAATGTGATGATGTATTGGCTGCGCACATAGGCATATAATTTCGCAGATCCCCCAAGCCTACTTATAAACTTGCGAAGAGATTGAACGCAATAATATCGCCGTATATCCCGACCTCATTCTCCTTAAATCTAGCGAAGATTTTGTTAACGTTCTGAAAACGAGAGAACCCAGTGGGATCATAGCTTCCCTTGACATTGAAAGTCTATTCACTAACAGTTACGGCCTCACTGAGACAGTAACCGGGTTTTTATTTCAATCACCTACTATGAGGCTATATATATACAGCTGTTTTTTTGTGGTTCATGCTTTCTTGGTAGCGCTCTTATAGTGAGGAAGAACGCAGTACACACAACTTTGCTTTGCTTTCTATATTATAAAAAGTTAAATATTCTTCTGGACCACGATCTAGTGTGTGTGTGTGTGTACAGCGCTGCTGCTGGAGATGATCTGCCTTTAAGAGTGTAGTCACACTTGGGCGAAGATACACATCTTCTCGCAGTGTTGACTCTGCTGTTGACAACTCCTGCAGAGTTGAGTGCTGGTAATATGCATTCGATGAATGAGGTCACCACATGTGTGACCACGTCCGTCCGACATATATGCCTTTTCAATTTCACTGATCCCACCCCAAGTCATTAGAAAGTTTTTAAGAATTGCCGGTAACAAGAAATCGTGGATGGAAAAAAGAGGGTAAACAAGACTAAATAACACCTTCACCAATACAATCTCTTCTTATAAACTCTATATATACACATATGTACACAGAGTGTTGCTTTCGCACAGGACACTTAATATATTTGCTGTGTTCTTCAATTCCCGGTGAGTCCACTATTTTCAGGTATACGTCAAACACGTCCAATGGTCATAACACCAGCAAGTTCACCTTACTCAACATGGGCCAGTCCCACACCATATTGTCACGATGACCAAATACCCCACGTCTGCCCTCCAGAAACACACTGGCTGAGGTCTTCAGCAACACACTTACAGGGGTCACAAATAACACCTCCAGGGGTCACAAATAACACTTCCAGGGGTCACAAATAACACTTACAGGGGTCACAAATAACACTTCCAGGGGTCACAAATAACACTTCCAGGGGTCACAAATAACACTTACAGGGGTCACAAATAACACTTCCAGGGGTCACAAATAACACTTCCAGGGGTCACAAATAACACTTACAGGGGTCACAAATAACACTTCCAGGGGTCACAAATAACACTTACAGGGGTCACAAATAACACTTCCAGGGGTCACAAATAACACTTACAGGGGTCACAAATAACACTTCCAGGGGTCACAAATAACACTTACAGGGGTCACAAATAACACTTCCAGGGGTCACAAATAACACTTTCAGGGGTCACAAATAACACTTCCAGGGGTCACAAATAACACTTACAGGGGTCACAAATAACACTTCCAGGGGTCACAAATAACACTTACAGGGGTCACAAATAACACTTCCAGGGGTCACAAATAACACTTACAGGGGTCACAAATAACACTTCCAGGGGTCACAAATAACACTTACAGGGGTCACAAATAACACTTCCAGGGGTCACAAATAACACTTTCAGGGGTCCTTACCAACACCCTGGCAGAAGTCTGACTACATGCTAACGGAACTTCTCAGCAAACGGCCAGTACTGTTGTGTTGTAACTCCCGGGTACGTCAGCCCACACAATAAGACCGCACAAGTTCAACAGACAAAACATTGTCTTCTACCGATTGGCGGCCATTTGTCCTCGCAGGAACAAGTCAGGTGTTCTGGAGTGCCCGAGGAGAACTGGCTTTGAGAGCGCAAGAGAACCTCCTCGTCACCTCTGTGGACATAATAGTCATTATTCAGACAGAAAGTATACAAGGAGAACATAGGATGACATCCTTTCACCGGGGAACTGAAAATATAATCAGATGCACAATCTGATGGCGTTGATACCGTTACTTCCCTCACCAGAGGTCTTCATCATCGACCCCCACCTTCTAACTGACGTACGAACAGGAGCCTATCACAGATAGCATTGAACGTGCCACAACTCCGCCAGCATATAGCGCTGTCTTCGTCACACCCAATGACTTGGAGTTGAAGTGCTGATCCATAGATGAAGTCGGTATCGCCTCACTCCAGAGAAAATGTTGATTTCGTCACACTAACGTTCCAGTAGAAAGGACCATAAACATAATATTGGACTATGTGTATCAACAAGAGCACCTCACTCCACTCAAGGTGCCTCGAACTATCTTACAGGATATGCTGAAGGCCTGCACCACTGAAGCTCCTTTCATGTGCCCGAAAAGAAAACTTTACTTGCAGGTTGATGGTGTGGAAATAGGGTCCCCCATTGGGGATCTTCTTCGCCAAGACATTCATGTCTCATGTTGAGTCGTCCATCATGCAGAGTGAAGGGCTGAACTCTAATATCTACTGCAGATATGTCGATGACATATTCGTATGTGTCGACAATGATAACACATTTGAGAGGCTTCGTGGCAAGTTACAAGAATTTTCAGGCTTGAAGTTCACTGTTGAGAGCAGTGAAGGAGGTAGGATTCCATGCCTCGAATATTCTCGTTGACGGTACCTCGTGAATATTCATCACAAATGTGTATCGTAAACCAACTGATGCAGGAAATGCATGAACAGTAAGAGTGAATGCACTGACATGTATAAGAAAAGCGTCATCTGACATTCTTGTAAAGCCACTAGCATGTAAAGCGTTGCGGGCAGGTCCTTAATCCTAATTTTTCTCCATGATACGACCCGCCAAATCGTTTAACAACCAGGTACACATTCATCACTGGGTGAACAATGGCTTCAGTATTGGTGCCCAGTCAATCCTCCACAACCCGGATATGGTACTAGGCAAAGTGCTCACGAAGCGCTGGGCGAGTGTTTTACCACTGCACCACGGGGACTTTTTAATCACTGTATATGTATTGACTACTCATCACGGCATATGTAGGTTCTGCAATAGGTACATGCTGTTCTTGGCAGCTCTGGCACAACGAATTTGAATGAATCCGCGAAATTGTTGTGAACAATGATTACAGCAATACAGAAATCGACGAATTCGTCAAATTCGTATATTAAGTAAGAAGTTAGGACGCCATCTGACTGAGGATAACCAAGTCCCAGGGGTGGAAAATCGGCCCCAAAGGGAAGATATTATAGTGTATTTTAAAAATACATCTACTTAGGCATACAAGAGGGATGAGAAGGTGATACGAGATATTACTGACAGGAATTCTAAACCTTACAGTGAAGACGCAAGGATTCGTCCTATTATTTATTATAGCAACCCATATACATCTTCCTCAATATGAGAAATAACATCTTTGTATCCTCTAACAAGCTGAGGAGTACTAATTTCGTGTATCAATACAAAGGCAGCCCTGGAGACTTTCGCTCTGATATATATATATATATATATATATATATATATATATATATATATATATATATATATATATATATATATATATATATATATATATATATATATATATATATATATATGTCGTACCTAGTAGCCAGAACTCACTTCTCAGCCTACTATGCAAGGCCCGATTTGCCTAATAAGCCTAGTTTTCATGAATTAATGTTTTTTCGACAACCTAACTTACCTAACCTAACCTAACCTAATGTTTTCGGCTACCTAACCTAACCTAACCTATAAAGATAGGTTAGGTTAGGTTAGGTAGGGTTGGTTAGGTTCGGTCATATATCTACGTTAATTTTAACTCCAATAAAAAAAAATTGACCTCATACATAATGAAATGGGTAGCTTTATCATTTCATAAGAAAAAAATTAGAGAAAATATATTAATTCAGTAAAACTTGGCTTATTAGGCAAATCGGGCCTCGCATAGTAGGCTGAGAAGTGAGTTCTGGCTACTAGGTACGACATATATATATATATATATATATATATATATATATATATATATATATATATATATATATATATATATATATATATATATATATATATATATATATGTCGTACCTAGTAGCCAGAACTCACTTCTCAGCCTACTATGCAAGGCCCGATTTGCCTAATAAACCAAGTTTTCATGAATTAATTGGTTTTAGACTACCTAACCTACCTAACCTAACCTAACCTAACTTTTTCGGCTACCTAACCTAACCTAACCTATAAAGACAGGTTAGGATAGGTTAGGTAGGGTTGGTTAGGTTCGGTCATATATCTACGTTAATTTTAACTCCAATAAAAAAAAATTGACCTCATACATAACGAAATGGGTAGCTTTATCATTTCATAAGAAAAAAATTGAGAAAATATATTAATTCATGAAAACTTGGCTTATTAGGCAAATCGGGCCTTGCATAATAGGCTGAGAAGTGCGTTCTGCCTATTAGGTACGACATATATATATATATATATATATATATATATATATATATATATATATATATATATATATATATATATATATATATATATATATATATGTCGTACCTAGTAGCCAGAACGCACTTCTCTGCCTACTCTGCAAGGCCCGATAGGTTGGGTTAGGTTAGGTAGGGTTGGTTAGGTTCGGGCATATATCTACGTTAATTTTAACTCCAATGAAAAAAAATTGACCTCATACATTATGAAATGGGTAGATTATCATTTCATAAGAAAAAAATTAAAGAAAATATATTAATGCAGGAAAACTTGGCTTATTAGGCAAATCGGGCCTTGCATAGTAGGCCGAGAAGTGCGTTCTGGCTACTAGGTACGACATATATATATATATATATATATATATATATATATATATATATATATATATATATATATATATATATATATATATGTCGTACCTAGTAGCCAGAACGCACTTCTCAGCCTACTATGCAAGGCCTGATTTGCCTAATAAGCCAAGTTTTCCTGAATTAATAGATTTTCTCAAATTTTTTTCTTATGAAATGATAAAGCTACCCATTTCATTATATATGAGGTCAATATTTTTTATTGGAGTTAAAATTAACGTAGATATATGACCGAACCTAACCAACCCTACCTAACCTAACCTAACCTATCTTTATAGGTTAGGTTAGGTTAGGTAGCCGAAAAAGTTAGGTTAGGTTAGGTTAGGTAGGTTAGGTAGTCGAAAAATAAATAATTCATGAAAACTTGGCTTATTAGGCAAATCGGGCCTTGCATAGTAGGCTGAGAAGTGCGTTCTGGCTACTAGGTACGACATATATATATATATAGATATATATATATATATATATATATATATATATATATATATATATATATATATATATATATATATATATATATACATATATATATATATATATATATATGAATGAAAACTCACACCCCAGAAGTGACTCGAACCCATACTCCCAGAAGCAACGCAACTGGTAACTACAGGGCGCCTTAATCCGCTTGACCATCACGGCCGTCAAAAGGAAGTGATAGCCGAGGCTATTTGAGCCACTTCCCCGACGGCAACTCGGATGGTAATCTTGGGCATAGCATTTCACCAAATCACCTCATTCTTTGGGGCACACGTGAGGAACACAAATGCGAACAAGCCTGAATGGTCCCCAGGACTATATGCGAATGAAAACTCACACCCCAGAAGTGACTCGAACCCATACTCCCAGAAGCAACGCAACTGGTAACTACAGGGCGCCTTAATCCGCTTGACCATCACGGCCGTCAAAAGGAAGTGATAGCCGAGGCTATTTGAGCCACTTCCCCGACGGCAACTCGGATGGTAATCTTGGGCATAGCATTTCACCAAATCACCTCATTCTTTGGGGCACACGTGAGGAACACAAATGCGAACAAGCCTGAATGGTCCCCAGGACTATATGCGAATGAAAACTCACACCCCAGAAGTGACTCGAACCCATACTCCCAGAAGCAACGCAACTGGTAACTACAGGGTGCCTTAATCCGCTTGACCATCACGGCCGTCAAAAGGAAGTGATAGCCGAGGCTATTTGAGCCACTTCCCCGACGGCAACTCGGATGGTAATCTTGGGCATAGCATTTCACCAAATCACCTCATTCTTTGGGGCACACGTGAGGAACACAAATGCGAACAAGCCTGAATGGTCCCCAGGACTATATGCGAATGAAAACTCACACCCCAGAAGTGACTCGAACCCATACTCCCAGAAGCAACGCAACTGGTAACTACAGGGCGCCTTAATCCGCTTGACCATCACGGCCGTCAAAAGGAAGTGATAGCCGAGGCTATTTGAGCCACTTCCCCGACGGCAACTCAGATGGTAATCTTGGGCATAGCATTTCACCAAATCACCTCATTCTTTGGGGCACACGTGAGGAACACAAATGCGAACAAGCCTGAATGGTCCCCAGGACTATATGCGAATGAAAACTCACACCCCAGAAGTGACTCGAACCCATACTCCCAGAAGCAACGCAACTGGTAACTACAGGGCGCCTTAATCCGCTTGACCATCACGGCCGTCAAAAGGAAGTGATAGCCGAGGCTATTTGAGCCACTTCCCCGACGGCAACTCGGATGGTAATCTTGGGCATAGCATTTCACCAAATCACCTCATTCTTTGGGGCACACGTGAGGAACACAAATGCGAACAAGCCTGAATGGTCCCCAGGACTATATGCGAATGAAAACTCACACCCCAGAAGTGACTCGAACCCATACTCCCAGAAGCAACGCAACTGGTAACTACAGGGCGCCTTAATCCGCTTGACCATCACGGCCGTCAAAAGGAAGTGATAGCCGAGGCTATTTGAGCCACTTCCCCGACGGCAACTCGGATGGTAATCTTGGGCATAGCATTTCACCAAATCACCTCATTCTTTGGGGCACACTTGAGGAACACAAATGCGAACAAGCCTGAATGGTCCCCAGGACTATATGCGAATGAAAACTCACACCCCAGAAGTGACTCGAACCCATACTCCCAGAAGCAACGCAACTGGTAACTACAGGGCGCCTTAATCCGCTTGACCATCACGGCCATCACGGCCTTTTTGACGGCCGTGATGGTCAAGCGGATTAAGGCGCCCTGTAGTTACCAGTTGCGTTGCTTCTGGGAGTATGGGTTCGAGTCACTTCTGGGGTGTGAGTTTTCATTCGCATATAGTCCTGGGGACCATTCAGGCTTGTTCGCATTTGTGTTCCTCACGTGTGCCCCAAAGAATGAGGTGATTTGGTGAAATGCTATGCCCAAGATTACCATCCGAGTTGCCGTCGGGGAAGTGGCTCAAATAGCCTCGGCTATCACTTCCTTTTGACGGCCGTGATGGTCAAGCGGATTAAGGCGCCCTGTAGTTACCAGTTGCGTTGCTTCTGGGAGTATGGGTTCGAGTCACTTCTGGGGTGTGAGTTTTCATTCGCATATAGTCCTGGGGACCATTCAGGCTTGTTCGCATTTGTGTTCCTCACGTGTGCCCCAAAGAATGAGGTGATTTGGTGAAATGCTATGCCCAAGATTACCATCCGAGTTGCCGTCGGGGAAGTGGCTCAAATAGCCTCGGCTATCACTTCCTTTTGACGGCCGTGATGGTCAAGCGGATTAAGGCGCCCTGTAGTTACCAGTTGCGTTGCTTCTGGGAGTATGGGTTCGAGTCACTTCTGGGGTGTGAGTTTTCATTCGCATATAGTCCTGGGGACCATTCAGGCTTGTTCGCATTTGTGTTCCTCACGTGTGCCCCAAAGAATGAGGTGATTTGGTGAAATGCTATGCCCAAGATTACCATCCGAGTTGCCGTCGGGGAAGTGGCTCAAATAGCCTCGGCTATCACTTCCTTTTGACGGCCGTGATGGTCAAGCGGATTAAGGCGCCCTGTAGTTACCAGTTGCGTTGCTTCTGGGAGTATGGGTTCGAGTCACTTCTGGGGTGTGAGTTTTCATTCGCATATAGTCCTGGGGACCATTCAGGCTTGTTCGCATTTGTGTTCCTCACGTGTGCCCCAAAGAATGAGGTGATTTGGTGAAATGCTATGCCCAAGATTACCATCCGAGTTGCCGTCGGGGAAGTGGCTCAAATAGCCTCGGCTATCACTTCCTTTTGACGGCCGTGATGGTCAAGCGGATTAAGGGTCCCTGTAGTTACCAGTTGCGTTGCTTCTGGGAGTTTGGGTTCGAGTCACTTCTGGGGTGTGAGTTTTCATTCGCATATAGTCCTGGGGACCATTCAGGCTTGTTCGCATTTGTGTTCCTCACGTGTGCCCCAAAGAATGAGGTGATTTGGTGAAATGCTATGCCCAAGATTACCATCCGAGTTGCCGTCGGGGAAGTGGCTCAAATAGCCTCGGCTATCACTTCCTTTTGACGGCCGTGATGGTCAAGCGGATTAAGGCGCCCTGTAGTTACCAGTTGCGTTGCTTCTGGGAGTATGGGTTCGAGTCACTTCTGGGGTGTGAGTTTTCATTCGCATATAGTCCTGGGGACCATTCAGGCTTGTTCGCATTTGTGTTCCTCACGTGTGCCCCAAAGAATGAGGTGATTTGGTGAAATGCTATGCCCAAGATTACCATCCGAGTTGCCGTCGGGGAAGTGGCTCAAATAGCCTCGGCTATCACTTCCTTTTGACGGCCGTGATGGTCAAGCGGATTAAGGCGCCCTGTAGTTACCAGTTGCGTTGCTTCTGGGAGTATGGGTTCGAGTCACTTCTGGGGTGTGAGTTTTCATTCGCATATAGTCCTGGGGACCATTCAGGCTTGTTCGCATATATATATATATGTATACTCCAAAGAGGCTCCAATTTCGAACTTGCCAAAGCCTGTGCTACTTGGAACGTTTTGTTCTGAGTAGCTGAATCTAAAACAACAACAACAACCTTATAAGCTACACTGTGTTGCCTGGTGGATAAGGAAATCAAAAGACAAGCTTTTGCTAAAGGAAGTCTGCTTAGCAGAGAAGCTAAAGTCAAATTTCGAGGAAAAAATTCTCCTCAAAGAGTCTGAAAAATGGGACTCCACAGGGAGAAATACTAAGCCCTTTCTTCTTCAACTGTCTCATGGAACAATTCATGAAGCTCAAGTTATCAAAGGCCAAACTGCTTAACTATGCAGACAACTTTGTGGTCATCATCAATGGCAAAGGCGTCAGGAACCATGCACAAAAATGCCTAGACATCATCTGTAATTGATCGACGAGAAATAATAGAATTGGCGTAATATTGAATGATAGTATCACTTGAAACTAGTTTCATAAAGCCAATTTGAAAAGTGAATTGGAAATTGTATGAATCTTTTTAAATTTTAAAACATTTTCATTTATCTGTTGTACATATTTTTTCTTCTTCGTTTTGCTTGATGAAAGAGAATAATTCTTCAGAGATTGACCTGATGTCTTCTTATACTGTTCAGCCGCGTCAATCTAACTCAACCAAAGTGTAGAAAGAGACCAATAAATATAAATGAAACTACTTATATATGGAGCAGAATATTTATAAGACTGGTTCTTATAGAGGAGCAGACTTACAATTATAAATATTAAAGCTAAACATAAAATTAATAATTCCCATTTTGAACTTGAAATTAAGTTTTCCACTTGTTGTATTTTAAATTCTGCCGTTCCAATGGGATAATGTTTATATTTGGCTTCATGAATTATATGGTGACTCATATCGCTCATTTTCGTATCTTTCTCGTAAGTTTCAGAATTGATCTTATGAGTAATTGCTTGACCAAGACGGTTTACTTCAAAGTGATTAAGCAAGTCTACAATCACCTTGCCTTCCTCTAGATAATTTGTGGTAGTCCCGTCCATAGCAATTATGCTTGCACATATGGGGTAAAAACGAATGATTTCATATATGGCTGATAAATATATCATATCTCGTGTTATTTGCGGTGTGGTTACAGATTGTGATGATCCCAGTTTAATATATTGACCTAAATCTATGTCTTGTTCCAACAATTTATGAAGCATTTCCTTCCTTATGAATGTTATTTAATGTAGCATGGGCCATTCCTTTATTATACCCTCCAATATTATTGATACATAAATATATTTCAAATTGTAACAATACAAGTTACACTGATAAAATAATTGCTTATGAAGTCGAGAGACCAGATAAAAGCAGCAGTGACAATGTAATGCACATTTCGACCAAAGACGGTCGGAAGGTCATCACCCAAAGTTGAACTACGATTTTGAGCTGGTAGTTATGTCGTTAATTATCGCACTTGAAGTGCGTCACGGAGGATGTTTCTGATAAATGTTTTAACAGTCTTCAAATGATTTTAGGCACTTGAATTGTAACTTCAATTTCGGTTAAAATAATGGCTCCTTCTTTTAATAATGTTAATAAATCAGAAAATTCTGCTTCTAAATATTTCATAAAAACATCCAATGGCTGTTATAATTATATTATGTTATAATATAAACAGATGGCTCGTCTGTTCTAAGGAGTCATTGTATTTTGGGAGATTTCTCATTAAGTTAGTTTGCAGTCTTCATGCTTTTATACTAAATGTTTTCATTCGGCTATTAACTGCCAGTAATGTTTAGTATTTCAAGTCGAATAAACAAAATGCATTTCAGTGAGTGAATTGCGCAGTATTCACTCGCAGAATTGTGGGCAATTCTGAGAATTGATCATTGTGATAAGCCTTGATATGCTGATTATGGCTCCAGGAAGTGTATCTATTATATTTTTATTTCCATCTAAAAATAATTTCCATTAATCAAGTGTCCAAGCTTTTCACCACCCATTGGTAATTTAAATTATTCAAAACTTAAATATAATTTTGCGAAATGACTAGTTTATATGTAATATATGTCTGTGATAACACGAGATAAGCCTTAAGCCTTCTAGCGGTTATCTGTGTCATGATGTTCAGGTGGGAGTCACTATTGTGATACTAGCCTTCCCTGGCTGTGTTGCCTACACCAGGTGTTGTGTGTGTTCTACCAGTCCCTGCTGGGTGTCTACTAGCCTCTGGCGGACGTTTACCAGCCCCTGGTTGACGCCTACCAGTCCCTGGCGGACGTTTACCAGCCCCTGGTGAACGCCTACCAGTCCCTGGCGGACGTTTACCAGCCCCTGGTGAACGCCTAGCAGTCCCTGGTTGACGCCTAGCAGTCCCTGGTGGATGTTTACCAGCCCCTGGCACACGCATACCAGCCCCTGGCGGACGCTTATCAGCCCCTGGTGGACACCTACTAGCCCCTGGTGGACGTCTACCAGTCCCTGGCGGACGACAAACAACGCTACACCAAGTAAGAATTTAATGTCTCTTGTTACTCTTTAGTGACGGAGTAACTCTGAAAAACAAAGTCGAAATCATATAAAAATCCTGGCGTTATTCATGTCGCAATGTCTACAAAGAATCAAAGCGTTTCTACCGTACATTCAAAAACAAGCTGTACAAGTTAAGACAGGCTAACGCCTAATCTCTATATGTATTTCACAGCAAGTGGAAGAGATGAAGAGACAATAATACGTTGGTTTTGAAGATCTGTAAGTCTAGATCCGTGATGCTCACTTCACATTAATTAAGTCCCGACTCACACGCACGATAGCCAGTCATCATGACTCGTGTTTGGACTGACTTCTATTGTAATTGTTATTTTGGGACCGGTTAGTTCGCCATTCTGCCCCTTATGGAATTGGGTTTCCTTTGTTGTTTATAATATTATAAAGATCAATTTATTAATTAGAATATTCAGTTACATAGGATAATGACTGCCCATTGATCTCTAGAAGGTTATTATGGTCATGACAAAAACTCACTGACCAACAAATTTACTTTAGTCCTAAGGATATCCTAGGATTAGAGGAAACTATTATTCTATATATACACTGAGGAGATGATTACATCGGTTGGCGTACTAACCATCGTCTACAAAATTTGCCTTGATATTCTACCCTGACAATATCTGAGGGGTTATTAAGACCACCATTAACTGACCAATCAGCAAATGCACATGTCCAGTATAGAGTCTAGGAATAATGGAAACTCTCAGTGTATATACCACTCTTGGTGTATATATCATTCCATCTCCCAAAGGATTTAGTTATTGTTTTTATCCCTTCGTCATAAGGCTGTCATGGCTGTATCCTAGTACCCAACTCCAGATATTATAGTTCAGTTTATTTCGTTTCGTTATTGTCATGTATCGATTCATATAATACGATTTTTTGCATTTTGATGTTCATGATAAAATTTATGGGAATGTTAATAAAGATATCGAATAATAAATAAATATCATAAAAATAACATAAGATTTAGTTTTTCTGGCCTATGGTTGTTTTCCACAACTCTTTATAAATTTATTTTTAATTTTGCCCGAGTCTTTCTCAAACCTGGTCAGCCGAGCGGTCAGCCGAGCGAGCGGGGAGCCGGTCAGCCGAGCGGACAGCACGCTGGGCTTGTGATCCTGTGGTCCTGGGTTCGATCCCAGGCGCCGGCGAGAAACAATGAGCAGAGTTTCTTTCACCCTATGCCCCTGTTACCTAGCAACAAAATAGGTACCTGGGTGTTAGTCGGCTGTCACGGCCTGCTTCCTGGGGGTGGAGGCCTGGTCGAGGACCGGGCCGCGGGGACACTAAAAAGCCCCGAAATCATCTCAAGATAACCTACGATGATTTCGTTTCTATTTTATTCTGAAAATATTGGTCGTTTTCTTATTTCAACAATGACCTGCCACTGTATATTTTTCTCCTGATGTATGGGAAACATTTACAGTTTCCCACAGTATATGTTTCTCAACTCTCGTGCAATGATTATCATGCAATAAATATCACAATTATGTATTTCTGTTATTTTCAAAGTGTTATGATACCAGAGTCCATCATAACTCTATACTCTGCCTTCTTTGAGAATTGTTCGTATCGGTTAACCAGAATGCTGGACTACAAAATAATATTTAATATTGGTTAGGATATATAAATTTATGTAATTAGATTATCAGGTTATATATGTATTTTCATGAAATATTTAAGGTAAACAAGATGAAGCCTGGCAAATCTTTGACGTCATCATAAATGATGAAGGTTTACAGACCAAATTATCTAATGTTACCTGTAGGAGGAGACCTGTGATGTTATGGTTCATCGAGACCATCTCTGGATTGGATGGCGTCTTCTTCTTGGGTGTTTTGACATCAGGGAGATAGAGTCATCACCCAATGAACCCTGTTGTTATTCGGGCCATCGCTTCATTAAATCCACATATATATTTTAGACGATATGGTCCAGGACAACTTCGAGCTCAATTTTAGATGGGAGTTGCTGAATACCTTTTTATAACTCGAAGGTGCAGGATTTTTGGGGAGATGACAGTTAATAACTCAGAAATGTCCTACCGATTGAAAAAAATTTAATGATTTGTACAGTGAGATTGTTGATGTCCCAATTTCTGCTTGTCCGAATCTGACAGTCAATTGCAGCCTGGATTTGATTGATTGAGGTACAGCCAAGACGAAATATTAAACATTAATTAATTTATGGGATAGAGGAAGCAACACATATTCCTTTATTTACTAGATTGAGGATTCAACTCATATTGATTCATTTACAACGTAGCAAGAGCAACACATGCAGTGGCCGGTGGCTGAGCGGACAGCGATCACATACAGTGGCTGAGCGGACAGCGATCACATACAGTGGCTGAGCGGACAGCGATCACATACAGTGGCAACTGGCTGAGCGAAGAACAGCACGCTGGACGCGTGATCCTGTGGTCTCGGGTTCGATTCCGGGCGCCGGCGAAAAAAATGGGCAGATTTTCTTTCACCCTAACGCCCTCTGTTACCTAGCAGTAAATAGGTACCTGGGAGTTAGTCAGCTGTCACGGGCTGCTTCCTGGGGTGTGTGTGAAAGTGTGGTGTGGGCGAAAAAATAGTAGTTAGTGACAGTTCAGAGGAGGGCCGAAAGAGCAGAGCTCAACCCTCGCAAGCACAACTAGGTGAATACACGTTGATTCATTTACAGAATATAGGACACAACACATAGTAATTAATTTACTAGATAGAGGATGTAACTCATATTGATTAATTTACAAGTTAAAGGGCATAACAAACATTGACTCATTTACAGGGTAAGTCATGCGAAACATGTTGATTCACTTACAGGATAGAGGACAACACATTTATTCATTTAGAGGGGAGAAGGCAATACATTGATTCATTTAGAGGAGAGAACGCAACACATTGGTTCATATACAGGATAGAGAATGCAACACATATTGATTAATTTACAGGATAGCATGCATGGATACAGGCATGCAGTATATATTGACCCATTTACACGACAGAGGACACAACGAATATTGATTACTTTACAGGATGGAGGACTCAACATATTGCTTAATTTATAGAATAGAGAACACAACACATATTGAGCCATATGCAGGATAGAGGACCCAACATATATTGGTTAATTTACAAAATGGAGGATGCAAAACATTGATTCATTTACATTTACATTCTTTACAGGACAGGACGCTAGACATATTGATTCATTTACCTGATAGAGGATGCAACTCACATGGATTAATTTACAGCATAAACACCGCAACAATCATTGATTCATTTGCAGGATAGAGAACGCAACATATATGTTTAATCATTTACAGGATAGAAGACGTAACATATTGATTCATTTACAGGGTGGAGGATGCAATACATATTTATTTATTTACAAGAGAGAAAGAGAGAGAGAGAACACAACACCTGCTGATTCATCTACAAGTAGAGAACTGAATATATGTTGATTTACTTACAGGATAAAGAATGCAATGCACACTAATTCATTTACAGTATAGAGGAACCATCACACATTGATAAATTTACAGCAATGATGACGCAGTATAAATTGATAAGTTTACAGCATTAAAGATAACATACATTGACTAATTTACTGAGTAGAGGACTCAACTCACATTTATTTATTTACAGGAAAGAGAACACTATATAAATATTGATAAATTAACAGCAAAGATACCACAGCAAAAAAATCTTAATTCTTTTCTTGTTGTTTATAAATCAAAACTTTATTTATTTATGTTAATTTGCTACTATAGATGGTGATTTCTCTGGTCCATTGTTTTCCTTCCTGATTTTACCTCTAAAGTATTAAACATGCAACTAAACACTTTTTTCCTTGAATATTGTTTGGGCGTCAGACTTGTTAGTACAGTCCAACAGCTTAAGTTCCGCTCCAAGCTTGGTGGTAATAAGGGAGAAGCAGACTAAAGTATACCACAAGACCACTCGACCCTTAACTTAAGCTTGGTTGTAATAATAGTGAAGGTCACTAAAGTAAACCACAAGACCACTCAACCCTTAACATAAACCTGGTTGTAATAATAGTGAAGGTCACTAAAGAAAACCACAAGACCACTCGACCCTTAAACTTGGTTGTAATAATAGTGAAGGTCACTAAAGTAAACCACAAGACCACTCGACCCTTAAACTTGGTTGTAATAATAGTGAAGGTCACTAAAGTAAACCACAAGACCACTCGACCCTTAACTTAAACTTGGTTGTAATAATTGTGAAGGTCACTAGAGTAAACCACAAGACCACTCGACCCTTTACATAAACCTGGTTACAATAACAGTGAAGGTCACTAGAGTAAACCACAAGACCACTCGACCCTTTACATAAACCTGGTTACAATAATAGTGAAGGTCACTAGAGTAAACCACAAGACCACTCGACCCTTTACATAAACCTGGTTACAATAACAGTGAAGGTCACTAAAGTAAACCACAAGACCACTCGACCCTTTACATAAACCTGGTTACAATAACAGTGAAGGTCACTAGAGTAAACCACAAGACCACTCGACCCATTACATAAACCTGGTTACAATAATAGTGAAGGTCACTAGAGTAAACCACAAGACCACTCGACCCTTTACATAAACCTGGTTACAATAACAGTGAAGGTCACTAAAGTAAACCACAAGAACAATAAACACAAACGTTTTCTGACGTTTTTATTTGGTAGCAGAAAGGTCACCTGTAACTATTTATAAAAAGGATCCCATTATATAATTTTTTACACAGAAATCCCAATAACGTGATACATCAATGAGCATCCAGCACACTGGTTCGAATCCTCATCAACGCCCTTGGGAATTTGTTCAGAAATTTTTATCTTGGACCCCCATTTTTCTAACCATTTTACTTTATCCTGTATTATGTTTACTACATATATTTCTCTCTAATACACGCACACAACCCTCACAAAGGAGCCCATAGCAACAGTTTAACTACCAGGAACCTATTTTTTGCTAGGGAAGCATGAGTATCATGTGAAATTCCTCGACTGTTAATCGAACCCAGACCATTAGTACTATGTCCCCTGATCGCCGTCCACTCAGCCGCGAAGCTCCCCTGTACTCACCTAGTTATGCTTGTTTTGTTGACGTTTTGCTCTTTGGTCCAACCTCTTGACTGTCAATCAACTGGTGTAAAGATTCCTGAGCCTACTGGGCTCTATCATAGATGCATTTCAAACTATATGTGGAGTCCACCCCTACACATAGACTCCACTACATTACATTTAATACATTCAATTTGTTAACGTCCCTGAACCTGAAAAAGGTTCTTTCCAATGTCTCTGTAGCTCATTTGGTACGCAGTTTCCTCCTCTGTCCTCTTGATCGTGTTTCACCCAAGTTAAATTTTTCCTCTTGGTCCACCCCGTCAATTCCTCTCATACTTTTGTAGGTGGTGATCATGTCTCCCCTTACTTCTAAGGGATGTGAGGTTTAGCTCCTGCAGCCTTTCCTTGTAACTCCTACCTCTCAATTCTGGGAGCAGTCTGGTGGCATTCCTCTGAATCTTCTCTAACTTTGTATTTTATTTAACTAGGTATGCATTCCAGGCTGGAGCCGCATACTACAGGATTGGTCTGACATAAGTGGTATACAAGGTTCTGAATGACTCCTTACACAAGTGTCTAAAGGCAGTTCTTATGTTGGCCAATCTAGTATATACTGCTAATGATATCCTTTTGATATGGGTTTCTGGTAACAGGTTCTGAGTAATATCAGCCCCCCAGATCTTCATCTCTATTTAATCTTGCATGATTTTACCTCCCAGATAATACCTTGTATTCGGCCTTCTGTTCCCTTCACTTAATTGCATTACTTTTCACTTAACTGAGTTAACCTTTTTGTAGCTATTTTCTAGACCATTCCTCCAGTTTGTCAAGGTCGTCCTGTAGTCTCTGTTTATCTTCATCTGTCTTGATTCGTCTCATAATTTTTGCATCATCAGCGAACATTGATAGGAATGAGTCTGTACCCTGTGTAATATCGCTTACATATATCAGAAACAGGACGGGAAGAAGTTCATCTGTGTGTATGTATTCACCTAGTTTTCACCTACTTGTGCTTCCGGGGATTGAGTTCTGGCTCTTTCGGCCTGTCTCTTAACTGTCAATCAATTGACCTATTTTTTCCACACACACCCCCAGAAAGCAGCCCATAGCAGCTGTCTAACTCCCAGGCACCTATTTACTGTTAGCTAACAGCAGTATCAGGGTGAAAGAAACTCTGCCCATTTGTTTCCACCATCGCAGGGAATCGATCCCTGGTCCCTAAGTTTATGAGTCCTAAGTGCTGTCCACTTGACCGTCTGGCCCAGTGTGTGTACTTACCTAGTTGTGCTTGCGGGGGCTGAGATCTGGCTTTTTGGTCCAAACTCTCAACTGTCAATCAACTGGTGTAACGGTTCCTAATCCTATTGGGCTCTATCATTTCTACACTTGAAACTGTGTATGGAGTCAGCCTCCACCACATCACTTCCTGATACATTCCATTTGTATACTACTCTGATATGAAAAAAATCTTTCTAATGCCTCTGTGGTTCATTTGGTCACTCAATTTCCACCTGTGTCTCATAGTGGATGTGCCACTTGTGGTAAATAGTCTGTCTTTATCTACCCTATCAATTCCTCTGAGAATCTTATCCTAATATAACACAATAATAACAATTCAAATAAACTAATTGGAAACAATATAATGAGAATAAAGAAAAATGTTCGGCCTATTAGGCAAATCGGGCCTTGCATAGTAGCCCGAGAAGTGCGTTCTGGCTACTAGGTACGACATATACATACATATATATATATATATATATATATATATATATATATATATATATATATATATATATATATATATATATATATATATATATATGTCGTACCTAGTAGCCAGACGCACTTCTCGGCCTACTATGCATGGCCCGATTTGCCTAATAAGCCAAGTTTTCTGAAATTATTATATTTTCTCTAATTTTTTTCTTATGAAATGATAAAGCTACCCATTTCATTATGTATGAGATAAATTTTTTTGTATTGGAGTTAAAATTAACGTAGATATATGACCGAACCTAACCAACCCTACCTAACCTATCTTTATAGGTTAGGTTAGGTTAGATAGCCGAAAAAGTTAGGTTAGGTAAGGTTAGGTAGGTTAGGTTGCCGAAAAACAATTAATTCATGAAAACTTGGCTTATTAGGCAAATCGGGCCTTGCATAGTAGGCTGAGAAGTGCGTTCTGGCTACTAGGTACGACATATATATATATATATATATATATATATATATATATATATATATATATATATATATATATATATATATATATATATATATATATATATATATATATATGTCGTACCTAGTAGCCAGAACGCACTTCTCAGCCTACTATGCAAGGCCCGATTTGCCTAATAAGCCAAGTTATCCTGAATTAATATATTTTCTCTATTTTTTTTCTTATGAAATGATAAAGCTACCCATTTCATTATGTATGAGGTCAATTTTTTTTATTGGAGTTAAAATTAACGTAGATATATGACCGAACCTAACTAACCCTACCTAACCTAACCTACCCTATCTTAATAGGTTAGGCTTGGTTTGGTAGTCGAAAAAGTTAGGTTATGTTAGGTTAGGTAGGTTAGGTAGTCGAAAAACAATTAATTCATGAAAACTTAGCTTATTAGGCAAATTGGGCCTTGCATAGTAGGCTGAGAAGTGCGTTCTGGCTACTAGGTACGACATATATATATATATATATATATATATATATATATATATATATATATATATATATATATATATATATATATATATATATAAATATATATATATATATATATATATATATATATATATATATATATATGTCGTACCTAGTAGCCAGAACGCACTTCTCAGCCTACTATGCAAGGCCCGATTTGCATAATAAGCCAAGTTTTCCTGAATTAATATATATTCTCTAATTTTTTTCTTATGAAATGATAAAGCTACCCATTTCATTATGTATGAGGTCAATTTATTGTTATTGCAGTTAAAATTAACGTAGATATATGACCGAACCTAACCAACCCTACCTAACCTAACCTAACCCATCTTTATTGGTTAGGTTAGGTTAGGTAGCCGAAAAAGTTAGGTTAGGTTAGGTTAGGTAGGTTAGGTTGCCGAAAAACAATTAATTCATGAAAACTTGGCTTATTAGGCAAATTGGGCCTTGCATAGTAAGCTGAGAAGTGCGTTCTGGCTACTAGGTACGACATATATATATATATATATATATATATATATATATATATATATATATATATATATATATATATATATATATATATATATATATATATATATATATATATATATATATATATATATATATATATATATATATATGAATGAAAACTCACACCCCAGAAGTGACTCGAACCCATACTCCCAGAAGCAACGCAACTGGTAACTACAGGGCGCCTTAATCCGCTTGACCATCACGGCCGTCAAAAGGAAGTGATAGCCGAGGCTATTTGAGCCACTTCCCCGACGGCAACTCGGATGGTAATCTTGGGCATAGCATTTCACCAAATCACCTCATTCTTTGGGGCACACGTGAGGAACACAAATGCGAACAAGCCTGAATGGTCCCCAGGACTATATGCGAATGAAAACTCACACCCCAGAAGTGACTCGAACCCATACTCCCAGAAGCAACGCAACTGGTAACTACAGGGCGCCTTAATCCGCTTGACCATCACGGCCGTCAAAAGGAAGTGATAGCCGAGGCTATTTGAGCCACTTCCCCGACGGCAACTCGGATGGTAATCTTGGGCATAGCATTTCACCAAATCACCTCATTCTTTGGGCCACACGTGAGGAACACAAATGCGAACAAGCCTGAATGGTCCCCAGGACTATATGCGAATGAAAACTCACACCCCAGAAGTGACTCGAACCCATACTCCCAGAAGCAACGCAACTGGTAACTACAGGGCGCCTTAATCCGCTTGACCATCACGGCCGTCAAAAGGAAGTGATAGCCGAGGCTATTTGAGCCACTTCCCCGACGGCAACTCGGATGGTAATCTTGGGCATAGCATTTCACCAAATCACCTCATTCTTTGGGGCACACGTGAGGAACACAAATGCGAACAAGCCTGAATGGTCCCCAGGACTATATGCGAATGAAAACTCACACCCCAGAAGTGACTCGAACCCATACTCCCAGAAGCAACGCAACTGGTAACTACAGGGCGCCTTAATCCGCTTGACCATCACGGCCGTCAAAAGGAAGTGATAGCCGAGGCTATTTGAGCCACTTCCCCGACGGCAACTCGGATGGTAATCTTGGGCATAGCATTTCACCAAATCACCTCATTCTTTGGGGCACACGTGAGGAACACAAATGCGAACAAGCCTGAATGGTCCCCAGGACTATATGCGAATGAAAACTCACACCCCAGAAGTGACTCGAACCCATACTCCCAGAAGCAACGCAACTGGTAACTACAGGGCGCCTTAATCCGCTTGACCATCACGGCCGTCAAAAGGAAGTGATAGCCGAGGCTATTTGAGCCACTTCCCCGACGGCAACTCGGATGGTAATCTTGGGCATAGCATTTCACCAAATCACCTCATTCTTTGGGGCACACGTGAGGAACACAAATGCGAACAAGCCTGAATGGTCCCCAGGACTATATGCGAATGAAAACTCACACCCCAGAAGTGACTCGAACCCATACTCCCAGAAGCAACGCAACTGGTAACTACAGGGCGCCTTAATCCGCTTGACCATCATCATCATTCTGGGGTGTGAGTTTTCATTCGCATATAGTCCTGGGGACCATTCAGGCTTGTTCGCATTTGTGTTCCTCACGTGTGCCCCAAAGAATGAGGTGATTTGGTGAAATGCTATGCCCAAGATTACCATCCGAGTTGCCGTCGGGGAAGTGGCTCAAATAGCCTCGGCTATCACTTCCTTTTGACGGCCGTGATGGTCAAGCGGATTAAGGCGCCCTGTAGTTACCAGTTGCGTTGCTTCTGGGAGTATGGGTTCGAGTCACTTCTGGGGTGTGAGTTTTCATTCGCATATAGTCCTGGGGACCATTCAGGCTTGTTCGCATTTGTGTTCCTCGCGTGTGCCCCAAAGAATGAGGTGATTTGGTGAAATGCTATGCCCAAGATTACCATCCGAGTTGCCGTCGGGGAAGTGGCTCAAATAGCCTCGGCTATCACTTCCTTTTGACGGCCGTGATGGTCAAGCGGATTAAGGCGCCCTGTAGTTACCAGTTGCGTTGCTTCTGGGAGTATGGGTTCGAGTCACTTCTGGGGTGTGAGTTTTCATTCGCATATAGTCCTGGGGACCATTCAGGCTTGTTCGCATTTGTGTTCCTCACGTGTGCCCCAAAGAATGAGGTGATTTGGTGAAATGCTATGCCCAAGATTACCATCCGAGTTGCCGTCGGGGAAGTGGCTCAAATAGCCTCGGCTATCACTTCCTTTTGACGGCCGTGATGGTCAAGCGGATTAAGGCGCCCTGTAGTTACCAGTTGCGTTGCTTCTGGGAGTATGGGTTCGAGTCACTTCTGGGGTGTGAGTTTTCATTCGCATATAGTCCTGGGGACCATTCAGGCTTGTTCGCATTTGTGTTCCTCACGTGTGCCCCAAAGAATGAGGTGATTTGGTGAAATGCTATGCCCAAGATTACCATCCGAGTTGCCGTCGGGGAAGTGGCTCAAATAGCCTCGGCTATCACTTCCTTTTGACGGCCGTGATGGTCAAGCGGATTAAGGCGCCCTGTAGTTACCAGTTGCGTTGCTTCTGGGAGTATGGGTTCGAGTCACTTCTGGGGTGTGAGTTTTCATTCGCATATAGTCCTGGGGACCATTCAGGCTTGTTCGCATTTGTGTTCCTCACGTGTGCCCCAAAGAATGAGGTGATTTGGTGAAATGCTATGCCCAAGATTACCATCCGAGTTGCCGTCGGGGAAGTGGCTCAAATAGCCTCGGCTATCACTTCCTTTTGACGGCCGTGATGGTCAAGCGGATTAAGGCGCCCTGTAGTTACCAGTTGCGTTGCTTCTGGGAGTATGGGTTCGAGTCACTTCTGGGGTGTGAGTTTTCATTCGCATATAGTCCAGGGGACCATTCAGGCTTGTTCGCATATATATATATATATATATATATATATATATATATTGGTGTATACTGGCAGCAGGTTTTCTTTCAAACATGTTTCATTGAATATGACCGCATATTCTGTATTTATTATTTTCTGGTTTAGGGCTTCTATCCCTCTAACTATTTTCTTAGCATCAGGGCTTAATTGAAATAGGAGTTCTCCAAAACTCATTTTCGTACTTTTAAGGTGAAGAAAAGAAGTGATTTACTATAGAGTGTATTACACTTATTTGTATAATTTGCACGACGTTTCGAACGTCCATGGTTCATTCTCAAGTGAACAGATCTTACAATACTAGTTGATTTTATACCCGCATTAGGTCAGGTGATAATACAATGAAGATGAAAACACGGGGGGATACATAAGGGATAAACATAGGGGCTGCAGAAGGCTTATTGGCCCATACGAGGCATCTCCTATCCAAACACAAAGATTAATCCAGTGTAATTGGCCTGTTATGTTGGACATTGTCTTCTGTGTTGGCATCGATATGTTCTTGTCTTGTCCTTACTCTCATGGTGGGTAGAGTAAATAGTTCCGTGATTTGGGTGTTCATGGTAGGTCGCTCTATTCTTATGTGAATTGCCTCAAGAATTTGTAATCTTCTTGAATCTTGGGTTTTGTCTATTATGCAAGTATTCTTGTTCAACATTTCTCTTGTTAGAGTAATGTCATGGGCTTGTCTCATGTGATTCCTAGGGGCACCAGATTGAAGATGGCAAATCTGGTGCCTAAAATATATATATATATATATGATTGAAGATGCCATCTTCAATCTGGTGCCCCTAGGAATCACATGAGACAAGCCCATGACATTACTCTAACAAGAGAAATGTTGAACAAGAATACTTGCATAATAGACAAAACCCAAGATTCAAGAAGATTACAAATTCTTGAGGCAATTCACATAAGAATAGAGCGACCTACCATGAACACCCAAATCACGGAACTATTTACTCTACCCACCATGAGAGTAAGGACAAGACAAGAACATATCGATGCCAACACAGAAGACAATGTCCAACATAACAGGCCAATTACACTGGATTAATCTTTGTGTTTGGATAGGAGATGCCTCGTATGGGCCAATAAGCCTTCTGCAGCCCCTATGTTTATCCCTTATGTATCCCCCCGTGTTTTCACCTTCATTATATTATCACCTGACCTAATGCGGGTATAAAATCAACTAGTATTGTAAGATCTGTTCACTTGAGAATGAACCATGGACGTTCGAAACGTCGTGCAAATTATACAAATAAGTGTAATACACTCTATAGTAAATCACTTCTTTTCTTCACCTTAAAAGTACGAAAATGAGTTTTGGAGAACTCCTATTTCAATTAAGCCCTGATGCTAAGAAAATAGTTAGAGGGATAGAAGCCCTAAACCAGAAAATAATAAATACAGAATATGCGGTCATATTCAATGAAACATATATATATATATATATATATATATATATATATATATATATATATATATATATATATATATATATATATATATATATATTAGTATATTTTGGTAGCAGTCTTTCCTATAGACATATATTATTAAATATGACCGAAAAAGTAAGATTAATAATTCTAACACGAATTTTCTCATTCTTTCGTACATTTCTTTTCACTGTTGGAGGTAATTCAAAAATCAATTCTCCAAAATTCATTTTTATTTCTAGTCTGACGCGACACGAGCGCGTTTCGTAAAACTTATTACATTTTCAAAGACTTTAGTTTACAAATACACAACTGAATAGAACTTACGCATCTCCGATTTTTTTTATATCTACATTTGAGTGGGGTGGATGGGGTGAGGTGGCATTAATAGGGTATTAATTTCATCAACACAAGACAGAACAAGAGGTGGCATTAATAGGGTATTAATTTCATCAACACAAGACAGAACACGAAACAATGGGTATTGAAATGGAAGTGATTGTAGAAAGCCTATTGGTCCATATTTCTTGATGCTTCTTTATTGGAGCGGAGTCTTGAGGTGGGTAGAATATAGTTGTGCATTAATTGGCTGTTGATTGCTGGTGTTGACTTCTTGATGTGTAGAGCCTCGCAGACGTCAAGCCGCCTGCTATCGCTGTATCTATCGATGATTTCTGTATTGTTTACTAGGATTTCTCTGGCGATGGTTTGGTTGTGGGAAGAGATTATATGTTCCTTAATGGAGCCCTGTTGTTTATGCATCGTTAAACGCCTAGAAAGAGATGTTGTTGTCTTGCCTATATACTGTGTTTTTTGGAGCTTACAGTCCCCAAGTGGGCATTTGAAGGCATAGACGACGTTGGTCTCTTTTAAAGCGTTCTGCTTTGTGTCTGGAGAGATTCTCATGAGTAGGCTGGCCGTTTTTCTGGTTTTATAGTAAATCGTCAGTTGTATCCTCTGATTTTTGTCTGTAGGGATAACGTTTCTATTAACAATATCTTTCAGGACCCTTTCCTCTGTTTTATGAGCATCTTCAGAAGGTGAAGAAAACACCTTCTGAAGATGTATTTAATATACGAAAGTACTTAAGGAAATTCCTGTTTCATTTTTCCTCCGTGGTCTGACATTGTCACATTCTTAATCACGTGTTTATTTTCGTGATATACACACACACACACATATATATATATATATATATATATATATATATATATATATATATATATATATATATATATATATATATATATATATATATATATATATATATATATATATATTCTGCGTTCTGGCTACTAGGTACGACATATATATATATATATATATATATATATATATATATATATATATATGACTGCATATTCTGTATTTATTATTTTCTGTTATTTATTATTTTATTATTGCTTCTATCCCTCTAACTATTTTCTTAGCATCAGGGCTTAATTGAAATAGGAGTTCTCCAAAACTCATTTTCGTACTTTTAAGGTGAAGAAAAGAAGTGATTTATTATAGAGTGTATTACACTTATTTACACAATTTGCACAACGTTTCGAATCTCCATGGTTCATTCTCAAGTGAACAGATCTTACAATGCTGGTTGATTTTATACCCGCACTGGGTCAGGTGATAATACAATAATGGTGAAAACATGGGGGGGGATACATAAGGGATAAATGTGAGGTGAAACATAGAGGTAACTGCAGAAGGCTTATTGGCCCATACGAGGCAGCTCCTATCTAAACACAAAGAATAATCCTGTGTAATTGGCCTGTTATGTTGGACATTGTCTTCTGTGTTGGCATCGTTATGTTCTGGTCTTGTCCATACTCTCATGGTGGGTAGAGTAAATAGTTCTGTGATTTGGGTGTTCATGGTAGGTTGTTCTATTCTTGTTCGCATTTGTGTTCCTTACGTGTGCCCCAAAGAATGAGGTGATTTGATAAAATGCTATGCCTAAGATTACCATCCGAGTGCCGGCGGGGAAGTGGTTCAAATAGCTTCAGCTATCACTTCCTTATGTCCGGTCGTGATGGTCAAGCGGATTAAGGTGTCCTGTAGTTACCAGTTGCGTTGCTTCTGGGAGTATGGGTTCAAGTCACTTCTGGGGTGTGAGTTTTCAGTCACATATAGTCCTGGGGACCATTCAGGCTTGTTCGCATATATATATATATATATATATATATATATATATATATATATATATATATATATATATATATATATATATATATATATATATATATATATATATATATATATATATATATATATATATATATATATATATATATAACTGAAAACTCACACCCCAGAAGTGACTCGAACCCATACTCCCAGGAGCAACGCAACTGGTATGTACAAGACGCCTTAATCCACTTGACCATCACGACCGGACATAATGAGGTGATAGCCTAAGCTATTTGAACCACCCCACCGCCGGCACTCGGATAGTAATCTTGGGCATAGCATTTTACCAAATCACCACATTCTTTGGGGCACACGTGAGGAACACAAATGCGAGCAAGCCTGAATGGTCCCCAGGACAATATGCAACTGAAAACTTACACCCCAGAAGTGACTCGAACCCATACTCCCAGGAGCAACGCAACTGGTATGTACAAGACGCCTTAATCCACTTGATCATCACGACCGGACATAATGAGGTGATAGCCTTAGCTATTTGAACCACCCCACCACCGGCACTCGGATAGTAATCATGGGCATAGTATTTTACCAAATCACCTCATTCTTTGGGGCACACGTGAGGAACACAAATGCGAACAAGCCTGAATGGTCCCCAGGACAATATGCAACTGAAAACTCACACCCCAGAAGTGACTCGAACCCATACTCCCAGGAGCAACGCAACTGGTATGTACAAGACGCCTTAATCCACTTGACCATCACGACCGGACATAATGAGGTGATAGCCTAAGCTATTTGAACCACCCCACCGCCGGCACTCGGAAAGTAATCTTGGGCATAGCATTTTAACAAATCACCTCATTCTTTGGGGCACACGTGAGGAACACAAATGCGAACAAGCCTGAATGGTCCCCAGGACAATATGCAACTGAAAACTTACACCCCAGAAGTGACTCGAACCCATACTCCCAGGAGCAACGCAACTGGTATGTACAAGACGCCTTAATCCACTTGATCATCACGACCGGACATAATGAGGTGATAGCCTTAGCTATTTGAACCACCCCACCACCGGCACTCGGATAGTAATCATGGGCATAGTATTTTACCAAATCACCTCATTCTTTGGGGCACACGTGAGGAACACAAATGCGAACAAGCCTGAATGGTCCCCAGGACAATATGCAACTGAAAACTTACACCCCAGAAGTGACTCGAACCCATACTCCCAGGAGCAACGCAACTGGTATGTACAAGACGCCTTAATCCACTTGATCATCACGACCGGACATAATGAGGTGATAGCCTTAGCTATTTGAACCACCCCACCACCGGCACTCGGATAGTAATCATGGGCATAGTATTTTACCAAATCACCTCATTCTTTGGGGCACACGTGAGGAACACAAATGCGAACAAGCCTGAATGGTCCCCAGGACAATATGCAACTGAAAACTCACACCCCAGAAGTGACTCGAACCCATACTCCCAGGAGCAACGCAACTGGTATGTACAAGACGCCTTAATCCACTTGACCATCACGACCGGACATAATGAGGTGATAGCCTAAGCTATTTGAACCACCCCACCGCCGGCACTCGGATAGTAATCTTGGGCATAGCATTTTACCAAATCACCTCATTCTTTGGGGCACACGTGAGGAACACAAATGCGAACAAGCCTGAATGGTCCCCAGGACAATATGCAACTGAAAACTCACACCCCAGAAGTGACTCGAACCCATACTCCCAGGAGCAACGCAACTGGTATGTACAAGACGCCTTAATCCACTTGACCATCACGACCGGACATAATGAGGTGATAGCCTAAGCTATTTGAACCACCCCACCGCCGGCACTCGGATAGTAATCTTGGGCATAGCATTTTACCAAATCACCTCATTCTTTGGGGCACACGTGAGGAACACAAATGCGAACAAGCCTGAATGGTCCCCAGGACAATATGCAACTGAAAACTCACACCCCAGAAGTGACTCGAACCCATACTCCCAGGAGCAACGCAACTGGTATGTACAAGACGCCTTAATCCACTTGACCATCACGACTGGACATAATGAGGTGATAGCCTAAGCTATTTGTGGGGTGGTTCAAATAGCTTAGGCTATCACCTCATTTTGTCCGGTTGCTCCTGGGAGTATGGGTTCGAGTCACTTCTGGGGTGTGAGTTTTCAGTTGCACATTGTCCTGGGGACCATTCAGGCTTGTTCGCATTTGTGTTCCTCACGTGTGCCCCAAAGAATGAGGTGATTTGGTAAAATGCTATGCCCAAGATTACTATCCGAGTGCCGGCGGTGGGGTGGTTCAAATAGCTTAGGCTATCACCTCATTATGTCCGGTCGTGATGGTCAAGTGCATTAAGGCGTCTTGTACATACCAGTTGCGTTGCTCCTGGGAGTATGGGTTCGAGTCACTTCTGGGGTGTGAGTTTTCAGTTGCATATTGTCCTGGGGACCATTCAGGCTTTTTCGCATATATATATATATATATATATATATATATATATATATATATATATATATATATATATATATATGTCGTACTTAGTAGCCGAAACGAACTTCTCGGGCTACTATGCAAGGCCCGATTTGCCTAATATATATATTGTGACGATAATCTCTTTCCAGAGAGATTGAGCCTGCTCTTCTCTACTTGAAGTTACGTAATTTATTCAAGATTAAGATGCTACCTTCAAGATACGTCTCCCAGTAGCACAAAAAGTTTTGAACAGGAGGCAAAACGTACCCAAAACTCACACCCTACTCCACTCCCTCCACGCCAGCTCGTCATCAACCAGCCAACTACCCTTCCCAGCCTGCCTGCTCCTGATTGGGGACTCACCGACTGCACACCTGCACACTGCACCTCATTGCCCTCTACCTGAGTCGATGTCTGGGCTTGATCCAGCCATTGAAGTCAGAATATCCTTGTGCTCTCAAGCAGTGAGCAACTAACTGATATATGTGTATCAGCTGGATGTCTTGCAGCTAGCGCCATATTCTCAGCACCTGATTATTTTTCACCTTTAACTTTATTATTATTGTAGAATAACTTCATCCCTATTATTCATTTATGTTATATTGTTTTTGACTTGTTCTTTTACACTGTACATTGCCAAGGGATTGTCTTTGTTTATGATGGCAGAGACTGGCAGTCTCCGTGGTGTAGTGGTAAGACACTCGCCTGGCGTTCCGCGAGCGCTATGTCATGGGTTCGTATCCTGGCCGGGGAGGATTTACTGGGCGCAACTCCTTAACTGTAGCCTCTGTTTAACGCAACAGAAAAATGTGTACTTGGATGAAAAAACGATTCTTCGCGGCAGGGGATCGTATTCCAGGGACCTTAGGATTAAGGACTTGCCCGAAACGCTACGCGTACTAGTGGCTGTACAAGAATGTAGCAACTCTTGTATATATCTCAAAAAAAAAAAAAAAAAAAAAAAAAAAAAAAAAAATAATAATAATTTGTTTTCTAGATTAATTAAAGTTTCATTGTTCATACTTTGTGTTTTGCGGGTCTTCCTTTACTTTACCACAGAAAGACAGAAAACAGGCAAGCAGTCTATCTTTTTTTTATAAGTGTGACTAGGCATTGATACCTGCCATTGGAGGACTGCCGAACATCTACATTCCAACACTTTCCCGTCACATTTAATGGGGGCCTGTCCTAGGAGCATCACTCAGGTACTAGTACCAGAACGTCAATTTGTGGTAATGATAAGCGTTCTTGGCTTTGATACAGTTGCTTTTCAATATTTTCATTACTTTTAATATTTATATGGTGCTGTGTGTATTGTGCATTCCGAGAGTAGCATATGGTGAGTGTTGGATAACTTTGGATTACGTGGTGACTGTAGGCCTCAGTCATTCTCTTAATTGGTCATCCCTCCCTCCGTGTTATTGCTCGTGTTTTCCACCTTTTGTCCCTAAGATATTTTTCAATCTCAGACAGATCATCCTTTTGGGTACCCTGGTACTTTGGTTTGTCTTCGGGTCAAAGCACCCTATCTTCTGCAATCCGACCGAAGGAGGATAAATAGGGCCATAGTTCCTCTAGCACGGACTACGTTGCTGAGTTGGGACCTCAGCAGCAGTTCTCGTCACAAGTTGACACTCGCACCCCTACACGTCGGTCAGAGATGATGATATTTACTTAGGTAAGGAATTAGCTTTCTTTTTTCAGAGCACAAAGTTCGCTAATTCTGTAAGTATCATATTTCATTTAGTGGGAAAACCCTTGTTTCTGTCCTATAGAGACTCGGCAAGGTATGCCTACATTCTTGGACTACCTTATTCACTTTTGGAACAATTAAATGTTTCATTTATTTTAGAAACAATCAGTGTCATTTGTTTAGTAGGATTTTCTTGCCCTTATTCTCTTACATTGCGTACTGGGTACAAGATTTCCTGCGCTTTTGGTTGACTAATTATTTACCATACTAAAATTAACAATAATTGTTAAATATTAAATTCCACAGGATAGTTACCAGTTGCCACGTTATCCTGTTACTGACACTTCCCATATCACAAGTATTAGTTGTACATATATTTGCAATTTTTCACCATGTTTCGTCTCACAGCTTTTCGTAACGATCCAGCAGGTGAAATAGGAACCTTAAGTCGTGCCAAGAGGACCGAATTACAAACTCTTGCACACGAGTATCAACTAGATGTTCCCCATGGAGCCAACAAACATGAATTGCATAACTTAATAATGGATCACCTCTTAGATGAAGGGAAGAGTGACTCTGAAACTCACGAAACTTATTCTATTGCAGATAAACATGATCTGGCAACTATAAAACTCAAGCTCGAACTTGCAAAACTCGAGCGGGAGCAACAGCAAGAAGCTATCCACATGAGAGAACGAGAGGCTGCAATCAGGAAAGAAGAAGCTGCAATAAGGAAAGAAGAGCAAGAAAGAGAGGCTGCCCCGGCGAAAGAAGCCCTCCAACAACAAAAAGAAGCTCTACAACTGAGGGAAAGAGAAGCTGTAATCAGGAAAGAAGAACAGGAACGTGAGACTGCACTATTCAGAGAGCGTGAGCGAGTACAGCTTGAAGCGAAACAACGTCACCTGGAGATACAACGCGAACATGACAAACAGCAAGCGGAGATGGCTATAACATGTCGTCAACGAGAACTCACGTTGGAAACTACACACCACACTCAGCGCCAACAAGCTACCGCTAGTCTTCCAGTAAGTTTCAATATCTCCCATGCAAATAAGTTAATGCCACCATTCGTTGAGACAGAGATTGATGTCTTTTTCACCACTTTTGAGACCCTAGCTAATAAACTTAGCTGGCCTGCAGATCAATGGTCTACCCTTCTCAGAGTGTATCTTACAGGTAGAGCTGCAGTTACTCTCAGTACCTTAGCGTCTGAGAATGACTACCAAACCCTGAAGCAAGCAGTGTTGGACGCCTACCTTCTCTCCACCGAAAGCTACAGACGAAAATTTCGTGATCATCTAATGGCAGTTACCACCACCTTTCTAGAATTTGCCAATACCAAGAAAAGATATTTCATGAAATGGCTGGAAGCAGCACATGTCTCTACATTTACAGAGCTCGTCGACTTCATGCTAGTTGAGGAATTCTTGAGACGTGTTCCCCCTTCCGTCCGTTTATATTTAGCAGATAAAGAAGAGACCGACTACATCAAATGTGCGAAATCAGCTGACACCTACAGCCTCATCCACCGGCTTACACCATCACCACCTCCCAGTAGGAAGTCTTGGTATAGTTATGATAAAGTAGGTACAGATCAAGCAAACTCTCAATTGTATTGTAAGTATTGCAAACTCTATGGACATACCATAGATAGATGTGGGAAAGCTCAATACAAAGGCAATGAAACAACTAAACCCAAACAGACTCCTCCTAAGTCCGGTAAGCCTGTGATGAGTGTTGGTGTTCCTATTAATGATCTTTCTCTCTTCAGCAAACACCTGTATCCTGGAACTGTCTCTGCCAACGGTATAGATTCGGAGGGACGTTTCAAATTGAAGATCTTGCGGGACACAGCGGCTCTTCAGTCCATAATATTGAAATCAGCTGTGCCTAACATCACCTACACCGGGAAAACCGTCCTTATCACTGACCTCACTGCTACCACTCGCCAGAGTCCACCTGGATTGTTCTTTTGTGACCGGTGAAGTCCAAGTCACCATCAGGGAGAAGCCTTTTCCCATGTCTGGAGTGCAACTTCTCCTGGGCAACGACTTGGCAGAAGATCTGCATACTTCCAACCTGATCGTCATGGACAAACCCCAGGTGTGTACCTCTGTAGTGGACAATCCCATCTTTGAGTATGTTCCAGCAGAGGTCCAAGAAAGTGATGAAGTTTCTCCTCCGGTTTTGGTGACCACCCGTGCACAAGCTGCACGCCCGCAACCAGCTGACTCTACTGCTACCGCTGTCCCTCAAGACCCTCAGAATCTACCACCGAATCTTACCAGTTTGGAGTTCCGTAAGTTACAGAGGGAAGATCAATCATTAACACCATTATTCTTCCAGGCTGAGACTCAACCTGACAGTATCCCTGGGTTCTTCCTAGAGAATCAGTTGCTCTACCGCAGGTACAGACCCAGTAAGCTGAAGGAGGACGACGATTGGGCAAATGTTGAACAACTAGTGATTCCCACCAGCCTACGGCCCGATATTCTACACCTGGCCCACGGAGCTCTTTCTCTCTACGGTTTTAACAAAACCTACCACGGAATCAGACAAGACTACTACTGGCCAGGTATGGTTAATGACGTCAAAAAGTACGTGCAACAGTGTCATATATGTCAGATGGCAGGTAAACCTAACATCTCTATTCCCCAGGCCCCATTGACTCCTATTCAGGTGCCTGCGGAACCTTTCCACAGATTCATCATAGACTGTGTTGGTCCTTTACCTCGAACCAGTTCTGGCAACGCCTATATACTAACTATCTTGTGTCCTACCACCAGATTCTCCATAGCAGTTCCAGTAAAGAACATTACGGCTGCTACTGTGGTGAAACAGCTAATGAAGATCTTCACCCAGTATGGATTTCCAAGAGAGGTTCAAAGTGACTGTGGCACCAACTTCACCAGTGATCTCTTCAAGAAGACACTGGAAGAGTTCAACATCACACAGGTACTGTCCAGCCCCTATCATCCTGCTTCACAGGGTTCTCTTGAACGTAGTCATCAGACTATTAAAGCACTCCTAGAGAAATTTTGCAATGAAACCTTGAAGGACTGAGATAAAGAACTTGACCTCATTATGTGCATTTTCAGAAGTCTCCCCAATGAGTCTCTAGGAGTATCTCCTTATGAGATGCTCTACGGACGTAAGTGCCGTACTCCTCTCAAAGCTTTCAAAGACTCTCTACGTAATGCCACCTTCAGTGACCCTCAGAATGTGCCCCAGTTTCTTCAAAACTTAAAACACATTCTAGAGAGAGTACGTAAATTTGCTAATGACAATCTATTGAAAGCTCAGGAGAGGATGAAGACTAATTTTGACCAACGCAGCAAACTAAGGAAATTTAAACCAGGAGACTTCGTGTTGGCATATTTTCCTATCCCAGATTCTCCATTGCAAAACAAGTTTTCAGGACCTTACCGCATCAAGGAGTGCAGGAACAATCACAACTACGTTCTTGAGACTCCAGATAGGCGGCGGAAGACCCAGTTGTGCCACGTCAACCTCCTGAAGCAGTATCAAGGTACTCCCCCTACTGTGTTGGTATCATTATCCACCTTTAAAGGTCCATACCTCCACAGTGAGACCTTCCCTGCCTCTTCTCCCGAAAGCACTAACACTGAGTCAGTGCCTTCCAACTCGGAAATCCTTAATGATCTTCATACCTATTTGCAGGACAGTAATAGTGCTCCTCTCATCAGAATCTTCAAGGAACATCAGACGTTGTTCAGCGATGATCTACAGGAGTGTAATGTGGTTCAGCACGACATCCAGCTACTCCCGGACACCGGCCGATTCGTCAACCTTTCTACAGAATCAGCCCGAGCAATAAGGAAGTTATGCGTTGTGAGGTACAGTACCTCCTGGATCATGGGCTGGCCACCCCTTGTGAGTCCCCTTGGGCCTCACCCTGCATCTTGGTGCCGAAACCGCAAGGTAAAGTGAGGTTGTGTACCGATTACCGGAAATTGAATCTTGTGACTATCAAGGATGCTTATCCATTACCTAGAATAGATGACATCCTTGACGCCATTGGTAATGCTCGGTATCTATCAAAGTTAGACTTACTCAAGGGATACTACCAAGTATGTTTGACAGAGCGAGATAAGGAAATATCTGCCTTTACCACTCCCTTTGGTCTTTACAGATACGAACGTCTTCCATTTGGACTATGTAATGCCCCGCCACCTTCCAGCGAGCTGTCAACCGCGTCATCCAGGGCCTAGATAACACCTACGCCTACTTGGATGACATCGTTGTGGCAACCAACATCTGGGGCGAACATCTGCTCCAGCTGCAACGATTGTTTGCCAAGCTCCTGACAGCCGGCCTCACCATCAATTTGGGCAAGTCCACCTTTGCCAAAAGGCAAAGTGCGTTATCTTGGTCATGAGATAGGGAATGGCAGCATAGCTCCGTTAAACATACATACCCAAGCCATCCAGCATTACCCACAGCCTACCACCAGGAAGCCGCTCCTCCGCGTCCTTGGTCTTGCCTCCTACTACCGTAGGTTTGTGAAGAATTTTAGTATGGTGGCGTCACCTTTGATCACTTTAACCAGCCCCAAGCAACGGTATAATTGGACCATTCAGCAGACCATTGCTTTTGAACAACTTAAATTCCTGCTCTGTTCTAATCCTATTCTCGCCTCGCCAGATATCACGAAGCTTTTCATCCTCCATTTCGACGCCAGTGGTACCAGCATCGGGGGTGTCCTGATGCAACAACGAAGCGAGGATGTTTTACCTGTTAGCTACGACAGCTACAAGTTAAAAACCCAACAGAAGAATTACAGCACGATCGAAAAGGAGCTACTCTCCATCGTCCTGAACTTGCAGCACTTTGAATCATACCTGCAAGGTGCTCGGTCTACCACCATCTACTCGGACCACAATCCCCTACGCTTCCTGCAGTAAGCACAATTCAACAATCAACGGCATTTACGATGGGCTTTATAATTGCAGAATTTCAACCTGGAGATCATCTACATCAAAGGTTCTGACAATATCATAGCAGACGCCCTCTCCAGAGTTTATGAGGTAGAGACAACCCCACCTACTACTCTACCACCTGAAGACGTAACTTCACCCGTAAGTGCAGGCGTCAGAGGGGGGGGGGTTGTGACGATAATTTCTTTGAAGAGAGATTGAGCCTGCTCTTCTCTACATGAAGTTACGTAATTTATTCAAGATTAAGATGCTACCTTCAAGATACGTCTCCAAGTAGCACAAAACGTTTTGACCAGGAGGCAAAACGTACCCAAAACTCACCCCCTACTTCACTCCCTCCACGCCGGCTTGTCATCAACCAGCCAACTACCCTTCCCAGCCTGCCTGCTCCTGATTGGTGACTCGCCGACTGCACACCTGCACACTGCACCTCAGCGCCCTCTACCTGAGTCGATGTCTGGGCTTGATCCAGCCACTGAAGTCAGAATATCCTTGTGCTCTCAAGCAGTGAACAACTAACTGATATATGTGTATCAGCTGGATGTCTCGCAGCTAATGCCATATTCTCAGCACCTAATTATTTTTCACCTTTAAATTTATTATTATTGTAGAGTAACTTCATCCCAATTATTCATTTATGATTGGATTGTCTTTGTTTATAATTTGTTTTCTAGATTAATTAAAG